>NC_089589.1:99960383-100333407 GCF_019320115.1 Miscanthus floridulus
GTTTCACTGGCTTGTTGAGAAGGAGATTGAAAAAACAAGCTCCATGAATAGTGACATGAACTGTGTATTAATAGGTGAAGCCCAAGCCTTGAGAAGCTTGACCAAAGAGCCTGATGGGGAATAATATAACTCTAATAAATAATCAACGATAAACATCATACATTTGTGCGGAAACCATTCAGATCGTGTCTGTTATTTTGTACATGTCATGTTTCTTCACATATTAAAAGTATGTCATCAAATATTCACATGTTTCGTGGCATATTTTTTTCACAGTAAAAATCTACACGAGATAGAGAAAATGTGTGGTTCCTTCCGTCGCCCTACTTCCCATGGGGTTGTGGCAGGCTGTGGGGAGGCAATACAATTAGGCGTGGCCACGACTGACTATACGGCATCAATCAGACGGTCGACGCCTTAGCATGTCTTGATAGATTGATAGACAGATAGATAAATAGATAGACAGATAGATAAATAGATAGACAGAAAGACCTACAGATAGATAGATAGATAGATAGATAGATAGACAGACAGACAGATAGACAGACAGACAAATAGACAGATAGACAGATAGACATATAGATAGATAGATAGATAGATAGATAGATAGATAGATAGATAGATAGATAGATAGATAGATAGATAGGTAGGTGGGTAGAAAGATCAGCCGACAGAAACAATGATAGTAGATAGATAGATGGATAGATTGATAAATAGACAGACATAGATAGATAGATAGATAGATAGATAGATAGATAGATAGATAGATGGATAGATAGATGGATGGATAGATAGATAGATAGATAGATAGATAGATAGATAGATAGATAGATAGATAGATAGATAGATAGATAGATAGATAGATAGAAGCATTAATGTAGAAATTGATAAATTTTCATAATGACTCCTACTTAAGTTTTTTTTGTTTTCCATACAACCCCTTGTATAGTGATACAGAAAAACAAATATAGATGCAAAGTGCACGCCTTAGCATGTCTTGATAGATTGATAGACAGATAGATAAATAGACAGACGGAAAAGACCTACAGATAGATAGATAGATAGATAGATAGATAGATAGATAGACAGATAGATAGATAGATAGATAGATAGATAGATAGATAGATAGATAGATAGGTAGGTAGGTAGGTAGGTAGAAAGATTAGCAGACAGACACAACAATAGTAGATAGATAGATAGATAGATAGATAGATAGATAGATAGATAGATTGATAGAAGCATTAATGTAGAAATAGATAAATTTTCATAATGACACCTTCTTAAGGTTTTTTTGTTTTCTATATAAACACTTGCACAGTGATACAGAAACACAAATACAGATGCAAACTGCACCTCACCTCGTCACTCAAGAAACTAAAGCAAGAAAAACAAAGAGAGAGAAAGGAGACAGTAATATTGTCCACCCATCTCATGGCAGTCTCCAAATGCGAGAGGACGAGGAATGTACAGCTGACATGTACTTTTCTGCTGATACTTGTGGTCATTTGTTCAACCTCTTCATCATGCCAAGGTATATATGTATATGTATATGGAGATCATTACTTCTACTGTGCATTGTTACATATTACTCCCTCGGTTGACAATAATGGTTTACTTTGGCTTTGTGCTGAGTCAAACTATTAACTTTGACCAAGTTTATGGAAAACATATTAACACGCACAAGTTCAAATAACTATACCATCGAAAAATATGTTGATTTGATATTTTAGATGTTGGTACATTTTTTTGTAAACTTGGTAAAATTAGAGAAATTTGAGGAAGCCATAATTAATTGAAACAGAGGGAATATAAATCAACATATTTTGACTATTTTGTATTGGTTGTTTGCATGTGTAGCCCAAGACCAGGCCCGGGCACGCCGCCCTCATCCCCACAGGCCTAGGCCACCACCGCGTCCACGTAGAACACCACCACACAGTTTGTTAGAGATGTCGCACCATCATCATCACAGGTCACCTCCGCCTCTGCCGGTGCCGACATCCCCACCACGCAGTTTGTCTGAGGTGTCACACAATCATCACCACAAGTCACCACCACCGCCGGCGGTGTCGTTGTCACCCCCACTCAATTTGTCTAAGGTGGCGCACCATCATCACCACAGTTCGCCACCACCGCCGCCAATGCCTTCCTCACCACCACGCAGCTTGTTGGAGACATCACACCATCATCACCACAGGTCACCGCCTCCCCCACCCGTGCCGTCATCGTCACCACCACGCCGTTTGTGTGAGATGTCGCACCATCATCACCATTGGTCACCTCCGCCACCGCCATCAGTGCTGTCATCGCAACCACGTAGTTTGTCTGAGACGTTGTCGCCTCCAATGGCAAAGCGAAAGCCCGATACGTGCTACCCCTACAATAACAGATTCTGTCTGACTTATGACTGCCAGAACATGTGCGAGGCAAACGGCTTTAAACGCAAGAAAAGCTACTGTATTGAGAGACCGGATGCTAAATGGGAATGCTGCTGCAAACATTAAGCAGTGTAACGCAAGCATCTGTTTGATGTGAACTCAATAAGATGATTCTTTTTGTTGCCTACAAGCTGCTGTATTTCATTCCTATATACTGTACTGTACACAAACAAGCCGGGAAAGGAAAACATATTCGATGTGGTAATATAAATATAACCAATAGGGGCGTGACAGCTAATGCCGTGTGTGGACCGATCAATTTCCAAAACTGAACAGGCAATGGTGCTGGAAACTGGCCGGCATATGCAACACACAACCACAAATGGTTGCTTTCTACGGTTGTAAATTAAAAACAATGAATACACATGTAGCAAGAAATGCGTAGTGTGCCACGCTTTAGATAGAGGAGAGGATGCTCTGGAGTATATCAACACGGTTTTGATCGTCTAATACAGCAGCTATGGAGTCTGGATGCTGAACCCTTTTTGATGACGTTGAGAAACATCCTCCATAGACCACTGGTTCACACAATATCTCTGCTTGAGAAAGAAAATAAAATATGGACAGTACTGACACATGCAGGTAGCACCATACATGCATATTACGTGGCATCCACCACCAGCAGCATGCAAACTGCCACCGTAACTTGCCTTTTCCGTTTCTTTTCTCTTCTCAATCTTGCACACAATCAAGCCCTAGCTACTCCGTGCTGCACTAGCTACTGCTACACCGTACCAGCATCATTGCCCTTTGCCCACACGGCCACACCTGAGGCTCCAGCAAATGAAGATTCGCCACCACGCTCAGCCGTGACCAATCAGGTCACGAGTCCTGCTCCCGCACGTACCTACCAGGCCGGCCATGAACCGTTCAACATGTATGTTATTGCTCTGGGCTCCAATTCTCGTGCTGTACCAATCTTCCTCGCTGCGACTCCCCCTCCTCCGTGTACCATGTGCCATCCAGATGTGCTACACCGATTTAATTACGGGCTAACACTGCACCACCGCACGTACCAAAAACGTGCATCCATGTTGTCCTGAAGACTTCGCCCACGCGTCGCAAACCTGTAGCTGCTTCCTTGACGACAATATCCGGCTAGAAATCTAGCCGCCATCAACCCTGCCGTTGACCCGCCATGACTGTATATGCATGCTGTCAATGCATCCTGGTCACAACTATGCTCCACCTTGCATTGTATCCGCTTCGTACAACCCGTATGCTGCAACGACGCCTTATATATATGCATAATCCTCAAGCCTTTAGATGATCTTCCGCAGAGCCTCCAGATCTAATCTAACCATAGCTCTAGATATCAATTGTTAGAAATTAGCCTCCACAACGCCAAATTGTCTGCTAATCTCCATGCGAAAGCGTTGTTTAGATCTACCGAGATGAACATGATGCAAGATCACAGATGGCACTAGAGGCATGATACTTGTTAACGAGGTTCAGCCGAAGCCTACATCCCTGGGGCATGACTATGGGCGCTCCTACCAATACCAGCAACACTGGTCACTCGAAGATCGCAGCAACATGCCGCCGCCCTCACGCGAACTTGTCGCTATGTAGTCATGGTTACAACAAAAGCCCTCCTCTCATATTTATAAGGAGGCCGGGTTAGATAGTCCAACTCCAAATCTACCCTATACTGCCAAATACTACTCAGAATCCTAGCGTAACCAAACCTGTATATAATATTCGACACATATCTAAGATAGATAATGGTCATAACATTGTCTGACAAAACTAACACAAGAAAGAGTAACAAGTAAGAACCAAATAACCCTAAAAAGAGCAAAAACAGATAGGTATTTTTTTAAAATGTGTGTCAAATGAGTTAATTCTGTTTTTTATATGTAACCATACTTTTACTCTCTTTTTTATATGTAACAATAGTTTTAATTCTGTTTTTTATATGTAACCATACGAGTTTGATGACAAAAATCGTACTCGGGCAATAATACAATGGCAGAAGAAAGGCTCCCTCCATATATTCATATATTTATATGTATGCATATTTATGTATGGATCTCTACGTATACTTATGTATGTAAAGACATGTGCGCACCAAAAGATTTTACGAGGTAGTAGGCTAAGATTAACGGAGGGGGACACAATCGTCACCAGGCCTCGCTGCTAAGCGGCCGCCTCCGTTAATGGTTAATAGAGGCATCTAGTATAAGACAATAGCCTCCATTAATAGTCCTTTAATGGTGGTGGATGCCTTACGGCAAATGCCTCTGTTAATATATTAATCGAGGTGACCGTCCTAAGCAGACCGCCTCCGTTAATAGTACATTAATGGAGGCAGACTCCTTAAAAAGGATGCCTCTGCTAATCGGTTAACGGAGGTGGCGCTGCTAAAGTGACCGCCTCCATTAATGGTACGCCTCCATTAATGGTATATTAATGGAGATGGTAATCCTTAGGATGCCCGCCTCTATGAATCCTAGGCTATAAAACTAGCCCCCAACCACCCCCATCTTCTTCCACCATGAGCTCCCCCTTTCATTTTGCTGGGGTTCGATTCCTTGAAGGATGACACCATAGGAAGTTGCTATGTGCTCTCACATCCTTATTCTGCTCTCTTTTTCATGTTTTGGGTGATCTAGATCGAGATTTGTAACTAGATACGGTGGAGGAGAGACAAAACAGATCTGGTTCTTCATTTGTTTAAATTTCTTTGTAATACTACTATACTATGTTTTGTTCACAACATACATGGTTAACTTGCATGGAAAAGTCAGAATGGATGTACAAGATATCGAGGCTATGACAACCCAACATAGATCAGGTGAAAATGTTTGTTGACATTGCTCGAAAGCATGCTTTGAGTATGAGATTACAAGAACAAGTGAGTCTGGTTGCTAGAAGGTGGCGAGGTGCAATCTGACATGGTCAAGTGGGGTTTTGTCAAGGGATACAGGGTCTGGATGTTTCACGGCGAAGGATGTGAGTGGCGGTGCATGCGGAGGAAACTCATCATCAATGGTGAATGTAGAACATGGAGGAAGAGCCTCATCATCATTAGCCGGGCACAACGTTGCTGGTGAGAACGATTTCATCATGATAGATGATTTGTCAAAGACATGGCTGATGTGGGGTAATGGTGATGAGGATCATGGTGAGCCAGACTTGGAGTACCCCAAGGACACTGAGGTTTTTGAGGAATTCACCAACTGCCTTGACAATGATGACCTTCTGTTTGCGGGCCAAGGTGGCTAGGGAACTTCAAAGATATGAAGCAAGCGACAAAGGATTCACTTTATCGGTACTGTCCGAAGCAATGGATGACACTGCGTTTTGATCTCTAGATGCTGCTGAAGGCTCGTTTTGGATGGTCCAACACTAGCTTCAATGAGCTATTATGTATCATTGGTTCCATGCTTCCAATGGATAACAAAGTGCCCACCAATAACTATTAGGCGAAGAAGCTGATCCGGCCAGTGCCGCTAAGTCTTCAAAAGTTCCTTGCTTGCCCTAACCACTGTATATTGTACCAGGGAACACTACAAGAATTGTGGTTATACATGATGGATTACTTTGGTCACAGACAGTCAAAAACGCGTCACGGTTAACTGGCCATGACGATAAAAAAAAACCGTCATGTATCTCGCGTCATACATTTGCTGGACCAAATTGAGCCGTCACAGATTGGTATTTGTGGTCGTCATGGATTAGTTGCCAGTCTCTTATAACCAGCCCATATCCAAGCCCAGATCCAAACCATAGTGACGAAATGGAACATCACAAATTAGTGCCAAATCATCACTGCATTAACATGCATCATAGCTCATAAGATACACCAATCATAAAAACAAACATTGATTCATTCATATATTAGCATCTCCACAACAGTCACACTGAACATCAAACTACAAATTGGCCTAGCTCACAACCATTTAGTTTGACTATCACAACAACTAAGTTTGAACTTAAAGAGTTGATCTCTAGGGAGTCTAAAATAACTAAACTTTAGTATCTACGAGCACTTTAGTTAGCTTGCTGTCCTTAAGATGTGCTACCTGAAAATCAAATGAATATAAGTCAGTTTTGCTAGCAAAGATTCTAAAAAGAAATGTCATCTATTTATTATGAAGCTTTGAAACTAGTTAACTAGTTCAATGCATATATTTTTGAGAGGCCAACAAGTAGAGCATGAGAATCTAAATATGATAGAAACAGCTTGTAGATTAAATTTGAGAGCAAACAAGTAGAGCTACAATATGTCCAACCCACACATCTAGCCCTTGTAAATTCAGCTTGTAGATTAAATTTGATATATACACTTATACAGTAATGGACTGAGGTGTTGGCTGACTTGCATATATCATCCCTTGTTGGATTGGAAAGCTAATGTATAAACAGAGAGAAAATTATTTGACTGTACAGTACCAACTTATACATACACTTGTCAAATTGTTATTCTATATATATATATATATATATATATATATATATATATATATATAGTATTGTCGTAGAGCTGAAGGGTGAATGACTGAATTTTCTATACCTTCAGACAAGATAGACTCAGCGTGGCAATGGCAACCAATCTTCATATTTGCATTAATCTTCAGAAACATGTTAATCAACCTTGCTGCTATTGGCTGCACAAGGAAATCCCAGGCTAAGAATCAAATAACCACATGCAGAACCAATTGAATGGGGGGGGGGGGGGGGGGGCAGTTCTTCTTTCTTACTAAGGATTTCATTTCTCAGACTTCACAGGGAAAGCCTCCTGGCATTATTGCTTAACGAATACAAATCAAACTGAATCATTGCTACAAGTTAATCACAGGGAAAGCCTCCTGGCAGTATCTGTGGATGTTAATTCATTCAGGTAACCATGCATGTACATAAAGGGAGGAAAGCTAATGTAGATTGGACTCAGAGTAGCACGTAAGAGTGGTGCACTGGTGCTGCAGAGATGAACGCACACACTAAAATCAACCGAGAAGCATTCAGAAGCTCAGACCAAGCTTTCACCTGTCAGTGCAAATGGAGAAAAATACTTTGAAGTTTGAACACATCTTGATATAGATCATAGCTATGGAAATTGTAAGGTTGACTAATTTTATGTGACCTAAAGTACCACAGCACATGGAGAATGGATCTGACGCAGGTGGAGAGGATTCATCGCGCCACTCCCGGCTCACCACTGTCATGGTGCTGCCATCGTGCCGCTCCCGCTCGCTGGGGCCGCCCACGAGTGCCGCTCCAGCGCTCCCTGTCTGCCCAGCCGCCGTGCGCGCCACTCCCTCCTCGCTGCCATGTGCGTCGCTCGCTCCTCGCCGCCTCCTCGTCGCTGGTGCGCACTGCCGCCCGCAACCCCTGCTCGCGTGGTCGCGGATGTGCCGCGCCGCGCAGCTTCCTCCTCGCTGGTGCGCGCTGCTGCCCACACCCTCTGCTTGCGCGGTTGCGGATGCGCTGCCCTGTGCCGCCTACTCACGCCGTCGCTGGGTGAGGAAGGAAAGGTTAGGGTTTGGAATTTGGGATGGAGAATAGAATGGCCGAGTGCGTATGGGTAATGGGTTGGTGCGGGAACTAGAGAGAGGAATTGAGAACCGGGGAGGGATCAGCTGGCCATGGGAGTGGTTTTGGGCCTCGTCGCTACTGGGCTGGCCTCTGGGAGGGAGAGGGAAGCAAAAATGTTCTGTGATGTCCAACCATGACGATAACTAAACCAGTTGTCATAGATAAATCACCTGTGGAATTAACCGTCACAGACAGTATAATTCTATGATGTTTTCTTAGGTCACCAGTGAACCATCATGTATAGACCTATTTCTTGTAGTGAAAGCCAGTTTGTGAGCATGGAGAGCTGTCCGCACTACAGCATGTGTTGATACAAAGACGGAGCCTTGGTTGGGCCAAACAAGAAGGCTGTCAAGAAGAGTAGTGCGAAGAATATCTCATCTCAAGAGGAGGATGAAGAAGGTTGCACATAGAGAAGAATTCTTTCCCTGTCGATGTGGTATCCACCCATGATCGATCACCTGTGTTGTATATTCGGAACCCCAAGGATGTAAACTTGATGTCCTAGCATGCATCTGTTGATCGCACAAAGGACGAGGGCAAGCTGTGACACCCTGTCGATGCCCTATAGTGGAAGCATTTCGATGCCACATTCCTTGAGTTTTGCCATGAGGCGAGGAACATTAGGTTCATACCGAGTACCAACGGTTTGAATCCATTCGGTGACCTCAGTAGCTCACACTACACTTAGCTGATCATCCTTACCATCTACAACCTACCTCTGTGGCTGTGTCAGAAGCGCATGTATGTTCTACTCACCATCCTTATTTCTAGACCGAAGTAGCCGATCTTTGATATAGATGTGTTACTGGAGGACATGAAGAATACCATGGGATAAAGGACTGGACATAATGCATGCATCCATAAAGGAGTTCACTCTAAAAGCCATAATCGTTGTCACCATCGTACATTACCCTAGTCTACTTTCACTATCATGGCAGATCAAAGGGTAGATTGTCTGCGTAGTTTGCCTTCATGGCACCTACTATGCTTACCTTAACGGATATAATAAGATGGTGTACATGAGGCATAGGTGATTCCTCGATAGAGGGCGCAGGTACCGATCTAGTATGATGAATTAGTACTTTGACAATAAGGACAAGCCGCAACCTGCCGAATTGGTGTGCAAGAGAAGTATTGGAAACCGGTGTTTGGCATGGTGAAGGACATGGAGGTCGAGTTTGCAAGAATAAAAAGAGGGGAACATGATAAGAAAGAGAAAGCGGGAGAAGATGGAAGAACCACCTACCATTATCATGACAAACACTAAGCTCCTCATGATTCAATTTTAGCTCCTCATGTGAACAACTAATGACATAAAGTAGATGATTTTGTTGTTCACATGCATTCTTTAGAAATGAGTTTTCATTTTTCAAATTCATTTGTTTTTGCCATCTCATTTTCTAAGGCTCTAGTAAGTCCACTAACAAGCTCAACACATGGATCAACATGATCAACCACATTAGAATTAGTTACCTTGGTGTCACCTTGTGACATGAAGCAATGTGGTCATGTTGGTGAGCTTCTAGAGACATCACTGTCATGGCCATCATCATCATCATCATCAAGTGAGCATGGAATAGAATCATTATGTGCATCACTTGACGCACCACCATCAATCTCGTCAAGTGAACTTGTGGTAGAATCATCATCATCCTAGACCGTGAGGTGGAGCAATATTCCACAAATCACCAAGTTGTGGTCATGCTCAACATCCTCTTGCTCACTTTCCTTTGGATTATCCTCCTTGAATTTGCCATCATCTCACGTGGAGTAGTCACCGAAGAGAGGTTGGAGTGTCGTCCACATATCATGGCCAGTCTCCATATCCCACACTTGTCTAAACACATGTTCATGCAAAGCACACATTAGATAATAAAGAGCATGTGCATCAAGTTGTAAGCAATCCTCTTATGCTTGGGTTAGATTACTCTCATCCAAAGCATCACGAGTAAAACCAACAACAATGATCCACCACGCTTTGGGACCCATCTAACAGAAATGATCAAGCATATGGTGTTTCCGCCATGCATAGTGTGTGTCACAATCAACATCTAGCCTGAAGGTTCTCCTTCCTCTAGGGTCTATGAAGACTACAAATGAGAGACCTAGCTCTGATACGACTTGTAGGATCAAGATGGCGGACTAGAGGGGGTGAATAGTCCTTTCTAAAAATTAATCGTGTTGGCCAACTGAGATAAATACGGAATTAAAACTAATGGTCTAGCCAAAACTACACCCATCTATCTAAGTTCTCAAGTGTCTTATAAAAGGTCCTAATTAAGCACCTAAGGTACCGGGCTAGCTAGAGCTCACCTAAACTATTCTAGAGGCAAAGTCATAGAAACCTATGCAACTAGTACTTCAAGCAACGAGAGAGCTCCTACGCAAACTAGTAAGCAAAAGTAGAAAACCTAAGCTCACTAGCAATGCTCAATAACAAGGCTACTCAAGCCAAACAAACTAAGAAATGTAACTAGCAAGGCTACTCAAGCCAACTAGTTATGCAAGGGAGCTACTTCTATGCTACAGAAGCAAGGTAGCAACTAGCAAGCTACTAAAGCTAAACTAGTTACAAGAGCAACTACACAAGCACAAAGTATATAAATGTAAAAATACAGCCATGTGCAAGGGGATTGCAAACCAATAGGAAGAACAATGTTAACACGGTGATTTTTATTCCGTGGTTCACCTGTTTACCAACAATCTCGTCCCTGTTGAGACAAGCTCCAAGGTCGCCACTGGTCCTCTTGCTAGTGGTGACCTGCAAGTCACACTCTCCCACATGGAGTGCTTACCACAAGCTTTGACATAGCCACACCACTTGTCGCCCTTCGTGTCTCGTTCTACTAGAGTTGCTCTTCGTGGCACCCGCGGGGCGAGCACAACACCCCTCACAATCACTTCTCCGGAGCACCGCACGATCTTCTTTGCGTGCTTTGACGGAGATCAGGCCACCAAGACATCTAAGAGGTGGCAACCTCCCAGAGTAACAAGCACCGCTGGCTTCCAACTCGAACACCTAGTGCCGCTTGATGCATTCTCGCAATGCAATGCACTAGAATCACTCACTCATGATCGATTCACACTCTTGTAGGCACAAGTGAGTTAGAGGGCTCCCAAGCACACTCAAGCATGGACACTAAGGCCACCAAGGTGCTCAGCCTTAGCCATGGCCGAGCACGACCTATATTTGTAGCCCAAAGGCCAAATAGAGCCATTGCTCAAAACATAGCCATGGAGGCTTCAGACCGAAGCTCTGAACCAACGGTCTAGACCATGAACAGTAGGGTTTGGAGCATCGATTGCCGCCATGTGTCCCCGACCATTTGAAGTCGACTGTTGGATTCCAATGGCTACTTCGCACTCACTCAACCACCTTCGGACCGAGGGTCTGGTCCAATGCTTGTAAGGGTCTGGAGCACTCCAGAGAGCTCCCGAGAGCACCAAAATTCTCCAAACTGAGCCCTTAGCTCCGGACCAGACAATCATATAGTCTTGACCCCTCCAATACAATGTAAAAGGGCACCTTCGAACTTAGAGGACATAGTCCTGAGCCTAGCTTCGGACTGAGTCCAGAGTTGGAGTCCTGAGCTCCGAACTTAGCCTCAGGACCATTGCACACCAATGTCCTGAGCTCATTTTTCATCTTTTTCAAGCCCAACTTCATCACCCTTGCTTCCATGTGCTAACACCATTGTGTCCCAACATATGTGCACGTGTGCAAGCATTTTCCAAAGACTTTTCAAGGGTTAGCACTCTATTGACCACGGCACTCGATCCTAGCAACGCATGCAATGTTAGATAACTCGAGTGGCATTAGATGACCGACTTGCAAACATGTTTGCCCCTCTTGATAGTACGACCAGCTATCCTAAACCCGATCATGTACTATCTACACAACCTTTGACTGGTGAAATAAAATGCCCTACAAATATACCTTTGCCATGCGCATTCAATTTCATCTCCTCCAATGTTGATGCTACACAAGCACCAACCTCGCCCAACAAATGATATGATCCACTTTATATCATCATGTGACCTTATTGGTTCAACGATCTTGACCTTAGTTGCTCTTCAACGTTGCCTTGGTCCATCAGTGCCAAGTTTGTGCTCAAGCTTCCCCGCCACGTGGTTTATCGCTTCAAAGCCTCCGACTTGCCCTTAACGCTTACAAATGGTCCATCAAGCCAAGCATGATCTTGATCTTCTCCACCTAGTCACATGACTCCATGTCATGTCTCATGTGCAATGAGATCCTTCATCACATGTGTGAGCCATGCAACCAATCCAAGCCATTTTCACCACCATGGCATATGTTGCTCACACTAGTGTACCTGTGGACTAATCACCATTGTCTCTCACATAAACACATATTAGTCCACCTAGGTTGTCACTCAATTACCAAAACCAAACAAGGGATCTTTCAGCGATGAGCTGAGGAATGTTAGGTTCGCACTGAGTGCCAATGGTTTGAATCCATTCGGTGACCTTAGTAACTCGCACTGCAGTTAATTGGCCGATCATCCTTACCATCTACAACCTACCTCCGTGGCTATGCCAGAAGCATAGGTATGTTCTACTCACCATGCTTATTTCTAGACCGAAGCAACCAATCTTTGACATAGATGTGTTACTGGAGCAACTCGTGGAGGACATGAAGAATACTATGGGATAAAAGCCTGGAGATAATGCATGCATCCATAAAGGAGTTCACTCTAAAAGCCATAGTCTTTGTCACCATCGTAGATTAACCTAGTCTACTTTCACTGTCATGGCAGATCAAAGGGTAGATCGTCTGCGTAGTTTGCCTTCACGGCACCTACTACGCTTACCTTAAGGGATATAATAAGATGGTGTACATGAGGCATCGGTTATTCCTCGATAGAGGGCGCAGGTACCGATCTAATCTGATGAATTAGTACTTTGACAATAAGGACAAGCCGCAACCTGTCGAATTGGTGTGCAAGAGAAGTATAGGAAACCGGTGTTTGCCATGGTGAACGACATGGAGTTCGAGTTTGTTAGAAGAAAAAGAGGGAAACATGATATGGAAGAGAAAGCGGGAGAAGATAGAAGAACCACCTACCATCATCATTCCTTTCAGGAAGTCAGGTTTCTTCAAGTACCTACCGTACTTGAAGGAGCTGGACATGGCCAATGCCATCAATTGCATGCACCTAGAGAAGAATGTCTTCGATAGCATGATTGGCTTCCTGCTAGACATCAAGGGAAAAACATAGGATGGTCTGAAGTCATGGATGATTCTTTCCAATCAAGAGATTAGATCAAACTTTCACGCGAGTCCACTGCGGAATAGGAAAGTCAGCCTCCTGGCACCAGCTACAATCTAATGAAAGATGAGAAGAGGGCTTTGTGCTAGTGGCTTATGGGGGGTCAAGGTGCCGACCTGTTTAGATTATCATCCGAAAATTTTCTCCTGTGAGTTTCAAGAATGGCAATGAAATCTAGGTCTTTCCCAACAGATAAATCATGCAAGAAAGTAAATATAGCCAGGTCTCAAAGGCCTCTGCTATTCCAAAAAATCCCTATCATTGGAAGACTTTTTGTTTTTTGCATTTCACCCTCTACGAGACCTAATACCCTTTTTCTGTTTTGGATTTGTTGTGTTGTGAATGTCAGCGTCAACGCGATTTATAAAATCGCCACTGTCTTCATCCACCGCATCATCCATTAAATCACCACATAAATTATTTAACTGTAAGACGTCTAAATCCGAATCATCTAAACTTATGTCAGAGTGGCTATCCACACCAGTTATAACAGGAGGACAATAAGTCTATCTTTTTCAACTTTCTCAATAGGAGCAACAAAATATTGAACCCCCTCATCCTTAGTGCCCAAGGAAATGCCAATGTTCTTAATTTATCTGTTACAGCCTTAATTTTATCCTTAGTTGTAATACATACCGTCCTGTTCATCAAGGTTCTTCTTAGCCACCAGTCTTGCTGCTCGCTCTAAAGAATCCCTGTCCACAGATGCTACATGCCTTTTGCTCCTCCGTTTCGGAGTGGTAAGAGAACGAGTCGCCTTTGAGACTGGAGGAAGAGCTGATCCTCCCAAAATCTCAGGCAAGTGTTCCCTCCCTACATCCCTGGAGCTATGCAGTTCAGCAAATGCTTTGTCCACGAGAGGATTAGGAACTGGCTGTTCGTCCACCAGCCCCACTTTTCAGATGTCGCCGTCGTCAATTCATCGTTGCCAGGACTAAGTCCCACCCCTGCTTTGGCCGCAAGTGGCTCCCCCATGCTTGGCGCCATCATCACGTCGCTACGAGGACAAAGTCCCGGCCCTGCATAGGCAGCAGGTGGCCCCTCCATGCTCGCCACCCTTGAGCCTTCGTCATTGTAGCATCGCTGCCTGGAATAATTCCCGACCTTGCTTTTACCTCAGGTTGCCCCTCCAAAACGAGTTCCATCTCCCTGACATTGGCAGGAGGCCATCCTGACCCTGCTATGGCCGAAGGCGGTCCATCTAGGCCGAGCGCCAGGGCAGCGCCCTCCCTCGTTGTCTCCGAACCGGGTGGAACGCTGCTGCTGTTGCCGATCTGTACGTACACAGTCTAAGGTACAACCTTTTGCTGCATGTCCTGAGCCATTGGAGGTACTAACCGGCATGCACAGGCTGCACCAAAACAGATGGATCCCAATCGGCAAGCAAGTCATCCACATCAAGGTCCAATATGTCTTCTTCCATGATTTGATTATACGTATTGCCACCCAGATTTTAAGTTTTCGAGGTTCCTGAAGTCACATTTAACTCTTTTGCCACTTTTGTCCTCCGTCATGCCTTCCTTATTTGACTTCCCATTATTTCCATCGTTGCCATCATTGCCATCTCCGATACCCACTGCCTGAGGGAGATCTTTCATCCATTTGGGTAGGCACCGTGTCAATTTTTTGTGTTGCACCAAACATATAGAACCAATCGCCCATAAAACCTCAAACTTCCATAAAACTCTTGGCAGATTTGTTACTCGCATCCCAATGCTCGGAAGCTCGTGGACAAAATCCTCCTCTTCTTCATAATCTTCAAACCTGAGAAACATCCCATCTTTTAGATCAGCTGTAACAAAGTTGACCGTTCGACGTAACTCAGCTTTGCAATGGAAGAGGGCTGCCCAAGTATCCGGTGGCAGTAGTTGTAGATCCCACTTAACTTGAGTCGGCACCAACCTATGCAAGTGACCAACAAGCTGCTCCTCTGAAAGATGTCCTCCTTTCACTTTAATCCAAGCTGTGGTACTGTCCTTTTTTGCCATCGGAATCGGACCATGAGGGATATAAAAGAAACCAAGATCGTCATGAGCATATCCTACCATATGTGCAACTGGTTTCGGAATTCTCTTTTGCGGGCACTTGGCCACCACATGATCATCTCCTTCGCAAATCTGACAGGAAAGCATAGCAATGCAATCAGCCATGACGTGTCCCTTAGTGCAACACTTGTGACAATAATTTTTGTTTTTGGGGCCGTTTCCTCCTGCTGAAACCACTGTCGTCTTCCCTTTAAGTTTGTCAGCTGGCAGAACCACCTTGTCAACGACAACGGAGGAGTTTGGGATCGTGCCCAACACCATGTGCTGGTGATGAGATGTCCCGGACACTGTAGACATATCCCCAACTGCTGCTGAGTGAACTGCTGGCAAATGTTGATCCCTAATTGGAATATTTGCATTTGCAAACTACGGCTGTATTGTTGTAGGATCGATTCTCACTTAGATAGACAATCAGAGGGGGGTGAATGATTGGGGAAGCCAAAAACTAATTTTAAAACTCCCCCCTGTACACAAAACCTAATTGAGGCTCGTTTTCAATTCTGGACAGAAGTGTGCACTGTTATTAAAAATAATCTCGACAAAACACCATAGCTCCTATTGATCTCAAAATTTTACAGATCAAAGTACATGAAATTCTTGAACTAACCCAGCTGGAATCAATTCAATCCGATGTCTAGAGCTCGACATATAAAATAAACAAACACACTGTGTCTGATAGTGACGAGAATTGTTTAAGCCATAATCCCATGATTAAGCAAAATCTAATAAAGTGTAATCAATCAAACTGCTCAGATAAACAGCATAAAGCCCTAGCACAGTTTTAGATAAATCAAATCAAGTCTAAACTTGCAAATACGAAATTAATCTAAAACTAAAAGCTAGGCATTACATAAATCAAAGAGCTGAGCGAAAGAATGAGATTACCGACACATCAATTTCCAAACCTTGATCTTTATTGAATCGTAGATGTGTTTACAAGATGCATCACACAAGCATCCACAAAAGGATTCCCCACAAAATCCCCTAAGCCCTAAAGCAGCCGCCAGAAACAACTCTCCTGCGCTGCCTCTTCTCCTGCCATCGCACAAGACCGAAGCTCCTTTTATCTACCGAGCCAACTCCTTCTCGGCCATGCACGAACGTGTCCAGCACGTTGGACACAAGCCAGGTTCCAAACAGAACCGGACCAAGTCTGTTCTGCATGTCCTCCCGCACCTCTCAACTTGGCCCTTAATCCACTAAACAGAACAAGTCACAGCCGTACATTGCTCATGCATCCAAACCGAACTAGACCAAGTCACGGTCGAGCCAACGGCACCAACACCTGCCTACTCGATCACCATGGAACCAGCATGGCCAATCACAAACGGACTTGATCTCCCAAGTCCAACTCGGCTTGCATATACCACACACACACGAGGCATACCACGCTTGACACACATGGCCTACATACAATCCACAAGCCAAGCTGCAATCTCAATGTCCTAGCTGCACCAGCCAGAACCAACACCACACCACAGCCCATACATCTCCTATATACGTCTCATGGAGTGATCGCCTTCACGTACATTGTTCTCTATCCCGAACGTCCCGCATGACATCCTTGACTTATAGGATCTCAGTTCCTCCCTGAACTTAGTCTCGAAACCTCAGTTCCTCCCTCCACCTAGTTCTAGTCCGTGATCGACCACGTTCTGTCTCAATCAACAACTGAACATGAACAAGCACGCAAACTGCGTCCGAGCCCAAGTCCACGTCTTGACTCAAGTCAATCCGCACAACACCTCACACGAGCATGTCATGCAACAATACCAAATCACTATGCTATCACAATCATATATAAGCATCACCTGCATATCAAACTGTGCCATACTCCAAATCACCTGCATATCAAAAATTCGTTTTCCTCCTCCGGCCATCGGCGACCCTTGACACTGCCTTCGTTTCTCCCGCTGGGAAGTGGAGGTGCACGAAGGAGACAATCAACAAACGTCAACGGTGGTGAAACACGTGGTGGCAGCAGCGGACCAGTCCAGGGCTTCACTGCTTTCCGACGACCCTCAACCAAAGCAGCAATAATCATGCGAGCCTTCACCACAGAACTTTCTAGAGAAGCTGGAGGGCAAATCACCATGACACTACTACAGATTTGGATATCACTGTCGGCCTTATCACTGCTGGATTTTAAGAAACCGACAGTGATAGCCCATCACTACCAGTTTTTTGCTAAAACCGGCTGTGATAGGACCAACTGACTCTGATATCTGGGTCTTCATTGTCGGCTCATATCACTGTCAGTTTTAGCCAAGAACCGGTAGTGATATTGGGTCATCACTGCCGGTTTTAACCAAGAACCGACACTGATACTGTCATTGTCGTTGCGTGGCTTGAACCGACAGTGATATCTTCATAAGTTTCATATATGATGTTCGATGAAGACAAACTTTATATCAAAATTGTAGTACTCGACGAGATCTACAACTTTGTAGTTCAAATTTTCTAATTTAAGATCATTTGGATATCCAAATATTTTCATTTGAAATCATCTATCTAACGAAAATTAGGTTTGATTTTTAAATTTTAAAAGTTAAATTTTTCAAACGACCTCGGATGGAGAAACGCTCAAAACAAAAGTTGTAGATTTCGAAAAGCTATGCCACTTTGTAGTTGACAACTTTTCATTTGAAATTATTTACTACTTCAAAATACTATTTGAAATTTAATTTTGAAATTGTTGAAGGACTCTGATTTCTCTTTTTAATCTCTGGCTAAAACTTGTAACTAGTCTTTCTCCCTCATACTAACTTGAAATTTGATGATTTTTTTTCCTAAAAATTTCTAAAATCATGCTCTATCAATTTATTATGTTCTTACAGCTATTATTTTATTCATATTTTCATGTGACTGTGTTTTATCTATTTGAATTTTGTATTTAAAAAAATGATAACTTCAAACATCATTTTGGAACACTAAATGATTTCAGCTGAAAAAATCATGAACATAGAAGTTATGGAACTTATCAAGATCTACAACTTTTATTTTAGTCATTTTTCATCCAATAAAGTGACAGTAATATTGTTTACAAAATTTACCTCTCTCTTATAGTTTCATAAACTATAAGAGGGATATGTAACATTTGTGAACAATGTTACTACCATTATGTCGGATGAATAAATGATCAAATGACTAAAATAAAAGTTATAGATCTCGGAAAGTTATGAAACTCCGTAGTTGACAACTTTTTGATTTGAAATCATCTTATCAAGGAAAACTACGTTTGAATTTCTAAAATTTGAAATTCAAATTTTAGAAACGACCTCGGATGGAGAAACTACCAAAATAAAAGTTGTAGATCCCAAAAAGTTATAAAACTTTATAGTAGACAACTTTTTTTATTTGAAATCATTTTGTCCAGGAAAACTACGTTTGAATTTCCTAAAATTTGAAATTTGAATTTTTTAAACGACCTCAGATGGACAAACAGCAAAAACAAAAGTTGTAGATCTCAAAAAGTTATAAAACTTTGTAGTTGACAACTTTTTGATTTGAAATAATCTTGTCATGAAAAACTACGTTTGAATTTCTCAAATTTGAAATTCAAATTTTATAAATGACCTCGGATAGAGAAACTACCAAAATAAAAGTTGTAGATCTCGAAAAGTTATAAAACTTTGTATTTGATAACTTTTTTATTTAAAATCATTTAGGGTCCCAAATATTCATTTCAAAATTAGATGAACATAAATTGGACACAAACAGATTGTAGGTGCAGTGGTTAGGGGCCCAATACGTGAAGCAGGAGGTCAGGGGTTCGAGCGCCGGTGGCCATAAAGCAAGCATTTTTTGCGCGAAAAATCACGTGACTTGTGACTTGCGACCTTGGGATGGTCCAGTGGGGCCTCTCCCTGAATTTAAAAAAATCCCTATTTTTCAGCCTGTTTTTTGGATTTCCTGAAAACCACATCACTGTCAGTTTTTTATAACCGATAGTGATGAGCCCCCTTCATTATTGCCGGTGTGCCACTGTCGGATCAAAATCTGACAGTGAAGGAGGTTATTTGAAGCGATAGTGATGTGAAGATTTAGGGTAGTATGACCTATGCTTGAAACGCGTCATTGTATAGCTGTGCATCGGCCTGTTGAAGATCGGCCACAGAGAAGCCAGCCAAGGCCGCCTGCCTGAGCATGGAATACCAGGTAGGCGAATCCGGCTCGAGGTCCTCATCGGATTCCGCTTCAGGAAGACTCCAAAAACGAGAATGAGAGACACCATGCCAGCATCCAGCCAAAGGATCAGCGATCATGTCGCAGTCCACATGACGATCCTACTCCCCATTGTGCTGTGTTCCTCCCCGGGCACCACAACTGCCGTTTCGATCAATTAATAGCACCACGCGAAGGGACAGACTGGGCTGCTGTCGACAGAGATCATCGACCCGAGTGATCCTTAGGGTCCCTCGACGCCGACCTGGCCCCCTTGCCCTCTCATCACCCTCTCATGCTCACCGACGGGCGCTCTCCTAGGAATTTGATTGGTGTTGTATGGGTAGATGTATGATATGTATTATAACAATATTCCTCCCAAGGTAACCATCTTATCCATTATTTGGGTCTATCCCATGTAAGCATCTGAGCTACATGGTGATGACTTTATTAACCACTTCAGATTGCCCATTTGATTGAAGATGATACACTGAAGTCATATTGAGTTTCACTGATGTCAGGCGAAACAACTCCGGCCAGAATCTACTGGTGGAGACAATGTCTCTATCACTAACAATAGAACCAGGCCGGTATGCCATGTAATCTCACACCCTCTGTAAAGAAATTCTGAGCCACTGTAGTTGCTGAGTATATGGGTGTAAAAGCGAAACTAAGTGAGCATATTTTGATAGGTCCAACACTACGAGTATTATTGATTTCCTTTGATTTTTGTATATATAAATATACATCAAGATGCAAATGCGAATGATGTAATGCAATGCATGACTTCACTTCTAGAAATATGTCCCAAGGAGAGGGAGTGAGGGCTGCAACCACATTGCTCATTTCAACGTGCGCTATTGTACCGGCACTTATCACACTAATCTAGCTACAGTATCTTCAAATGCATCTCAACGGAAAAATGCAAATGCAATGCTATAGTGTATGTACTTCACATACTTCATACTTCATACTTCATAAATCAAAATTTATAGATACCACGCAAGCTATGAAAAGTATGATGTATGATACTTCAAAGTAAATAAATAACTTCAACTTCAGATTATCTAGCTAGTGTGAGAAACTGAAATTTAGTGGAGGCAATTCAAACAACAAAGCTAAAGCATGTGGACCATAGCACCACATTTACTTTCCTTTACCAATGATTTATCAAAAGAGCTGGGCACAATTCAACGACATACCACCAGATCACAAGTAATACTGATAAGGCCATGAGAAGCATGCATAATTAGTGTTATATTTTGTGATTTGCTGGCATCAATTTCTAAGTTTTCAGCATTCGTATGCTATATCATTGGAAAGATATACGAGGCTAGTTTCAAACACAACAAACGGTACATCATTTAGACTTCCGGGCTTGGAATTATGGCTATTTTGGTGGAGACTGCACTGGCCATTGGTTGCTGCGCGAGAATGAATGAAGACTCCTGAAATAGTCCACTAAGATGACCTTCTACTTGCTTTTATTTATGCTTATGTTCACACTCAACTAGGAGGGATGCTCCTAGTATAAATAAACCATGTAATCCACGATTTGAGAGGGAGTTGATATTGATAAGATATGAGGATTGAGCTAGTTGATCTTGTTCAGTCATCTTCAAGTGATTCTAGTTTTATCCTATCCACCACCACGTACCCTTCCGCGAGTCGATCCTTATCAAATACGCAATACCAACACCATCATACAAACAATGACATATGCACAAGAACACCCTAAACCCATATCTTAAGCCACTACCGATGCACTTCGGTTAATCACAGCAGCACTGTTGCCTTTCTATTTTGTACAGTTTTAGCCAAACATCCAAAAATTCTCACAATTTTTCAGATGATAGAAAACTCCATTATCAAGAACTTTTCTATATTAAGAATCAGCATAAGAGATCTCCAACATGGCATAAGTAACCTCTGAACTTAATTGAACCTTTCTGACGATCAAAATAGAACAGGAAAATTATAAAATCTGTAACTGAAGATATACTCATCCAACAAATGTGTTCTTTAACAATCTGGAAAGCTTAAGAAAACTACTACAAATTTTGTTTATACCAAAAGTTCAAATTCTTCCATTATGATGGCCAAAAATTGAATACATCTAAAACTGTCCAGATCCTTATCACTGAAAAACAGTCTACTTAAAACCATCGTATCTCCAAAAATATGTGATCTTGGTAACAAAGGTATTGAAACAGTCACAAAATTTCTTAAGACCATTAAGATGCCGTAAAATGATGATATATAGGAACTGCACAGTTTGACGAGATTTCTGAACGTGAACAAGATCATCAAATTCGGAAATTTCAGAAATTGCTCCAACTAAATCCTTTCTGAATAGATATTTAATTCAACAAAACTAGACCGAAACAAGTGTATTAGAATTTGGCATCTTAGGTGTAACACCCGGTTTTAAGGACAAAGCCGAATGCACACCATATGTGAGCCCTAGTAATCAAACCTCACATATAGCTACAAATTAAGGGGCAGTATCAATTCACAATGCTTAGTATATAGCGAACTTAGCAAAGGAGATAACCTTAGAAAGCAATCAACGGATAGACAACTCTGATCACCGGGTGCAGAATTCACTCCACTGGATCCAACTAACTGGTTGACCACAAGCCCAACTTCTCAAGTCTCTGACAGACTGTCATCCAGCCTGAGGTGTGGGGGAAATTGCAAGGGTGAGTCCATGTCGAACTCCGCAAATATAGCAACAAGGTAGTGTATTCCATATCCACATGATCAAGTATAATTGAATAATAAATAGCTCAAAATAACTCAGTTAATCATGATTTAACAAGTGCTCATCTTTGGCGTAAGAATCCCTTGGCCGCTCGTGACCGTGAGCACGGCTGATATATCAGTTTATTAAACTCTGCGCAGAGGTGTACACTTTCACTGTGAGTCGTGAATTGCCCTTTCGCCCGAGGTCGCGAGCCTCTTAACCCTCTACAAAGGAAGGCCAGCAGGGTTCACTATGAAGCCTTTCAAAGGTTCCATCTAACCGGGAAGGGCCGCAGGGTCATCGGATATAGGAACCCCCCTTCCAAAAAAAAGGCCGCTTCCATAGCTAGGCTCAACAGGACAGAGGCTGTCCTATACCCAACTCGCAGTATCCTCTAAGCCGGCTAGAAAAAGACCTCATACTGAGCTAAAGCAAAAGCCATATAGCCCTCACAGCTGTACTGTAAGTCCCGGATGATCACTTACAAATGGGACCTTGTGGAGAGGGAATTTAACCCTCCTATTGTTGCTAACAAGTCATCTTTTATATTTATAGCATATTCATTAATCAAGTTTCAAGATCATGGTCACAGAAAGAAAATCCAAACTATACTTGCCTTAAACACCGATCCTTCGGTAAGCTTTAATCTTCAACGTTTTCTTCTTCTTCTTCTTGATCTCCAACTTCTTATAGATCACCAACGCAAAACTCACCGACTGGACAAGACCGAAAAGCACCACACAAGCACCCGAACAAGCATGCATAGCAAACATACTAGATTAGAACAATACGCCAATCAATGAAAAGATTCGAAATCTAATCTACACATTGCTACGATCACACACACGCGAAAGGCACACTAATCGGAGCTACGGTAAACCAGAAACATCTATCGAAGGATTTACGTTGGAAAGAAAACTATATGCTTTATCTATTTTAATGATCATAAAACATGTATAAGATATCTTAGGGGAATATCTAAAATTGAGTTAAGTCATTTTATACTTAAGTTATTAGATTTAAAAAACTAAGATAAATTAATCATATCTCAATTATAAATATTTTGATATCATTTATGCAAATTAAATTGAAATATAATAACAAATGAGGGTATATATATTCAAAGTATATATGTCACATTTAAACTTGGCAAATTACAATTTAAAGACATACATGTTTATGTCACTAATTAATCATATTTTATTAATCAACATATCTCTTATTATATAAAGTATTTAAATTTTACTTTAGAAATATAGAACATGTGAGAGCAACTAATAGAACAATTATATTATGTCTCATAATTGATCCAAGCAAGTCATAATTAAAAAGGCATTAATGTTGGCATACGTCATATTTTATAATTATAAAAGATTATATATATACTTTTAGTCATTTAATCATCTATAAATTAAAAACATAAATCATGTGAGGGCATCTATTCATACTTAACACATATGCAACATTCAACTAATTATAATCTAAGACTATACTGAAGTTACTGATTAATCAAATTAACAGGTTATGTATAATCACCGAGATATAAAACCTATATTGTTTCTAGTTATAAAACTAATTATAAGCATGTTAACCAATTTAATATTTAGCTATATATGAAAAATCATGTGACATGAAAACCATTAGCGCTACTGCGTAGAGCGCTTCGACACGAAACTAACGCAACGAGAACGAGACGAAACGGAGCTAAAATGATGAAACGGCGAAGGATTAAAGATCAATGATAATTACCGGATGGCAATCTTGTAAATACTCCATCTTCTACCTTGCTTCTCTTACGTACAGAGCAATGGCCATGGGAGGCTGTCGCTGCTGCAGTGTCCTTCACGCAGGGGAGGGAGAACCTGGACAGGGCACGGACGGCCGGGCGGCGCGGCGCGCCAGGCTGCGGCGGCCCAGGACCTCGCGCGGGGTGGCCAGCAAGCTGGCCAAACGGCACAGCAGCCGTGGCTGCTCGCCGGGGCCTGCGGGGCGCACGAAGGGGCGCGGCTGGGGGTGTGGGGCGCATGGTCCGCGCGGTAGGGGCGCAGGGGAGATGCTGCAGCGCCGGACGACGAAGATCGAAAAAGCTCCGTCAACCATGGTGGCTCCTCGCCGGAGAAAAAAAAAAGTGGTTAGGGAAACGATGAACGGCCACGGATTGGTGAAAACGATGGCAAGACGGTGTAGAGAACGACGAGATCTACCTCGTGGTGACGACGGTTTTCGCCGGAGATGTCCGAGGTGGCCGGAAAAGCTCGCCGAAGGTTCGCCGGAAACCTAGCTGTGAAGAACTTCGGCGTCCGATCTGCGGGGCTACGAGTGGCGGCTCGAAAAACGGGCTGTACTTCTGGAATCCTCGCATCGAGGGCTACGCCGGCATATATATATACGTAGGGTTTGGATATTTTGGAAATCCGAGATATTTTAATAAATATTGATTTTCGGAATTAAAATAATTACAGAAAATCGGGAATTACTATTTAGGCTTCGAAAAATATCTCTGAGCTCCGAAAAATACTAGAAAAATTCCTGGGGATAGATGCAAGAATAAGGAACACAACCAAAGTGGTTTAGCTCCCAAAAAAAACTTTTGCATTGATCGAGGAAAAAGATAAAGCTCCAAGAAATATGAATTTAATCCCGAAAAAGGTCGAAAAGATTCCCGGAAAGAGAGGCATCGTCCTAACGTGTCTTAAAACCTTTTCCAAGCCTTTAGATTTTAAAAACAAGGCATCTTATCTAACTTTTGTTTTTGCAAATTTTTAAATTCTTTTTAAACCACTACTTGAAAGCAATATTTTAAAGATTGAGATTTGAATTTATTTTCCAAACCACTCATCACAAAAGTATCAATGCAAAGGCATGTATGCGCAAACATGTTGTTACCCTTATGTTGGATTTTAATTTAAAGAAAATTTTCTTTTACCTATGTTTTTATGAGCACAAAACTACAAAATAAATCATTTTTACTCTATTTCTAAAAGTGCAAAATTTGGGGTGTTACAATTCTACCCCCCTTAAGATGAAACTCATCCTCGAGATTCGGAAGATGATGATCAAGACACTGGAATGCACACTGCCATTGGATCTTCTCCACTTTCTCGAGTAGTTCCACCATCTTGACAAAGATTCCTCTTGACTTTGCACACCTGTTAACTTTTACTCCAAATAGCATACTCGCTGATCCCCAGATGTTGATAGGCCCTCTAATTATCTCTCAAGTATCCCCAAACCAACTCTCTAGTACTCTTCCAATTGTTAGGCCTCTTCTCTTTTCCTTTTTAACAACCTCAATGAACTATCACAGCTGGGTGCTAGCTTATTCTTCACACTGACACTCCATATGCTTCTCACAAAGACCACTTTGGAATCCATTGGGTGACAAACTCTTGTCCTCACTAATTCCAAAATGTAACACAATACTTCTCAACATGTCTTGCTAGATTTTTTTTTTAGTCTAACATATCAAATCGACTACTTCATACATCCATATTCCAATTGATCCTCATGTATTACTCTCTCTTGGTCCAAAATAGATTCCAACTTCAAAACACTATTAACTATATATATGCTCAGGTTGAGTTGTGACTCTTAAACACAAAACTTAATCCATGGTGTCATCCAATCTTCTTAGCATAGCTCTTCCAATTTGCTAACGGCATTGCCAACGACTTTTATTTCTCCTAAAGATAACACATACTTCTAAACCAAAAACATTTGGTTAATTGAACCCAACACTGATGTCACAATCTCAAACCAACTTACTGAAAATGTCCCTTAGATTCTTATGATTCACGTAGATATCACTCTTCATGTCCATGTAGATAATACCACTATGCTCCACAATGGATAACTCTAGATCTCATATGTCAAATAGTCCATCTCAAGCCTCCATAGTTGTCTTGATGCACAATTCACTGCTTTTCTTACATAGAGCACATCCATATCCTTGCCAACCGCTTTATAAAAGAAACTCTTGTGTTCAACACTATAATACCTCTAATGAACGTGTGATAGAATCTTACCATTCCAAGGAACTCTGAATCACTCTTGCATACTTAAGCGGGTTCTAGCTCAACACATCTCTCTTGAGCGATTGTCCGTATGATTCTATCATTAGAGACATCCCACAACCAAAAAGAGAACTCCATCCAAACTAAACTCACTTAAGTTGCCAAAGAACCAACTATAGAGAAGTCCAATCATCATATTTTCGTATGCCATCAGTGCCAACTTGTCTTGAGTTGAAGGTTGAACTCCCAAGTGATGATAGCTTGAAGCGAAGACCAATCCTGACAAAATATTTGAGCTCCTTGTAGATGATCCAACCTGTTAACAATCTTGAACAAAGATCCTTGTGTCTGATAGTGATTCCTCAACCGTAGGAATAACCGATACTTCCAAGTGAAGCTCTAGATTGTATGAGACCTCCATCTTGCGATTCCTTTATGCCTTGGCTACCCCCCTTAAGAACACATCAACCAGGGGCACCAAAGAATAGCTTGCATCTTCTTCTAAATGAGATAGTTATCATGATGTCGTCCTATTATCCCAAAGTGACTCATGTGCATTAGCAAAAACCAGAACCTGCAGTTCCTCGCGAGCATAAAAACAGCAGCGTAATAAAACTAGTATAACTTCTGTTATGTAAATCCAATGAAGTTGTACTTTATACCGTTGGAAAGCTTATGAAATCTTCTACAACTTTATTTTAGAACACTTTTCCAGATTTGGCAGTTCAGTTGGTCAACCACAGCACACAACAGAAACAGTCCCAGATTACAGACTGCACAGAAACTTCGGCTTGTGATGTTTATATCTCCTAAAATATATTAGCTATGATAGTGATTCCAGAGGCATATAAAAGATATAGAGGTCTAGTTGTATCCAGAAAAATTCTACAAACTTTGCACCAACCAAAATTGTGTTATGACTAGAATACCACAGACTGCTCCAGATTTCTGACAGCACAGATACATCCTCTTATGATTTTCATAACTTCATAACCATAATAGCTATTAGGGTGATTCTTGAGGTCAGAGAAACATGTTGAAGTCTAGTATTCTCTAAAAGTTTACCATGATTTTTGATTGCCCGAAAACAGAGATATAAACCAAAGATGACAGGTTGCTCCAGAAAGATAGGATAGGAAAACAGGAGAAAACCAAAACCCAACTATCTATTCATTAATCCTTATGTCTTATGCCTATAAACTAAATGAATTTGTGGAAAATCCCATAAAATCATTACACTCATTACAAAGATTCAAAACAAAATATAATCATAATGACAAGCCAACAAGCAATTAAGGTGCACAATTCAATCATTGACTTACACTTGCGATACTATCGTCTTCTTCATATTATGGGTAAAGATCCTATAGCTTAACTTCAAATTGCGCGAGAAGGTGGTAAGACAAGATTCTAAAAGCATATCAAAGCAAGGAGTAGATGGGAACAAAAAGCTTTTAAAGAAGCATCAAGGAGGGGACGAATATCAAGGGTAAGAATGTAGTAGGGAAGAAAATATCAAGGTTTATAGAACAAGGATTTTTGCTGTAACTTGTAAACCTTAGATCGACCAGTTTCTACTAGGCTTGCGTCCTACAGTCAGTATTGCTCTGATACCACTTGTAACACCCAGTTTTAAGGACAAAGCCAAATGCACACCATATGTGAGCCCTAGTAATCAAACCTCACATATAGCTACAAATGAAGGGGCAGTATCAATTCACAATGCTTAGTATATAGCGAACTTAGCAAAGGAGATAACCTTAGAAAGCAATCAACGGATAGACAACTCTGATCACTGGGTGCAGACTTCACTCCACTAGATCCAACTGACTGGTTGACCACAAGCCTAACTTCTCAAGTCTCTAACAGACTGTCATCCAGCCTGAGGTGTGGGGTAAATTGCAAGGGTGAGTCCATGTCAAACTCCGCAAATATAGCAACAAGGTAGTGTATTCCATAGCCACATGATCAAGCATAATTGAATAATAAATAGCTCAAAATAACTCAGTTAAGCATGATTTAACAAGTGCTCATCTTTGGCGTAAGAATCCCTTGGCCGCTCGTGACCGTGAGCACGGCTGATATATCAGTTTATTAAACTCTGCGCAGAGGTGTACACTTTCACTCTGAGTCGTGAATTGCCCTTTCGCCCGAGGTTGCGAGCCTCTTAACCCTCTACAAAGGAAGGCCGGCAGGGTTCACTATGAAGCCTTTCAAAGGTTCCGTCTAACCGGGAAGGGCCGCAGGGTCATCGGATATAGGAACCCCCCTTCCAAAAAAAGGCCGCTTCCATAGTTAGGCTCAACAGGACAGAGGCTGTCCTATACCTAACTCGCAGTATCCTCTAAGCCGGCTAGAAAAAGACCTCATACTGAGCTAAAGCCAGAGCCATATAGCCCTCACAGCTGTACTGTAAGTTCCGGATGATCACTTACAAATGGGACCTTGTGGAGAGGGAATTTAACCCTCCTGTTGTTGCTAACAAGTCATCTTTTATATTTATAGCATATTCATTAATCAAGTTTCAAGATCATGGTCACAGAAAGAAAACCCAAACTATACTTGCCTTAAACACCGATCCTTCGGTAAGCTTTAATCTTCAACGTTTTCTTCTTCTTCTTCTTGATCTCCAACTTCTTATAGATCACCAACGCAAAACTCACCGACTGGACAAGACCAAAAAGCACCACACAAGCACCCGAACAAGCATGCATAGCAAACATACTAGATTAGAACAATACACCAATCAATGAAAAGATTCGAAATCTAATCTACACATTGCTACGATCACACACACGCGAAAGGCACACTAATCGGAGCTACGGTAAACCAGAAACATCTATCGAAGGATTTACGTTGGAAAGAAAACTATATGCTTTATCTATTTTAATGATCATAAAACATGTATAAGATATCTTAGGGGAATATCTAAAATTGAGTTAAGTCATTTTATACTTGAGTTATTAGATTTAGAAAACTAAGATAAATTAATCATATCTTAATTATAAATATTTTGATATCATTTATGCAAATTAAATTGAAATATAATAACAAATGAGGGTATATATATTCAAAGTATATATGTCACATTTAAACTTGGCAAATTACAATTTAAAGACATACATGTTTATGTCACTAATTAATCATATTTTATTAATCAACATATCTCTTATTATATAAAGTATTTAAACTTTACTTTAGAAATATAGAACATGTGAGAGCAACTAATAGAACAATTATATTATGTCTCATAATTGATCCAAGCAAGTCATAATTAAAAAGGCATTAATGTTGGCATACGTCATATTTTATAATTATAAAAGATTATATATATACTTTTAGTCATTTAATCATCTATAAATTAAAAACATAAATCATGTGAGGGCATCTATTCATACTTAACACATATGCAACATTCAACTAATTATAATCTAAGACTATACTGAAGTTACTGATTAATCAAATTAACAGGTTATGTATAATCACCGAGATATAAAACCTATATTGTTTCTAGTTATAAAACTAATTATAAGCATGTTAACCAATTTAATATTTAGCTATATATGAAAAATCATGTGACATGAAAACCATTAGCGCTACTGCGTAGAGCGCTTCGACACGAAACTAACGCAACGAGAACGAGACGAAACGGAGCTAAAATGATGAAACGGCAAAGGATTAAAGATCAATGATAATTACCGGATGGCAATCTTGTAAATACTCCATCTTCTACCTTGCTTCTCTTACGCACAGAGCAATGGCCATGGGAGGCTGTCGCTGCTGCAGTGTCCTTCATGCAGGGGAGGGAGAACCTGGCCAGGGCACGGACGGCAGGGGAGGGAGAACCTGGCCAGGGCACGGACGGCCGGGCGGCGTGGCGCGCCAGGCTGCGGCGGCCCGGGGCCTCGCGCGGGGTGGCCAGCAAGCTGGCCAAACGGCACAGCAGCCGTGGCTGCTCGCCGGGGCCTGCGGGGCGCACGAAGGGGCGTGGCTGGGGGTGTGGGGTGCATGGTCCGCGCGGTAGGGGCGCATGGGAGATGCTGCAGCGCCGGACGACGAAGATCGAAGAAGCTCCGTCAACCATGGTGGCTCCTCGCCGGAGAAGAAAAAAAAAGTGGTTAGGGAAACAATGAACGGCCACGGATTGGTGAAAACGATGGCAAGATGGTGTAGAGAACGACGAGATCTACCTCGTGGTGGTGACGGTTTTCGCCAGAGACGTCCGAGGTGGTCGGAAAAGCTCGCCGAAGGTTCACCGAAAACCTAGCTGTGGAGAACTTCGGCGTCCGATCTGCGGGGCTACGAGTGGCGGCTCGAAAAACGGGCTGTACTTCTGGAATCCTCACATCGAGGGAGACGCCGGCATATATATATACACATAGGGTTTGGATATTTTGGAAATCCGAGATATTTTAGTAAATATTGATTTTCGGAATTAAAATAATTACAGAAAATCGAGAATTACTATTTAGGCTCCGAAAAATATCTCTGAGCTCCGAAAACTACTAGAAAAATTCCTGGGGATAGATGGAAGAATAAGGAACACAACCAAAGTGGTTTAGCTCCCAAAAAAAACTTTGCATTGATCGAGGAAAAAGATAAAGCTCCAAGAAATATGAATTTAATCCCGAAAAAGGTCGGAAAGATTCCCGGAAAAGAGGCATCGTCCTAACGTGTCTTAAAACCTTTTCCAAGCCTTTAGATTTTAAAAACTAGGCATCTTATCTAACTTTTGTTTTTGCAAATTTTCAAATTCTTTTTAAACCACTACTTGAAAGCAATATTTTAAAGATTGAGATTTGAATTTATTTTCCAAACCACTCATCACAAAAGTATCAATGCAACGGCATGTATGCGCAAACATATTGTTACCCTTATGTTGGATTTTAATTCAAAGAAAATTTTCTTTTACCTATGTTTTTATGAGCACAAAACTACAAAATAAATCATTTTTACTCTATTTCTAAAAGTGCAAAATTTGGGGTGTTACATTAGGGCAACCACAGCGATGGATCTAGGATTTTACCATAGGGTATGCCACGCTTCAATTTTCACATACATTTCGGTAAAATCTATCTACCAACTCGGTAAACAACTATAAAAAATTACAACTCAATTCAGCATATACAAGCAATAAAAAATTTGATAAATCTATAATTTAAAGATTAGCCTTTGTTATCTTTTATAAGACCCCACACGTATACCAAGAATCAAACTTTAAAATCTTTAACCAATAATATAGCCGACCATACAGTATACCAAGAATCAAACTTTAAAATATTTAAAATCTTTAAACTTTAATGTAGCCAAGTTACTGTAGCTTATTTCCCTTTTATAGATTTTGCAGCATGAGCAACTTAGTGATCCTAGTTCCAAACAACACATATGAGTAGTCAAATGAAAAGTGTTCAGCGAGCTCTGCATATTGGTAGTCTCCATTTGTCCACCCGAGTGACGGATGAAAAGGTCCAATTTTTGGTCCCTCCTTAAATTAGGTCAACCTTTGTTAAAACAATGTTGAATCCATACTAAAAATCCGTATTTATGCCAAGTATTCTCGGGTGTTACATTATATATGGTCTATTGCATTGGGATTGCCTTAACAGAAGTGTTTTCTTGCTGTTAATGAGGATGCCATTGCAGCAAGAGATTTAATAGAAGAGACAAAAACATTTCTCAAAGGACAAATGATGATTTCGGCTACAAAAACCACTACAAGAGATGTGCTATCAACATTTCAATTTTGTCATAATACATAGATTTATGTTTGTAGCACCTGGTTTGAAGAACAAAACCAGATACACACCATATGTGAGCCCAGGAAGTCAACTCACACATACGGCTACAAATAGAGGTAACATCAATAGACAATGCTTAATATATAGCGTACTTAATACAAAGAATATAACCTTAGATAGTAGATAGCGGAAAGACACTCTGTTCTTCATGCGAAGGCTCCAAATCCACAAGGACAACTAACTGGTTGATCACAAGCCTAACTCCTCCAGACTCTAGCAATCAACCTCGAGCCGGATTCGCCTACCTGGTATTCCATGCTCAGGCAGGCAGCCTTGGCTGGCTTAATGAGGCCCCAAAGAATTAAAAAAGTAAAGCATGCATAAGTACATGTCGTACTCAGTAATATAACATGGGGTTAATGAGGCTCAAAAGGTTGACACTAGTTTACTGTGATTAGCATTTTAGTAAGTCAAATTTTAGCGTTAGAGTAGTAGCAAGTTTAGCTTAAGCCCCAAATAACCACATGATCATGTAAACAAGATTAATGTATAGCAAAAACAATAATCATAAGTGAGCATCTGTATCATCAGTATCATTAGTGTTCATCATCTTTTCAGTAAGGAGCCTAGGCCGCTTGTGACCATAAGCACGGCTGATATACCAGTTTTACACTCTATAGAGGTTGTACAGTTTCACCATGAGCTATGATTTACCCTTTCGCCCGAGGCGGCCAACCTCTTGACCCACTTCCAAGGAAGGTTGGCAGGGTTCACTATGAAGTCTTTCAATGGTTAGTCTAACAAGTGTAGACTGCTAGGTTTCCCCATCAATAAGCATGAACGTCGCTTCAAGGGGTGACTAACAAAAATACAAAGAAACCAAAGTGCACCCTCTTGGCATGCCGAGAACATATAGATCGGAGCCCCACTTGCGCCTTTCTTTAAGTTACTATGAGCTAGAAAAGGTCCTCATACTTAACTAAAGCCAAAACCATGTTGCACTCATGGTTGTACTATAAGTCCTAGGGGAATCCCCTTATAGATAAGTCCTTAGGGAGAGGAATCTAGAGCACCACAAAAACTATACTCTAGCCCCCTTATTCCATGTTGCTAAAAATCATATTTTAACGTTTATTACATATACCATTAGTCAAGTTACTGATCATGGTTATTTAATTGAGCAGTAGCAAAGTACTACCCAATGCATAATCCCACGGTGTCAAGGTACAAGGTACAAAAGCTAGGATATCTTTACAGGAATCAAGGTAGACACATGCATATGAATTAAGTGACATTAGAGTGAATAGTTAATAAGGATGATCCCATGCTATACTTGCCTTAAACTCTGATCCTTCTTCAAGTCCAAAACTTCAAATGAACTCTATCTTGATCAACATGTAAAGCTCACCGACTGGACAAGGTCATAAAGCACCACACAGGCATCCATGCAATCAAACATGAAGCAAACAATAGAAATAAATTAGAATAGTACACCAACCATAAAATCAAGAAGAAAGGTTTGTAAAAATAATCTACATCTCGCTACAAACACACACAGACACGAAGATCATGAAAATCAGAGCTATAACGAAGGAGTTATGAATTAATCAAGATTTCCTTTAATAAAATAATAGATTAATCCTAACCTTGAATTTCAAAAGTTGAAAACATGTTCAATAGTAGGATGAACATGTAGATTATGCAATTATGAATCTAACGCAACTTGAACGGGTCAAAACAGAGTTCAAACGAAGAAGATATAGCTTAAATAAAACTAGTGGCAAAACTATAAATAGATGAAAGCGTATTTTGGATCTAACCGAAGCAACTATGTTTTCAAAAGAAGAAAACATATTTTGAATCTAACAGAGGAATTCTATGCTTTTTGAAAGTGAAAACGTATTCTGAAACTAATAGAGAGAAACTACGCTTTCAGAATAAGAAAACGTATTCTGGGAGTACGCCATGGACTACGGGTTAGATTATTCAAAAGCCAAGGGTCTCTTTAGCAAAATTGCTGGCCAAAATGGTATCTTCTAACCTGGGTCATTGATCTCAGATTAGGCGGTGCAGATCAGATGGGAGGTGGAGAGAGAGGCTGCCAGCCGGCTACAATGACTAGCGCGGCGGTCGGCCATGACCGGTGGCGAAGAGCTTGCTAGCGAGCACGAAGAGGGCCCTAGAGTCCACAATTTGATGTGGGGAAAGCATGGGGTGGAAGCAGAGATCAAGACGAGCTCACCTAGGGTCTTAACGTGGTCGGAGCCTTAACAGAGACGACGTGGGACACGGCAGGGCGGACGGTGAGCTCCAGTGGCGGCAGCTAGGGTTTCGCCGGCGCGGCAAGCTTGGGTGGAGGTGGCGCTCATGATAGGGCTAGATCGGGGTGGCGTGGCACTAGGGCTGGCTTTTACAGGGGCAGATCGGTGTGGGGTGCACAACAATGACGCGGGGCCGGGGTGGCTGCGGACTCCGGTGGAGTCCCGCGTGGAGATGGCGCGAGGAAGACGATGATGCGGCAGACATGAGGGGCCGCCACATCAGCGAGCCAAGCGAAGGAGGAGGTGGGGCGCATCCACATGGCTTGGTTGGGCCGGCCTGCTGGCTCACGAAGGGGAAGCTGGGCGTGTAGGAAGGTGGGAGCGGGCCTACGCGGTGGAGCTGAAAGAGGGAGCTACTCGGGCTGGGCTACAGGAAGAGGGGAGAGAGAAAGGCCAAGCGGGCCAAAAGCCAGGGAAGGAAACTTTCTCTTTTGATTTTCTTTTTCTTTTATTTCAAAACTATTTTCAAAACTTTGCATAAGAATTTGAATTCATTTTGAATTTTAGTCGAAACCACTCATCATAATAAATCAAATGCACCAGCATGTATGCACTACAATGTTGCTAAGCCTTATGATAAGTTTTAATTTAATGACAAGATTTGTTTTCCTATATTTTCATGAGCACATAAATACAAAATTAATTTAATTTCTCTCTATTTCAAAGGGAGCAATTTTTAGGGTGTTACAATTCTACCCCCCTTAAGATGAATCATCGGCTCGAGATTCGGACGATGGTGATCAAAGAGATGCAGATTCTCCGCCTTTGGATTCTTCTTTACTTTGCATACCTGTTAACCTTACTTCAAGGAACTTACCAAACTGATTCCAAGATTCAGACAGGTACTCCAAACACCCCTCAAGTACTCCAATCACTAGACCACCTTTCCTTTTTATTCCATACTATCAATTCTCTTTCTTAAATTATTCGCCATCCAACAGAACCTTCTTACTTTCTTAGTCTAAAGTAGGTTCTAGTACCAACTTTAAAACATTAAGGACTATATATGCTCAGGTTAAGTTGCTCAACTCTCAAACACAATTCTAAGTCCATGGTGTCATCCAAACCTTCTTAGCATAACTCTCCTTTGCTAAGGGCATCAGCCATGACTTTGCTTCTCGAAGTGATAACACTTTTCCAAGTCATAAAACCTTGATTGCTTTAATCCAACCCTTCTTGTCATTCTTAGTATATCATTGGGATTTCTTGAGACTCAGTGGAACTATCTATAGTTCATAGATATCTCATTCCTATGTCATCAACGCCTACTTGTCTTGGGTATGTTGAAGATTGGACTCCCAGCTGAGGATAGCTCGAATGTAGAGCCATATTGTTGAATGCATCAATTCCTCATAGATGATCTAATAACTTATCAACCAAGCAAAGGATACTTACTCTGGATGATGAAGCCCTTAAGTGATATACATCCTCTGGGTACCACCTTTCTTATCAGATTAATCGATTCTTCCAAGTGAGAGCTAGAGAGCATAACTAAACTTCATATGGCACCTTCTCATGGTCATCACACTGAGCTATGTCCAATTGTCACTCCATAGCTCTCAACCAGTCATCAGCTTCTAGTGGTTCACTTGTATGAGAGAATGTCGGTGGGTCCCTTCATAAATTCACCACGATTGTCAATAGGTGGTGCTTGGTGTGGGTTATTCAACACACTTTGAGCAGTAGTCTGTATTAACTAAGTTTGCATCATCAAATCTTGGTCTATAGATGGTGGATTTGATGGCGGTGGATTAGAATTGGCAGGATTCCTTCGGTCATCATACGAAGCACTTCTCCTGGTAGCAACCATCACAGAGATAATCGATGCTTCCAAGTGAATAATTAGAACGTATGAAACTTCATCTTGCAAATTTTCAACTTGTCTACACCCCTTAAGAAAAGATCAACTAGGAGACACAAAAAGGGAAGCTTGCACCTCCTTCTAGATGGGCTAACTAGCATCATGATGTTTTGACATCCCAATGATACTCTCATGTATGGGCAAAAACAAGAAATCTAAAATTCCTTGCATGTAGAAAAACAGTTGTAACTCTCATTCTGTTAATCCAATGAAGTTGTAGATTATACCGTTGGAAAGCTTATCAAATCCTCCACAACTTCCTTATAGAACACTTTTCCAAATTCTACAGTTCAGATAGTTGAAAACAATACACAATAGAAACTGCTCTAGGTTTCAGACAGCATAATGAACTAAATGAAATTGTGGGAACACCCAACAAGATCATTGCAATCATTACAAAGATTCAAAGCAAGTAGAAGCATAATGACAATTCAACAAAGCACTAAAGGTGCACAATTCAATCATTGACTCAACTTGCGATACTATTGTCCTCATTGTACTAGTGGTAATAATCCTAAGACTCATCTTCAGATTACGCAAGAAGGTGGTGAGGAACAGTTCTAAAAGCATATCAAATCAAGGAGTGAAGATGAGAACAAAGACTTTAAAATAAGCACGAAGGTAGATATGAATAGCAAGGGTAGATATATAGTAGAGAAGAAAATATCATGGTACATAGAGAAGGGTTTTTATAGTAACTTCTAAACCTTAGAATGACTAGTTTCTACTAGGCTTGCGTCTAACAGTCAACATTGATCTGATACCACTTTGTAGCACCTGGTTTTAAGAACAAAACCAGATACACAGCATATGTGAGCCCAAGAAGTCAACTCACACATATGGCTATAAATAGAGGTAACATCAATAGACAATGCTTAATATATAGCATACTTAATACAAAGAATATAACCTTAGATAGTAGACAGTGGAAAGACACTCTGTTCTTCAGGCGAAGTCATCAAATCCATAGGGACAACTGATTGGTTGATTACAAGCCTAAGTCCTCCAGACTCTAACAATCTGGTACCCATCCAGGATTTTTCCAAAGAATTAAAATGTAAAGCAAGCGTAAGTACATGTCGTACTCAGCAATATAACATGGGGTTCATGAGGCTCAAAAGGTTGACACTGGTTTACTGCGATTAGCATTTTAGTCAGTCAAATTTTAGAGTTAGAGTAGTAGCAAGTTTAACTTAAGCCCTAAATAACCACATGATCATGTAAACAAGATTAATGTATAGAAAAAACAATAATCATAAGTGAGCATCTATATCATCAGTATCATTAGTGTTCATCATCTATTCAGTAAGGAGCCCAGGCCACTTGTGATTGTGAGCACGGCTGATATACCAGTTTTACACTCTGTAGAGGTTGTACACTTTCACCATGAGCCGTGATTTACCCTTTCGCCTGAGGCGGACAACCTCTTGACCCACTTCCAAGGAAGGTCGACAGGGTTCACAATGAAGTCTTTCAATGGTTTGTCTAACAAGTGTAGCCTGCTAGGTTTCCCCGTCAATAAGCATGAACTACCCTCCAAGGGGTGACTAACAAAAATACAAAGAAACCAAAGTGCACCCTCGTGGCAGGCTAAGAACCTACAGATCAGGGCCCCTCTTGCGTCTTTTGGTAAGCTACTACGAGCTAGAAAAGGTCCTCATACTTAACTAAAGCAAGAGCCATGTAGCACTCATGGTTGTACTATAAGTCCTAGGGGAATCCACTTACAGATAAGTCCTTGGGAGAGGAATCTAGAGCACCGCAAAAACTATACTCTAGCCCCCTTATTCCATGTTGCTAAAAATCATATTTTAACGTTTATTGCATATACCATTAGTCAAGTTACTGATCATGGTTATTTAATTGAGCAGTAGCAAAGTACTACCCAATGCATAATCCCACGGTGTCAAGGTACAAGGTACAAAAGCTAGGATATCTTTACAGGAATCAAGGTAGACACATGCATATGAATTAAGTGACATTAGAGTGAATAGTTAATAAGGATGATCCCATGCTATACTTGCCTTAAACTCTGATCCTTCTTCAAGTCCAAAACTTCAAATGAACTCTATCTTGATCAACATGTAAAGCTCACCGACTGGACAAGGTCATAAAGCACCACACAGGCATCCATGCAATCAAACACAAAGCAAAGAATAGAAATAAATTAGAATAGTACACCAACCATAAAATCAAGATGAAAAGTTTGTAAAAAGAATCTACGTCTCACTACGAACACACAAACGTGAAGATCACGAAAATCGGAGCTACAACGAAGGAGTTATGAATTAATCAAAATTTCCTTTAATAAAATAATTGATTAATCCTAACCTTGAATTTCAAAAGTGGAAAACATGTTCAACAGTAGGATGCACATATAGATTATGCAATTATGAATCTAACGCAACTTGAACGGTTCAAAACGGAGTTAAAACGAAGAAGATATAGCTTAAATAAAACTAGTGGCAAAATTGTAAATAGATGAAAGCGAATCTTGGATCTAACCGAAGCAACTATGTTTTCAACAGAAGAAAATATATTATGAATCTAATAGAGGAATTCTGAAACTTATAGAGAGAAACTACGCTTTCAGAATAGGAAAACGTACTCTAGGAGTACGCCATGGTCTGCGTGTTAGAGTATTCAAAAGCCAAGGGTCTCTTTAGCAAAATTGCTGGCCGAAACGGTATCTTCTAACTTGGGTCGTTGATCTCAGATCGGGCAGTGCGGATCAGATGGGATGGGGAGAGATGTGCCGGCCGACTATAGTGATCGGCACGGCGGTCGGCCATGACCAGCGGCGAAGAGATTGCTGGCGAGCGCGAAGAGGGCCCTAGAGTCCACGATTCAACGCGAGGAAAACATGGGGTGGAAGCGGGGATCAAGGCGAGCTCACCTAGGGCCTTAAAACAGTCGAAGCCAGCACAGAGACGACGCGGGACATGGCGGGGTGGACGGCGAGCTCCGGTGGCGGCGGCTAGGGTTTTGGCGACGCGGCGAGCTTGGGTGGAGGCGGCGGCTCGCGATAGGGCTATATTGGGGCAGCGTGGCACCCGGGCTAGCTTTTATAGGGGCAGAGCGGCGTGGGGAGCACGGCAACGATGCGGGACCGGGGCGGAGCGGCGTGGGGAGCACGGCAATGGCGAGGAAGACGACGATGCATCTGACGTGCGGGGCCACCTCGTCAACGAGCTAAGCGAAGGAGGAGGAGGTGCACGTCTGCACGGCTTGGTTGGGCCAGCCTGCTGGCTCGCAAAGGGGAAGGTGGGCCGCATGGGGAAGGTGGGAGCGGGCCTACGCGGTGGAGCCGAAAGAGGGAGCTACTCAGGCTGGGTTGCAGGGAGAGGGGAGAGAGAAAGGCCAAGTGGGCCAAAAGCCTGGGAAGGAAACTCTCTTTTGATTTTGTTTTTCTTTTATTTCAAAACTTTTCAAAAGAACTTGAATTCATTTTGAATTTTAGTCAAAACCACTCATCACAATAAATCAAATGCACTAGCATGTATGCACTGCAATGTTGCTAAGCCTTATGATAAGTTTTAATTTAATGACAAGATTTGTTTTCCTATATTTTCATGAGCACATAAATACAAAATTAATTCAATTTCTCTCTATTTCAAAAGGAGCAGTTTTAGGGTGTTGCAATGTTATATTGGACCATTTATGACATCAGGTTAACGAAAATATAAACATCAAAAAATGCGTGTCACAAATGACATTTTTTGTCGTTTGCATTTTTCATTTCATTAATTTTTGACATTGGTTTTTACGTCATGAATGCATAGACTCCTATCATGTGTGCAAGTGTGCAGAGTCGAATGTAGACATGGTGCTGAGTTGGCAGATCCTGAAAACATCATAAAATAGAAACGTGGCCTATAATGCCCATACGACGTGCAGGCTTGAAATGGGCCACAAATATTGTTTAGGCTGTTTTTTTAGCGTGGCCCATAGTTGTTTTAGATTTTTTTCGTCCATTTTTTCTCATATCAGGCTAGCCCAAGCCAAAATTAAACCTAGGCCGATTCGATAATTTTTCAATTTTTTAAAGATTATTTGCAACCCAATATTGAAACAACACTGCCCACTCAATAATTATCTCATATATTGTAGAACATTATCTTAAAAATAATCAATACCAATTAATAGTTATAGTACACATGAGGAGTACATAAATTATAATAACAGCAATACAAATGCATAAATAGATAATCATACAAACAAAACAGAATAGAGAACTGGGATGGTAGGTATAGATAGATAGACAGACAAATAGACAAGTAGGTAGGTAGACAGATAGATAGATAGATAGATAGATAGATAGATAGATAGATAGATAGGTAGGTAGGTAGGTAGATAGAGACATATAGATAGATAAATGGGTAGATAGATAAATAGATAGACATATAGATAGACATATAGATAGATAGACAAATATAGATAGATAAAATGTAGGGATTTATAGAATGATAGATACTGATTGATAGAATGTAGGTAGGTATATACAGATATAGATAGGTATATACAGATATAGATGTAGGTACGAATACTAGGTAGGTAGGTATATACAGATATAGATGTAGGTATGAATACTGATATAGATATAAAAAAATAATTTCGAAATGAATAAATCTAATGTTCACATAGATCCTTACTTCTATATAAACATCTGCATAGCGAAAAAGAAAAACAAATAGAGTGAGAACAAGAAAAGAAGAGATTAGTATCATCCTCTCATCTTATGGCAATCATCAAATGCAATACAGCGAGAAATGTATACCTGACAAGTATTTTTTTCCTGATACTTGTGATCATGTGTTCAACCACTCCATTATGAGAAGGTATATACATATATATATCTATATAGAGAGAGAGAGAGAGATCACTGCTTGTACATCGAATGTTACTTGTTACTCCAAATTTTCGTAATAATAGTTCATTTTAGTTTTGTGCTAAGTCAAACTACCAAGTTTTTCAAAAAAAATGTAACACCCTAAATTTTACAACATTTTAAAGTAGGGGAAAATGATTTATTGAGCATTTTTGTGAGCATTTAAATTTAGGAAGAATAATAAAGTTTATCAAATTAAAATCAAATATAGGTCAATAACCATGAATGTGCCTTCATGCTGCTCCATATTAATTTTTGGAATGGTTTGATTTGAACTCAAATTTGAACTTGATTTGAATTTTGTCTTCAAAATTGCTTTGAAAAGAAATTAGAAAAAGAAAAGGACAAATTCTTTCTCCTTCCTCTGTTTCTGGCCCGCTCCATTTCTTTCCGCGCGGCCCATTTCCTTTTCCTGGCCGCTGCTCTCCTTTCCTCTCTGCTCGGGCCGAGGCCCAGCGCTCCCCTCAGCGCTAGCCCAAGCCGGCCTTTCCTTTGCGCATCGCATGGCCCAGCGCTGCAAGCCGAAGCCCAGCTTCGCCGGCCCAGCCAGACGCCAGCCGCTCCCGCAGCCCGCGCGTTCCCCTCCGCCCGCTAACCCCTTGGGGCCAGCTGTCGGGCTCTCCTCCTTCCTCCTCTATCTCGTGTCCCAGTCGGACACCGCGCCGACGCCGCCGAGTCCGGAGCGGCCACGACCTCCTTGATGCCGTCGCGCCCAAGTAAATCCGTCCTCATGAATAGCCGGCCACGCCGCCTCTCCCATCTCATCTGTTGCACGTTTTTTTCGCCCAAGCAGTCGCAGCCGTGTGTAACACCCTAAAATTTGCTCTTTTGGAAATATGTGTAAATTAAGGTAATTTTGAATTTTGTGCACATGAAAACATAGGAAAATAAAAAAAATCATTAAATTAAAATTTAACATAAGGCATAGCAACATGTTTGTGCATTCATGCCGGTACATTTGATTTGTTGATTGAGTGATTTTGAATAAAATTCAAAATGGCTTGAGTTGCGTTGAGATAAAAGAAAAGAGAATTAGAAAATAAAAGAATTTAAAAAGGTGTAAAATTTATTTTTGAAAACTTACCAAAATTTCTCAGTTTACTTTGAATTGAAAGTATAATTTAAATGATATTTAAATTTGGTTTGATTCAAGGTTCAAATGGATTTAAAACTCATTTGAAAAAGTATTAGGAAAATCAAATTTGAAAAAAATTGAGAAAGCCTTGCTTCTGGCCTGTAGTTTTTTTCCATCTGGCTTTCTCCTTTCCTCGGCCTCTCTCGGCCCTTGTTCTCCCCGCGTTGGCCTAGCTGCCGAGCTGGCCCATCTTCCACTCCCGCCGGCCCAGCAAGCTAGGCCGTAGCTCTTTCCCGCTGACAGCCCGGCCCCACCGTCAGCCATCTTCTTCTTCGTGCCGTCGCTGAACAGGACTCCACCGCCGCCGCTCGACTCCGCTTTGGCCACGCCACTATTGCCTTGCGCCCTATGAATACCGACCCTTAAATAGTGAGCCCCGTGCCGAGCCGCCGACCCCGCGCCCTATTCCGCACCGCCCTTGCCCCGAGCTAGCCAGCGCTGCCGCCTAGATCTCGCCGACGAGCAAAGCGCATCCGCCGCCGCTGTTGGATGCCTCCCCATCATCATGCTTTGCCTTTCTCTCTCCACATAGAGGTTACAAAGCCGCATGCTTCGTTTTCCCTCTCTCTCTCTCTCGGTCTCTGTGTTCCTCTCACCGCCACCGATTGTTCGCAGGTAGACCAGAGCCTCCTGTCGAGCCACACGCCACCACCGAAACCCCCCCGGCTGACGCAAGTACCCTGGGTAAGTTCGCCTTCCCGTGTTCTATCTTCTAGTATTTTTCCCGTCAAGTTTGGAGCTTGGAAACCCAATTTCGACGAGGTCTCGCCGCCGTCAATGGCAGCCACCGCGCTGGAGTTCTGTTCCAGACGGCCTGAGCTTCCCAACCCACCGCAGCCGTCCAATCTAAAATCAAAGGCCTGGATTAGAACTTACCCCTTCACGGGTGATTTTACAAAAAGGCCATTATAATTATTTCATCCTTAACCCACAGTCCCTGGCTTATTTCAAAAGGACCTCTGTGCTTTTTTGTCATCGAACCCGCAGCCTATAGCACTTTTTTAGAATATGTTTTCTTCTTTAGAAAGCGTAGTTTCTTCGGTTTAGATCCAAAATACGTTTTCACTTATTTACAGAATTGCCACTGATTTTGATTTAGCCATAACTTCTCCGTTTTAACTCCGATTTGATCCGTTCAACTTGCGTTAGGTTCGTAATTTCATAATCTACATATTTATACTACTGTTAGACATGTTTTCAACTTTTAAAATTCATGGCTAGATTTAATCTATTATTTTGTCAAAGGAAATCTTGTTTATTTCATATCTTCTGCATTTTAGATCCGTTTTGACCCATTCAAGTTGCGTTAGATTCATAGCGACGAGGTATACGTATTAGCAACAGTGGTTACCATATTACTATTTCTAAAATTTCATGGTTTAAATCATATCTTGATTAATAATTATACAACTGGGTTTTGTAAATAAGATATGATTTGTTTTACTTTAGTTTTATAACTCAAATCTAAATTTGATTTAATCCAATTTATATAAGCTTTTATATAGTTAAATAAATGAAGCCTATAGTTTTATTTTTCGTGTGTAAAGTAAATCTTTCGGTAGTTGTATCTTTTCAACCGTAGCTCCGGTTAGCGTGTTCTCGCGTCTATGTGTTCGTAGTGAGACGTAGATTTGTTTTACAAACTTTTCATCTTAATTTGATGTTTGGTGTATTGTACTAATGTAGATCTATTGTTTGCTTCGTGTATGATTGCATGGATGCTTGTGTGGTGCTTTATGATTTTGTCCAGTCGATGAGATATACATGGTGATCAAGAAGAAGAACGTTGAAGATTAAAGCTTACCGAAGGATTAGTGTTTAAGGCAAGTATAGCATGGGATCATCCTTGTTCCCTATTCACCTTTAATCATTTAATTCATACTGCATGTGTCTACCTTGACTACCACTAAGGATATCCTAGTCTTTTGTACTTGTGCCTTGTTACCTTTGGGGTATTACATTGGGTAGATTTGCTAGTGCTCAACTACAACCGTGATCATGTAACTTGACTAATGTAATATGCAATAAACATTAACAGATGCTTTTTAGCAACATGGAACAAGGGGGCTAGAGCATTGGGCTGTTTTATGGTGCTCTAGATTCCTCTCCCTAAGGACTTATCTGTAAGTGATCATTCGGGACTTACAGTACAGCTATGAGGGCTACATGGCTCTGGCTTTAGCTTAGTATGAGGACCTTTTCTAGCTTGTTAGTGGTTACCTTTATGGCGCAAGAGGGGTGTGTTCTGGGTTGGATATAGTGCGGCCTCTGTCCGTAAGTGTATAGGCTGCGCGTTATTGTGCCTGTCGGAAGGGGAGCCCTACATTCGCAGGCCACAGAAACCTAGCGGCCCTAACTTGTTAGACGAACCTTTGAAAGGCTTCATAGTGAACCCTGCCGACCTTCCTTGGTAGTGGGTCAAGAGGTTGGCCGCATTGGGCGAAATGGTAAATCATGACTCACAGTGAAAGTGTACAACCTCTGCAGAGTGTAAAACTGGTATATCAGCCGTGCTCATGGTCACGAGCGACCTTAGAACCCTTACGGAATAGATGATGAACACTAGTGATATGGACGATGAAGATGCTCACTAATGGTTAATTGTTTATGCTATTCATTATTCATGTTTACCTGATCATGTGTTTATGGGCTTGTGATAAATTTGTTGCTACTCAATTGCTAAAATCATGACTCATTAAAAGCTAATCGCAGTTAACCAGTGTTAGCCTTTTGAGCCTCATGAACACCGTGTAATATTTGTTGAGTATGACATGTACTTATGCTTGCTTTACTTTTCAATACTTTGGAAAAATCCCGGATGGGTACCAGATTGCTAGAGTTTGGAGAAATTAGGCTTGTGATCAACCAGTCAGTTGTCCCTGTGGATTTGGAGTCTTCGCCTGAAGATCGGATCTGTCTTTCCGCTGTCTATACTCTGAGGTTATATTCTTTATACTAATACGCTATGTATTTAAGCATTGTCCTTTGATATTACCCTTATTTGTAGCTAGATGTGAGATTTGACTTCCTGGGCTCATATATGGTGTGTATCTGGTTTTGTTCTTAAAACTGGGTACTACAGAGTGGTATCAGAGCAATGCTGAATGTAGCACGCAAGCCTAGTTAAAAACTGGTCGTTCTAAGGTTTAGAAATTGCTACAAAAATTCTTGCCCTATGAACCTTGATATTTTCTTCTCTACTATATCTCTACCATTGCTATTCATCTCTACCTTGGTGCTTATTTTAAAGTCTTTGTTCTGATCTCCACTCCTTGACTTGATATGCTTTTAGAACTGTCTCTCACCACCTTCTTGCGTAATCTAAAGATGAGTCTTAGGATTGTTACCCCTGGTATAATGAGGACGATAGTATCGCAAGTTGAGTCAATGATTGAATCGTGTATCTTTATTGCTTGTTGAATTATCATTATGCTTATGATTGTTTTGAATCTTTGTAATGATTGCAATGATCTTGTTGGGTGTTCCCACAATTTCATTTAGTTTATAGGCCTAAGGTATAAGGATCAATGAAATAAATAGTTGGGCTATGGTTTTCTTCTGTTCTCCCTATCCTGTCCTTTCAGAGCAGTCTGCACTCTTTGGCTTATATCTTTAATCTTGGATGACCAAAAATCATGAGAAAATTCTGGACAATAGTAGACTTCAATATATTTCTCTGAGTACAAGAATCAACCTCATATCTATTTTGGTTATGGAGATACAAAAATCACAAGGCAATGCATCTGTGCTGTTTTAAACCTAGAATAGTTTCTGTTGTGCACTAATTTCCACCAAGTTAACTGCACAATTTGGAAAGGTGTTCTATAAGGAAGTTGTGGAGAATTTTATAAGCTTTCCAACGGTATAAGCTATAACTTCATTGGATTAACAGAATTAGAGTTATAGCCGTTTTACAACGCTGCTGTTTTTCTGCTCACGAGGAATTCCTGATTTCTTGTTCTTACCCATACACAAGAGTATCATTGGGAAGACAGAAAGTCTTAATGTTAGTTAACTCATCTAGAAGGAGATGCAAGCCAAACTTTGGTGACCCCTAGTTTATCTTTTCTTAAGGGGGGTAGCCAAGTGGAAGAATTTGTAAGGTGAAGTATCCTACGTTCTAGTTTGCGCAGCGAAAGCGTGGTGGTAGTCAAAGATATGAAAGAAGTTCAGAGTCTTAATGAGGTTTGATTAAAGGTTCAAGGGATGTTTAACCAAGATCATCAAGATTTTGGTAGAGCTACCGGAGAAGTTTTCAAGTTAGTTTGGATTAAGAGACCTCAGCTAAGTGTTTGAAGGAGTCCAAGAATAGGTTGGAGTAAAGCATAAGTATTAGCTTTGCCAGATCCGGACGAGAGCTTCATAACTATAATGATGCACCTTGTCAAGGTGTGGAATGTGTCCTTATACGAGAAGACATGTAGTGGCTTGTTCATTAAGTCAGCTAAGGAAGCGTGAGTTAAACTATCTAACAAGTTATCTAAAGTTATCCATTATGGAGCATGGAAGTAATATCTTCTTAGAAGTAAAAGTGATATCTAGGAGGATCACAAGAATCTACAGGACATCTTTATTAAGTTGGTCTTGAACTTGTGATATCCTCATTGGAATGAGATTGATTATCGTTGGAATGAGATTGATTATGACTTGGAAAAGTGCTAACACCTGGAGAAGTAAAAGTCATGGACGATGCCCTTAGCAATGGAGAATTGAGCTAAGAAGGTCCGGGTGACACCAAGGACTAAGAATTGTATTCCAAGTTTGAGCAACTTGATCGGAATTATTAATGTTTTGAAGAATGGTGGTAAATTCCCCTTCTGACCAAGAGATTCGTAAGGTTTCATTGCAAGGTGGATATTTTAAGAAGAAGAATTGATATTATAGACTAAAAAGGGAAAGGTGGCCTAGTGGTTGGAGATACCTGAGAGTTGTTCAAGGTGCCTATTAGAATCTTGGAATCAATTTGACAAGTTACTTGGAGTAAGATTTACAGGTATGCAAAGTAAAGTGGGATCCTTATCAAGATGATGGAACTACATGAGAAAGTAAAGAAGAATTCAAGGGCAGAGTATCCCTATCTCCTAGTCGACGTCTTCCGAATCTCGGGGACGAGATTCATCTTAAGGGGGCAGAATTGTAACACCCTAAAATTTGCTCTTTTGGAAATAGGTGTAAATTAAGGTAATTTTGAATTTTGTGCACATGAAAACATAGGAAAATAAAAAAATTTCATTAAATTAAAATTTAACATAAGGCATAGTAACATGTTTGTGCATTCATGCCGGTACATTTGATTTGTTGATTGAGTGATTTTGAATAAAATTCAAAATGGCTTGAGTTGCTTTGAGATAAAAGAAAAGAGAATTAGAAAATAAAAGAATTTAAAAAGGTGTAAAATTTATTTTTGAAAACTTACTAAAATTTCTCAGTTTACTTTGAATTGAAAGTATAATTTAAATGATATTTAAATTTGGTTTGATTCAAGGTTCAAATGGATTTAAACCCCATTTGAAAAAGTATTAGGAAAATCAAATTTGAAAAAAATTGAGAAAGCCTTGCTTCTGGCCCATAGTTTTTTTTCATTTGGCTTTCTCCTTTCCTCGGCCTCTCTCGGCCCTTGTTCTCCCCGCGTCGGCCTAGCTGCCGAGCTGGCCCATCTTCCACTCCCACCGGCCCAGCAAGCCAGGCCGTAGCTCTTTCCCGCTGACAGCCCGGCCCCACCGTTAGCCATCTTCTTCCTCGTGCCGTCGCCGAATAGGACTCCACCGCTACCGCTCGACTCTGCAGCGGCCACGCCACTGTTGCCTTGCGCCCTACGAATACCGACCCTTAAATAGTGAGCCTCGTGCCGAGCCGCCTACCCCGTGCCGTATTCCGCACCACCCTTGCCCCAAGCTAGCCAGCGCCGCCGCCTAGATCTCGCCGACGAGCAAAGCGCATTGGCCGCCGCTGTTGGACACCACCCCATCATCATGCTTTGCCTTCCGCTCTCAACATAGAGGTTACAAAGCCGCATGCTTCGTTTTCCCTCTCTCTCCTGGTCTCTGTGTTCCTCTCACCGCCGCCAATTGTTCGCAGGTAGACCAGAGCCTCCCGTTGAGCCACACGCCACCACCGAAACCCCCCCGTCCGACGTAAGTACCCTAGGTGAGTTCGCCTTCCTGTGTTCTATCTTCTGGTATTTTCCCTGTCAAGTTTGGAGCTCGGAAACCTGATTCCGACGAGGTCTCGCCACCGTCAATGGCAGCCACCGCGCCGGAGTTCTGTTCCGGCCGGCCTGAGCTTCCCAACCCAACGCAGTCGTCCGATCTAAAATCAAAGGCCTGGATTAGAACTTACCCCTTCGTGGGTGATTTTACAAAAAGGCCATTATAATTATTTCATCCTTAACCCGCAGTCCTTGGCTTATTTGAAAAGGACCCCTGCACTTTTTTGTTATCGAACCCGCAGCCTATAGCACTTTTTCAGTATACGTTTTCTCGTAGTTTCTTTGGTTTAGATCCAAAATACGTTTTCACTTATTTACAGAATTGCCACTGATTTTGATTTAGCCATAACTTCTCCGTTTTAACTCCGATTTGATCCGTTCAACTTGCGTTAGGTTCGTAATTTCATAATCTACATATTTATACTACTGTTAGATATGTTTTCAACTTTTAAAATTCGTGGCTAGATTTAATCTATTATTTTTTCAAAGGAAATCTTGTTTATTTCATATCTTCTGTGTTTTAGATAAGTTTTGACCCATTCAAGTTGTGTTAGATTCATAGCGACGAGGTCTACGTGTTAGCAATAGTGGTTACCATATTACTATTTCTAAAATTTCATGGTTTAAATCATATCTTGATTAATAATTATACAACTAGGTTTTGTAAATAAGATATGATTTGTTTTACTTTAGTTTTATAACTCAAATCTAAATTTGATTTAATGCAATTTATATAAGCTTTTATATAGTTAAATAAATGAACCCTATAGTTTTCTTTTTCAAGTGTAAAGTAAATCTTTCGATAGTTGTATCTTTTCAACCGTAGCTCCGATTATCCTGTTCTCGTGTCTATGTGTTCGTATTGAGACGTAGATTCGTTTTACAAACTTTTCATCTTAATTTGATGTTTGGTGTATTGTTCTAATGTAGATCTATTGTTTGCTTCGTGTCTGATTGCATGGATGCTTGTGTGGTGCTTTATGATTTCGTCCAGTCGGTGAGATATACGTGGTGATCAAGAAGAAGAACGTTGAAGATTAAAGCTTACCGAAGGATCGGTGTTTAAGGCAAGTATAGCATGGGATCATCCTTGTTACCTATTCACCTTTAATCTTTTTAATTCATACTGCATGTATCTACCATGACTACCACTAAGGATATCCTAGTCTTTTGTACTTGTGCCTTGTTACCTTTGGGGTATTGCATTGGGTAGCTTTGCTAGTGCTCAACTACAAACGTGATCTTGTAACTTGACTAATGTAATATGCAACAAACATTAAAAGATGCTTTTTAGCAACATGGAACAAGGGGGCTAGAGCATTGGGCTGTTTTATGGTGCTCTATATTCCTCTCCCTAAGGACTTATCTGTAAGTGATCATCCAGGACTTACAGTACAGCTGTGAGGGCTATATGGCTCTTGCTTTAGCTCAGTATGAGGACCTTTTCTAGCTTGTTAGTGGTTACCTTTATGGCACAAGAGGGGTGTGTTCCTGGTTGGATATAGTGCGGCCTCTGTCCGTCAGTGTATAGGCTACGCGTCATTGTGCCTGTCGGAAGGGGAGCCCTACATTCATAGGCCACAGAAACCTAGCGGCCCTAACTTGTTAGACGAACCTTTGAAAGGCTTCATAGTGAACCCTACCGACCTTCCTTGGTAGTGGGTCAAGAGGTTGGCCGCCTCAGGCGAAAGGGTAAATCATGACTCACAGTGAAAGTATACAACATCTGCAGAGTGTAAAACTGGTATATCAGTCGTGCTCATGGTCACGAACGGCCTTGGAACCCTTACGGAATAGATGATGAACACTGGTGATATGGACGATGAAGATGCTCACTAATGGTTACACTACTACAAAACAAGGATATTGTAGCACTTTCTTGTAACATATTCATCGATGTGTTCCACTGAAATCTCATAGTAACACAAAATAGTGTGTTACAGACTTCGGTTGTAACACAAAACACCTTTTTTATAAAAATATGTTACTGGCAATAATTATAGTAACACAAAATTAATGTTACAAGCAAAATGTTACAAAAGTGTACTATTTTGTAACACATAAATGGAACAAATAAAATGTGTTACAAATATATGCCCTATAGTAACACAAAATAATGTTAGTCTAAATGTTACAAAGAAACATATACATGTGGACCTTCCGATTCATAGGCATCACGGTCATCGCACCTAGGTGTCGTCAAAGCTGTTAGGCAATCACATTGTGATCATCACATGAGAACCAAGTAGCAATGAGTAAGCAATTAAAAAGATAAGTTCGATGCCAGAACCTGTTATCAAAATTTATTAGGCCGAACTCAAGACACTCTAGATGCCAAATCACAAGAACAAGTACAACGAAGAAGGAAAAACTGAAAAATAAAAAACAAAAATGTGAAAATAAATGTGAGTAATATTGATATTTTTTTATGTTGTTGCATGAACACACTAACCTACCACTGAATAGGTTGATCAAGAATTTCATCCTTTTGGTTCCACATGAATACCGGTCAAATTTACAACATAATGTCATGTAATATGCTCAAAACATGAGTGCAAGCGTTTTTTGTGGTTTTGAGTCTAACAAAAAGGCTATGCAAAAACAGTCATGTATGGCATCCACAAAAAGTTAAATCAAATAAGTAATCACTCAAAAAAATTCTCAATATTATAAAATGCATAGAATGGCCACAAAAGAAGGCATTTCAGTCTAGCTTTTAAATGATACTAGTGATTTGTGCGCGCCCATGCGCATGTAGACAATCAGTCTAACCAAAATTTGCCATAAAACAACATGCGTAGACAATCATGATCTAACCAAAATTTGCCATAAAACAGAGTCGATCCTCAGCACAATCTCTAGACTGAATGTTGCGATGTTTTAACATTACATATTTTTTTTGAGGGGAACATTACATATATTTTACATAAATGAGTCATAGAACACATGAATAATATAGGTCTTAGTATAGCTCACATAAAGTTCCAATGCCTCTAGGCTGAGATGGTGGAACATAGCATACTATACATAGACAGTCACAATACTTTGCAAATGTGTCCGCAGGGTTAATGATATTATTTAAGGTGTTGTCAAAAAATGAAGGGAAGTGGCAGCTGCTCTTGAGCTTCTCCTGAACTTGATGGCTGGTAAAGGAGCTTCCAACTTTGATCGCACAAGCTTCCTGGAACCATAGATAAACTCAATGAAACATTTTTCTCTGGCTATAAATCCCAATATAAAACACATTATAAGTTCTAAAGACCATATATTAACCTATTTGATGTTTCTGAATGGTGTCTTACCTGAATACAGATGATCTTGACACCTGGGTTTTGCATCTTCAGAGACTTTCCAACACCAGATACTGTACCTCATAACTTCTGTGCCTGTACCAGATACAAATATGCCCACACAGACTATAAATTTCTCAATATATGTAGATAATAGGCAATGTAATTATGATAGCATCTAGAATATAAATTTCAGTGTCCTTAGCACCAGTGTTATGAATTCCAAGTCTTGTATATGATATCATGTACCAGGTCCACATAACATATTAGGCAGGAACAATGTAGAAGCATTCCACACCCTAACAAGAATTTACCATGTTGGGTAAAATAATATAGATTACAGGATAGACGCAATAAAGATGCATTCCGGAAACAATGGACCATGAGGAAACTATCATACTAGTCCAGCATCCTTTCCACAATAGCCTGCAGCCACTGTACACCGTTTTTTCTTCCCCAGTGACCCTTGATTGGATGGCAGTATGTTCATCCAAAGCTTTTGCTGAAAAAAGAAACAGGGCAAAGGAGGTAATGTTTAACACAGTACTTTTAGTGCTATCAACAATTAACTAGTCATAATGCAGGCACCAGGCAGATTACCTAATAGTGTTTGAGCGTAATCAGAGTCGTCAGAAACATCAAACAGGGGTCCAGCACCAAGTGCATACGACAGAGCACCATTTAGCTTGGCCAAGTAGAAAAACACCTTAGGGGCAACTAGTGCTAAAAGCTGCCTCTGGACAAACTCCTCGTCTTCGTACAAACTCTCACTGCATGCAGCAGGAAACAAATTGTGAGAAATACAACAAAGCAAAGCACCCAAGCTTATACTGATTGTCAAAACATTTTACAACCAATGACCAATATAAAGAGAAAATATTTTGGCCCATGCATATCAATGGCAGCAGCCATGAATAATCTTGGTATTCATACAGATCCTTCTAAAATGAATATAACTCCTAGGAAATAAACACCAATTCTCATAGCATTTACTCGCTTCTACACTATAGCTGGATAGCTTCTATTGAACTTTTTTTTAACGCAATGGCAGGAGCTCTGCCTTTCAATTAAGATGGGGAAAAGAAAGTTTATGTACAAACAAAGGCACTGGAGGTTAGGGATTGAAACCCCCACAAGCATGCAAATTAGGGAAACGCACAGCCCAAAAGGGGTGGGGGTAACAGCTACACATAATCGAAGCTTCTATTGAACTGAGGAGCAACCAATAAGCTAAGGGCAGCTACCACATTAAACAGTATAAACACATGGATCAGTATTACTTTGTGACAGCTTTTTAAAGAGGAAAGTTATCACATTTGATTCATATCCTATCATGACAACCACAATATAAAAGTTTGGGATTTGTTGTGTTAAACAAACTAGAACCTTGTGAGAAAGTTTAGTTTTTTCAGCAAACAGTATCTATGAATTGGAGGGTGTGAATCATATCATAAGTTCATAACAAGCTCTAAATATGTATTGATCCTTATACCGTATGGCTCCATCGGAGGCTTCTGCGCCTTAAGGATAGTGCATATTTACTTCCGTCATTGTGTTCCACATTGAGCTTTAGGATGCAGATTGTAGCAGGCATACCTCATGTAGTTCTGCACAGAAAGAATAATGACAGCTAATATTTAGGTAGTCCCTAAGATAGGTTTTTATGACCTAGTTTTCTTATAGCTATTCAAATGTCTTTATCCATGTATTTCAGCCTGTCTTATCTTTCACACAAAATTAGGTTTATGATTTGTTCAGAGATAAATGTGCAGCTCAGCTGTCCAAGATCCACATGAATACCTCCTTGATACTATGGAATCTATTTTCAGAATCATCTAATAAAAAACACAATCTTGTCTTCAGGGGCGTACCCAGTGCAGAGAGCTCCCGCTCTGTGCGGGGTCTGGGGAAGGGTGTCAGTGGCAAGCCTTACCCTCGCCTATGCAATGCGAGGAGACCGCGACTCGAACCCGGGACCTTCCGGTCACAGGCGGTAAGACTCTACCGCTTGCACTAGGCCTGCCCTTCAGATGCTACTTAATTTTTCCTTTGATGCTTCCACATTTAGCATCCTGGCCTCGAGTTCATGGAAAAATAGAACAAAAACATATATAATATAAAATTTATTCATTGCTTTGTTTAGGTGTCTCCAAATACATATAAAGTGTATGTTCAGATCACAGATATCACATATTAGATACAGATAAAAAAGCTCATGTGACTCCATCATGGCCAGAAACAAAATCATGCCCAGAAATCTGCACACAGGCAAGAATAGCACTATAAAACAATTGCAATTTCACAGACTAAATCAAATGCTGAAAACCTGAAGCTCTGCCAAGATGAACCATGAACAAGATTTGGGGCTACTTGCAGGCATCTCTACCAATCGAATTCATTTCACAGACTAAATCAACTACGAATTCATTTCACAGAGTACTTGCAGGCATCTGTACACACTGAATCAATTACTTACCATGGAAGTCGGCGGTGGTGGGGAGGAAATCGGCAGCGGCACGGTGACAGTGGCGAGGAAGCCGGAGGCGGCAGTGGCGAGGAGATCGGCATCTTGCGGCTGTGCTGGTTGCCCCCGCGTCCGTTTACTCCTCTGCCGAGCCGTGCCACCCTGTGCTCTCCGCCGGTGCCGGGTCTGTGTCCATCGGTGGAGAACACGGAGAGGAGCGAGATGGCCGGGCCAGGGACGAAGCGCGCAGCGCCTGGTCAGGGATGGAGAGCCGCGCCGCCGGGTCGGAGAGGTGGTGCTCGGCCGGTCCATGGGGGTGCGCTTGGAGGAGAACCACCGCCGGGCCGTAGGGGTGCGCTCGGAGGAGGACCGCCGCCAGCTTCTTCTTTCGGGAAAGAACGAGAGATTGCAGGAGAGATATGGAAGAGGAGAGCGAATGGTGACAGGCAGTTTTTTTTATAGGAGACAGGCAGATCTGATAGGATAGATTGTGTACCGGGAGTGGTACCAGCACAAGAAAAAAAAGGGGGGGCGGGCCAAGCACCAAAAGTTCGGATTTGTTGGCGCCTATTTTGCCGTTGAGTCCAAAAACAGCTACAAGTGCCAAAATTTCTATTTATAAGCTCATATGATATGTCTATATATTATTAAAAGTAAAAAAAGTTAGGTGACCAAGATAATTAGATTGTGAAGTTTGCAAACATTTGATCTTTTACTTAAAATTTACCGTGGCAGACAAACATATCAGCTCTGGTTGAATATTGACTATCTATTCGTGACATTCATTTTTTTATTTTTGGCTAAACTAATCAAATTGAATGATTTTTTCTAGTGTTTTATAAAATCACTCTTTACTATTTCGTTCACTTATATATTGGGAGATGTTTTTTTTTGTGTTTATCACATCACTTTGCATTTGTGTGGTATGCCATCAAGGTGAATGATTTGATTATATTTTTTATTTTCGATTGGATAGAGAAGGCCAAATCCTAAAAATAGTTACAAGTGCCAAAGTTTTTTTTTATATGTAATAGCATATATTTTTTTGTTATGTAGGAGTTTCAAAAGAATCGAATCAATTTTAGCGAGGCTTAGGCGTGCCACGCAAAAAATGCACATTTTGTGGCCACTAGTGTTTGAACCCATAAACTCAAGGTTTGCATATTCATCTCCGAACCACTCCACCTATATAAGCAAATTGTATCCATTTTAGATATTCGTCCTCCACATTTTATATTTATCTGGTTTTAAATGAGCATTTGCAACCCTAAACGAAATCAAATGAAAAAGTTGTCAACTACAAAGTTTATAACTTTTCGAGATCTACAACTTTGGTTTTGATCATTTATCCATCCGAAGTCATTTGAAGAATTTGAATTTCAAATGTGAGGAAATTCAGGTGTAGTTTTCCTTGGATAGATGATTTCAAATGAAAAAGTTGTGAACTAAAAAGGTGCATAACTTTTTGACATCTACAAGTTTTGTTTTGGTTGTTTCTCCATCCGAGGTCATTTGAAAAAAATCAAATTTCAAATGTAATTTTCGTTGGATAGATGATTTCAAATGCAAAAGTTGTCAACTACAAAGATGCATATGTTTTTTAGATCCACAACTTTTGCTTTGGTCGCTCCTCCATCCGAGATCATTCACTATGTCCACACACACACTTGTGACTATAGAGCATAGGAGTTCCATTGGTATGAACTCTATAAAATCTTGTGAGTCAAATATTTCGGCATCAAAACGACTTCAAACAAAATTGTGAATTACAAAATTTCATAACTTATCGAGATCTAGAACATTTTGTTTTGATTGTTTCTCCATCGGAGATCACTCTCTAGTACTACACACTCACTTGTGACTATATAACATATGGATTCCTTTGGTATGAACTTCATAAAATCTTGTGATGGCTATTTAGGCATCAAAATGATCTCAAGTCAAAAAGTTTGAGCTCCCACTACAACTTTGGTATAAAGTTCATGTTCATTGGACCCCTCATGGATGGATGACGTGTGGCACTTGAAAAAAAACACAATTGTTTGTCATGTTGGACCCACCACACACGGGAGAGTGATTGGACCCAGGTTCTTAATTCTTGTTTATTGTACTTGGTAGTTTCAATTGTCTCACGGGGCTATTTGGTTTAGTTGTTAGCTGTGTGTTTTGTAAAAGTTGTTGTGACTTTGTCAATGGGTGGCAATGTTCCCATCGACAGTGAGGCACATGTGGTGACTTCATCATTCTCGAGATTTACTTTTATTGGTCATGACTTTTTCAATATCGGTAGGTTTATGATTATCTAACGATCTCACAATTTGTTATGCTTTTCTAAGAACGATTTAGTTATAACTCTTTCCTTCCTTAGGGTTTAAAATATTTCAAGCCTTTTACCGAGAGTACTTCCTAAGGATTGCATGTGGTGTAGATAAACATTACTACATATCAGTACATTCGTATATCTTCAACATCATGAGAAAAAACTAGAGACAATTACCTATAGTTGGCTAGTTATTAATTCCATATGCAAGCTCAAAAACCAAAAATACATTCTTATTATCAAGAATTGATCTTACCACATCTTTGTTTATTCTTCTAATTATATGGTAAACAAATACTCCATCCATTTTAAATTATAAGTCGCATTGATTTTTTGTCATAGATTTTGGTCTGTAGATGATATGTACCAAACATTTACCTGAAAACTCTAATGTATGTTTACCTATGTATTATTCTAAATAATAATACACTTTTTTATAATTTGATTATATGTCTGCGAAAAAATCATTTAAAAGTTGAACTGGCGGGTAACTCCCGCCCCTGGTTGCAGCGAAAATTTAAAATGACCTCCACATAGCCTTCTCTCTCTCCAATCTCAACACCCTCTCCTGAACCGCCGCCCTCTCCCCTACCCCACCCCTCGAGAGCCCGAGACCTCCCCACGGCCACGGTCTACCTCCGGCATCCACGTTCCCGTCCAGAGCCCCTCCCCAATGGCCGTCCGCCGTGCCGACACCGCCGACACAAGCTCCTCGAGAGACCCTGCCGAATCCACGCCGGCAGCCTTCCTAATCCTGCAGATCCAACTCCTCCTTGACTTCCTCCAACGGTACGACACGTCACGTGCCGCTCACCCCCAATCCTCCACAGCTCTCGTCGTCGACGAGCGGACCCGGTCCACGCAAGATCCGGCCATGACCGTGGGTTCGGTCTCCCTCTGATTGGGGCAGCCATGGATCAGAGTAGGCGGACGATGGAATCATACTCGAGCTCGCGGATGGTGGACGGTGTCACGGCGAACTACAACAAGGTCCTACGGTTTTTTAGATCCGCACTGCTGCATCTACATACCATTAGTCTTTGACGTCAGGTACTCAGGTTCCTACTCTGCCTCCCTAGGGCCGGCGGCGATGGTGTGGCGGTCTTCAGTGGGGGGCATCAGATGGAGGACCACCTGTTGCAGTTCGACCTAGAGAAGGTGCTCAGGTGTGCTGATAGCGTTCCTTCTCAGTTCATCTACAGACCCTAGGATGAACAGTTAGGATTAGCACTATAGAATGCAGTTGCTCCTCTGTTCATCTACTGCTATATTCTGATTTGCATGTTTCAGGAAAAAATACGTGCAGGAAAAATTTGGTCCATGCGGCTTCTAAGGAACTTTTTGGTTTTTAGATTAATCTCCTGGCACTATCAAAATAGCTCCAGATCCTCTGGCCCGCCACCGTCTCCTGTGCTGTCCTTCTTGGTGTCCTTCGCCCGGATTACCGATCCAAAACTAGCAGATAAGTTCTCTAACTCACTTCCCCCAAATCCCTCCGCTGTTACAAAAGCGCAGTGCAACTGCTATGATTTAGGTGATATTGTAAATTCCGTTGTTTCTTTAATGTTCTGTGTGCACTACCTGTGTATTACTACTTAAATTTCAAGAAAAGCTATGTGCTTAGATGGGCTTGTCTGGTGCTTATTTGGTCTTGTTCCAGGAGGCTTTGGTCATTGTGTGGCATCAGTCTTATATGTATGTATGCAGTAGTAAATAGAAATATTTTCGGGGCCAATTTATTGCTACCATTTGTAGACCATGGCATGTCAGTAGTCAGAAGAGAATTCATAAACCCTATTGTAGCCCATAGACACAGCTAATATAGAGGAAACTATCATACTTGTCCAGCATCCTTCTTGTAACATATTGTAGCACTTTCTTGTTTAAACAGAATGATCAATTGGTAAAATCTCTTGTTCGTGAAATACTTCTTTATCTACAAAGGCTTTTTTATAATAATTCATGCTATTTTCATTTCTCCTCTTTACTAGAACAAAGAACCATGTGAGTCTACATATAGTGACCATGATGATCTATTTTTCTAATAAAAAGGTTATCAACTGGTTTGTTGTATTCAAGAATAATATACTCTTAGTTTGTTTATATGTCAATATTTTTTGCCTAGTGATTATGATTTACAAGAATTTGTATTGGAACTAATGCTAAGGTGACACTAATGACAAGGAATTACTAATTCTAGAAGTAGAAACAATGTCCCCATAATGCTCTGCTAATGATTCTAGACAAATAGCGGTACATCTTTTCATTGAACCATTGAATATGATATATTAGACTTATAATGTCAATTTATTAAAGATAAATAACATTATAACACTGAATAATTACAATTGCCATTCTCTTCCTTTCAGTTTAATTCTTGCCCAAGGAATTCTATAGAGGTAGAATAATAAAGGTACAAAATGTAAGAACCATATTTTCATATTTATTATAGTAAAATGTTTGTTTTATATTGTTTCATATGTAAGGATCATCATGGAGTGCTTGGAGAGACTACCATTGCACAATAAGAGGTAGCTCATGACAAGGCTACATGCCATAAGAGTCCGAAACATGAGCAACCTCCTCCAATGAAGGTAGGTGAACAAAATATCACTTATCTTAACTACATTATCTTGATAAACAAAAGATGTTTGTTGGTCGCTAAGTGATATGTCAAATTAATATAGGTTCGGTCCACAGTGGTACTCATGACTACAAAATATCCAAATAAGGTCTTTTGAGCACTAATCCAAAAACATGTTTTGGTGGAGTTGAGACAAAATCAATTCTACAAAGTGGATATCGATCATCCTGGGTACAATAACATTGGTGATGCCCTTGCCAAAGGTGGTAACAATTGTTCGTACTTTGACATTTGTATGTTCGTACTAGCTTTTAAGTTTACATCAACTAACATAGATAGAATAATATTTAATGTTATAACTTTCTCTTTGCAGGTTGAAATGATTAATGGCTGAATTCTTATATTGATGTGTGCAAAAATGGATGAAGAAGCAATGGAATTTAAGAACACTAGATATCACACTTTCATTTCTAGTAGTATGGGCTTGTACTCTTCAATACTATATGTAGTTGCTCTCAAGCTAGAGCCACATCGTTATGTACCTATACTGTCACTTGATTTGAACAAGTATTACGTTGAAATCTTCAAATAATTTATGGATCTTGCTATGGTTATTGAAATTTGTGGCTCATGAGATTCTATAATGTGTCATATTTGTGTGATTTTGCAATGTGTAGCCCACATGTAAGGGTAATATAAATGTTTTATTTAAAAAGTTGAATGTGCTACAATAGGTAAAACATGTGTTGTAAACCATGTGTTACTCCATTCCACACTATATACTCTACTACAATGTGGAAGTGTTACTAGAACACTAAAAATTGTTACAAAAGAAATCACTGTAACACTAGACAATGTTACAGTGGATATGTGTTACAAACTATGTACTCCATCACATTATGGAAGTGTTACTATAGCTTAAAAAAGTGTTACAACAGAGAATCACTGTAACACTAGACAAATGTTCCAATAGATATATAAATGTGTTACAACATAGTAACACTTTTCTATATATAAAAGAACACATATTCCGTGTTACAATAGATCAGTCTATAGTAACATGGCCAATTGGAACATATAAAAAAAATGTGTTACTAAGAGAGCTAATAACACTTTTTTCAGCCTATAGTAACATAAGTTGGTGTTACAATATCCCCGTGTTGTAGTAGTGTTAATTGTTTATGCTATTCATTATTCATGTTTACCGGATCATGTGTTTATGGGCTTGTGATAAATTTGTTTCTACTCAATTGCTAAAATCATGACTCATTAAAAGCTAATCGCAGTTAACCAGTGTTAGCCTTTTGAGCCTCATGAACACCGTGTAATATTTGTTGAGTTCGACATGTACTTATGCTTGCTTTACTTTTCAATACTTTGGAAAAATCCTGGATGGGTACCAGATTGATAGAGTTTGGAGGAATTAGGCTTCTGATCAACCAGTCAGTTGTCCCTGTGGATTTGGAGTCTTCGCCTGAAGATCGGAGCTGTCTTTCCGCTGTCTATACTCTGAGGTTATATTCTTTATACTAATACGCTATGTATTTAAGCATTGTCCTATGATATTACCCTTATTTGTAGCTATATGTGAGATTTCACTTCCTAGGCTCACATATGGTGTGTATCTGGTTTTATTCTTAAAACTAGGTGCTACAGAGTGGTATCAGAGCAATGCTGACTGTAGGATGCAAGCCTAGTCAGAAACTGGTTGTTCTAAGGTTTAGAAATTGCTACAAAAATTCTTGCTCTATGAACCTTGATATTTTCTTCTCTACTATATCTCTACCATTGCTATTCATCTCTACCTTGATGCTTATTTTAAAGTCTTTGTTCTCATCTCCACTCCTTGATTTGATATGCTTTTAGAACTGTCTCTCACCACCTTCTTACGTAATCTAAAGATGAGTCTTAGGATTGTTACCACCGGTATAATGAGGACGATAGTATCGCAAGTTGAGTCAATGATTGAATTGTGTATCTTTATTGCTTGTTGAATTATCATTATGCTTATGATTGTTTTGAATCTTTGTAATGATTGCAATGATCTTGTTGGGTGTTCCCACAATTTTATTTAGTTTATAGGCCTAAGGTATAAGGATCAATGAAATAAATAGTTGGGCTATGGTTTTCTTCTGTTCTCCCTATCCTGTCCTTTCAGAGCAGTCTGCACTCCTTGGCTTATATCTTTAATCTTGAATGACCAAAAATCATGAGAAAATTCTGGACAATAGTAGACTTCAATATATTTCTCTGAGTACAAGAATCAACCTCATATCTATTTTGGTTATGGAGATACAAAAATCACAAGGCGATGCATCTGTGCTGTTTGGAACCTAGAACAGTTTCTGTTGTGCACTAATTTCGACCAAGTTAACTGCAGCATTTGGAAATGTGTTCTATAAGGAAGTTGTGGAGAATTTTATAAGCTTTCCAACGGTATAAGCTATAACTTCATTGGATTAACAGAATTAGAGTTATAGACGTTTTACAATGCTGCTGTTTTTGTGCTCACGAGGAATTCCAGATTTCTTGTTCTTACCCATACACAAGAGTACAATTGGGATGACAGAAAGTCTTAATATTAGTTAACTCATCTAGAAGGAGATGCAAGCCATACTTTGGTGACCCCTAGTTTATCTGTTCTTAAGGGGGGTAGTCAAGTGGAAGAATTTGTAAGGTGAAGTATCCTACGTTCTAGTTTGCACAGCGAAAGCGTGGTGGTACTCAAAGATGTGAAAGAAGTTCAGAGTCTTAATGAGGTTTGATTAAAGGTTCAAGGGATGTTTAACCAAGATCATCAAGATTTTGGTAGAGCTACCGGAGAAGTTTTCAAGTTAGTTTGGATTAAGAGACCTCAACTAAGTGTTTGAAGGAGTCCAAGAAGAGGTTGGAGTAAAGCATAAGTATTAGCTTCGCCAGATCTAGACGAGAGCTTCATAACTATAATGATGCACCTTGTCAAGGTGTGGAATGTGTCCTTATAGAAGAAGAAATGTAGTGGCTTATTCATTAAGTCAGCTAAGGAAGCGTGAGTTAAACTATCTAACAAGTTATCTAAAGTTATCCATTATGGAGCATGGAAGTAATATCTTCTTGGAAGTAAAAGTGATATCTAGGAGGATCACAAGAATCTACAGGACATCTTTATTAAGTTGGTCTTGAACTTGTGATATCCTCGTTGGAATGAGATTGATTATGACTTGGAAAAGTGCTAACACCTGGAGAAGTAAAAGTCATGGCCGATGCCCTTAGCAATGGAGAATTGAGCTAACAAGGTTCGGGTGACACCAAGGACTAAGAATTGTATTCCAAGTTTGAGCAACTTGATCGAAATCATTAATGTTTTGAAGAATGGTGGTAAATTCTCTTTCTGACCAAGAGATTCGTAAGGTTTCGTTGCAAGGTGGATATTTTAAGAAGAAGAATTGATATTATAGACTAAAAAGGGAAAGGTGGCCTAGTGGTTGGAGATACCTAAGAGTTGTTCAAGGTGCCTGTTAGAATCTTGGATTCAGTTTGACAAGTTACTTGGAGTAAGATTTATAGGTATGCAAAGTAAAGTGTGATCCTTATCAAGACGATGGAACTACACGAGAAAGTAAAGAAGAATTCAAAGGCAGAGTATCCCTATCCCCTAGTCGACGTCTTCCGAATCTCGGGGACGAGATTCATCTTAAGGGGTAGAATTGTAACACCCTAAAATTTGCTCTTTTGGAAATAGGTGTAAATTAAGGTAATTTTGAATTTTGTGCACATGAAAACATAGGAAAATAAAAAAAATTCGTTAAATTAAAATTTAGCACAAGGCATAGCAACATGTTTGTGCATTCATGCCGGTACATTTGATTTGTTGATTGAGTGATTTTGAATTAAATTCAAAATGGCTTGAGTTGCATTGAGATAAAAGAAAAGAGAATTAGAAAATAAAATAATTTAAAAAGGTGTAAAATTTATTTTTGAAAACTTACCAAAATTTCTCAGTTTACTTTGAATTGAAAGTATAATTTAAATGATATTTAAATTTGGTTTGATTCAAGGTTCAAATGGATTTAAAACCCATTTGAAAAAGTATTAGGAAAATCAAATTTGAAAAAAATTGAGAAAGCCTTGCCTTTGGCCTGTAGTTTTTTTTCATCTGGCTTTCTCCTTTCCTCGGCCTCTCTCGGCCCTTGTTCTCCCCGAGTCGGCCCAGCTGCCGAGCTGGCCCATCTTCCACTCCCGCCGGCCCAGCAAGCTAGACCGTAGCTCTTTCCCACTGACAGCCCGGCCCCACTGTCAGCCATCTTCTTCCTCGTGCCGTCGCCGAACAGGACTCCACCGCCGCCGCTCGACTCCGCTGCGGCCACGCTGCTGTTGCCTTGCGCCCTACAAATACCGACCCTTAAATAGTGAGCCCCATGCCGAGCCGCCTACCCCGCGCCCTATTCCGCACCGCCCTTGCCCCGAGCTAGCCAGCGCCGCCGCCTGGATCTCGCCGACGAGCAAAGCGCATCCGCCGCCGCTGTTGGACGCCTCCCCATCATCATGCTTTGCCTTCCGCTCTCCACATAGAGGTTACAAAGCCGCATGCTTTGTTTTCCCTCTCTCTCCCGGTCTCTGTGTTCCTCTCACTGCCGCCGATTGTTCGTAGGTAGACCAGAGCCTCCCGTCGAGCCACACGCCACCACCGAAACCCCCCCGGCCGACGCAAGTACCCTGGGTGAATTCGCCTTCCCGTGTTCTATCTTCCGTTTTGACCCATTCAAGTTGCGTTAGATTCATAGCGACGAGGTCTACGTGTTAGCAACAGTGGTTACCATATTATTATTTCTAAAATTTCATGATTTAAATCATATCTTGATTAATAATTATACAACTAGGTTTTGTAAATAAGATATGATTTGTTTTACTTTAGTTTTATAACTCAAATCTAAATTTGATTTAATCCAATTTATATAAGCTTTTATATAGTTGAATAAATGAAGCCTATAGTTTTCTTTTTCGTGTGTAAAGTAAATCTTTCGGCAGTTGTATCTTTTCAACCGTAGCTCCGATTAGCGTGTTCTCGCATCTATGTGTTCGTAGTGAGACGTAGATTCATTTTACAAACTTTTCATCTTAATTTGATGTTTGGTGTATTGTTCTAATGTAGATCTATTGTTTGCTTCGTGTATGATTGCATGGATGCTTGTGTGGTGCTTTATGATTTCGTCCAGTCGGTGAGATATACGTGGTGATCAAGAAGAAGAACGTTGAAGATTAAAGCTTACCGAAGGATCGGTGTTTAAGGCAAGTATAGCATGGGATCATCCTTGTTACCTATTCACCTTTAATCATTTAATTCATACTGCATGTGTCTACCATGACTACCACTAAGGATATCCTAGTCTTTTGTACTTCTGCCTTGTTACCTTTGGGGTATTGCATTGGGTAGCTTTGCTAGTGCTCAACTACAACCATGATCATGTAACTTGACTAATTTAATATGCAATAAACATTAAAAGATGCTTTTTAGCAACATGGAACAAGGGGCCTAGAGCATTGGGCTGTTTTATGGTGCTCTAGATTCCTCTCCCTAAGGACTTATCTATAAGTGATCATCCAGGACTTATAGTATAGCTGTGAGGGCTACATGGCTCTGGCTTTAGCTCAGTATGAGGACCTTTTCTAGCTTGTTAGTGGTTACCTTTATGGTGCAAGAGGGGTGTGTTCCGGGTTGGATATAGTGTGACCTCTGTCCGTCAGTGTATAGGTTGCGCGTCGTTGTGTCTGTCGGAAGGGGAGCCCTACATTCGTAGTCACAAAAACCTAGCGGCCCTAACTTGTTAGACGAACCTTTGAAAGGCTTCATAGTGAACGCTGCCGACCTTCCTTGGTAGTGGGTCAAGAGGTTGGCCGCCTTGGGCGAAAGGGTAAATCATGACTCATAGTGAAAGTGTACAACCTCTGCAGAGTGTAAAACTGGTATATCAGTCGTGCTCACGGTCACGAGCGGCCTTGGAACCCTTACGGAATAGATGATGAACACTGGTGATATGGACGATGAAGATGCTCACTAATGGTTAATTGTTTATGCTATTCATTATTCATGTTTACCTGATCATGTGTTTATGGGCTTGTGATAAATTTGTTGCTACTCAATTGCTAAAATCATGACTCATTAAAAGCTAATCGCAGTTAACCAGTGTCAGCCTTTTGAGCCTCATGAACACCGTGTTATATTTGTTGAGTATGACATGTACTTATGCTTGCTTTACTTTTCAATACTTTGGAAAAATCCCGGATGGGTACCAGATTGCTAGAGTTTGGAGGAATTATGCTTGTGATCAACTAGTCAGTTGTCTCTGTGGATTTGGAGTCTTCGCCTAAAGATCGGAGCTGTCTTTTCCGCTGTCTATACTCTGAGGTTATATTCTTTATACTAATACGCTATGTATTTAAGCATTGTCCTTTGATATTACCCTTATTTGTAGCTATATGTGAGATTTGACTTCCTAGGCTCACATATGGTGTGTATCTGGTTTTGTTCTTAAAACCGGGTGCTACACCGTGCAACGCTCTAGCGCCGCCGCTGACCGCCACCGTCCAACGAGCACCGCGTCACCTCCGTGCTTCCTCCGCCGCCATAATCTCCTTGGGTGAGTTCGCCTCGACCACCTCTTCTCTCCCGTGCTCTCCATTTATTTTTCTGTGGTCGGTAGCTCTTTTTGAGGTTCGCTGCCGAGCTCTCCTTACTCCGGCCATGGCGCCGCCGTGCTCACTGCCGCCGGCACTGTACCGGTTTAGGATTTCTCTCTCTCCCTGTCAAATCGATTGCCGGCCGTCGATTTCTAATCCAATGGATCAGATTGAAGGATACCCTTTTGCTGCCGACTTTGCAGATACACCCTTACAATTATTCCCAGCTTAACCCGCAGTCCAAAGCGCATTTACAGATTTCGTTTTCTCTTTTTAAAAGCGTATTTTGGATCGGTTATATTGAAATACGTTTTCAGTTATTCACAGTTTTGCCATTCACCTTGTTTTAGCCATAAAATCTTCGTTTTAACTCCGATTTGATCCGTTCAAGTTGCGTTAGGTTCATAAATAAGTGATCTACATGTTCAAGCTACTGTAAAGTAGGTTTCCAACTTTTAAAATTCGAGCTTAGATTTAATCTATTATTTTCCTATAGGAAATCTTGTTTAATTAATAACTTTTCTGTTTTAGCTCCGATTTTCGTGATCTTCGCGTCTGTGTGTTTGTAGCGAGACATAGATTCATTTTCCAAACTTTTCATCTTGATTCTTTGCTGTTGGTGTACTGTTCTAATCTATAGCCTTGTTTGCTTTGCATGATTGCTCCTGGATGCTTGTATGTTGTTGTGGTTATCGAGTATAGACGGTGAGCAGTTCGTGGGAGATCAAGGGTACGACTTTGACGAGAAGGACCAGTAGGAGTACTTTGCTCAAGGAAAGTATAGCATGGGATCATCCTTGTTTCCTATTCACTTTAATTTATTAAATTCATGTTGCATGTGTCATCTTGATAGGGATTTCCTAGAATTGAACTATTACCTTGTCACCTAAGGGTTATGCATTGGGTAGCTTTGCTAGTGCTCAATGAAACCATGATCTTGTAACTTGACTAATGGTATATGCAATAAACATTAAAACATGACTTTTTAGCAACATGAAAACAGGGGGCTGGAGTGTTTAGCTACTTTCTAAATGCTTCAGATTCCTCTCCCTAAGGACTTATCTATAAGTGATCATCAGGGACTTACAGTACAGCTGTGAGAGCTACATGGCTCTAGCTTTAGCTCAGTATGAGGACCTTTTCTAGCTTGTTAGTGGTTACCTTCATTGGCGTAAGAATGGCTTGACGAATCGGGTATAGAGCGACCTCTATCTCTATGTGTATAGGCTGCGTGTTAATGTGCCATCGGGAAGGGGGGCTCTACATCTGTTTGCCGAGTGAATCTAATGGTCCTAACTTGTTAGACGAACCTTTGAAAGGCTTCATAGTGACCCTGCCTGCTCACCTTGGAAGTGTTTTGGGAGTAATTAACCTAGACATATGGGTATCACGACTCATAGTGAAAGTGTACAACCTCTGCAGAGTGTAAAACTGGTATATCAACCGTGCTCACGGCCACGAGCGGCCTTGGAACCCTTATGGAATAGATGAACACTAAGTAATATTTGTTTATGCTATTCATTATTCATGTTTACATTTGATCATGTGTTTTGCTTTGGGAATTGAAACAACTTGTTGCTACTCTTAAGCTAAAATTGTGACAACTAAAAGATGAACGCTGTTAAAACCGGTGTCAAGCCTTTTGAGCCTCATGAACCCTGTGTTACACTTGTTGAGTACGACATGTACTTACGCTTGTTTATTTTCATTATTTGGATAAAAATCCCGGATGGGTAACAGATGACTTTGGGTATGATGATTTTCCTAAGGACTACTAGACTTGTGGTTAACCAGTCGACGTCCCTGTGTAATGGAGCTTCCACGAGAGATCTTTTTATTACCTACGCTATATTTATGTAATAACTCTGTCTTATTCGTGATGTAATAAACATTTGTGATGATACTACTTAAAATTTGTCGGCTTATGTGTGTGACTGATCTCTGGGCGCACATAAGGTTTTGCACCCCATTTTATCCTTAAAATTGGGTGTGACAAAAAAAATTAATATGCACAAGTTCAAATAAATACAATATTAGAACACATTCATTGAGAAATTATTAAAACTATTTTGACGTTTTAAATGTTGAGAGAAATTGACATAAAACAAGGTTAGAGGAAAGTATAACTTGAAACAGAGGCGACACAAATCAATGTGTTTTGATATTTTGTAATTTGTTGCATGCACGTGTAGGCCAAGAGCAGCCTCTGGTGGTACTCAGTCCTCGTCCCCCTCGTCCCCCCTGGCCTCCAAGGCCGCCGCGTCCACCTCGACCACCCCCACACAGCTTTTTGCAAGAAGAGCCAAAGTCCGTGACGTGCTACCCCAACTATAACAAATTATCTTAGACTGGCTGCGAGCAGATGTGCAAGGAAAATGGCCTCAAAACCACACACAGCTACTACGTCAAGAGACAGGATGCTAAATGGAAATGCTGCTGCTCACATTAAGCAATGTAACACAAGCATCTGTTTGATAGCAATGCAGTAAAAATTGGTTGTTTTTGTTGCCAAGCTACAAGACGTTGTATTTAATTCCTTCCTACTGCACCAGTACGCATAGCTACATGACATACAAGACTCATCACTTTCTGAAACTGGACAGGCAATGGTTGTGGAAAGCTACCAGCATGCAACACACAACTATGCATAGTTGGTTTGTAGTAAAATCAATGGATACATGTAACAACTAAGGACAATCCCAACACCAGTGGTCACTACTACAAAAAAAGATTTGTAGCAATGGTGGCATTTTTTGAAAGGCGGCTCAATCAACTTCTGCCTCTACAAATTATTTCTAAAATGAGATACGTTTACAAATCAGTTTTTAGAACTGTAGACATTTTCAACAACTAAGGACAATCCCAACGCCAGTGGACACTACTACATAAATAGCTTTTTCATTTGATACCATTAGATCTTGCAAATTCTGTTTGAAGTTCTCACATTTTGAAATTTAAACTTTTTTAGTTTTTTAACTGAAGTGGGATGGAGAAATGACCAAGGCCAATTATACATTTTAAAATCCTGTAAATTGAATAAAAAGAATGCATTTACTCTCTAGTCACAAGTGATTTTGTGGTTGAGTAGTTAAAGAGCTGCACATGAGTGGCTCGTGTTTTAGCCATGTCTACAAATTGATTTCTAGGGAGCCGCCTCTATAAATCGTTGATTTGTAGAGACGGATAGGAAGAGGCAGCTGGACTAGCCACGTAGACATATTGTTTGTGTAGTAGTGTTCTTATCAATAATGAGTATGCTACTTTAGCAACGGAACTTAATACAAGACCGAACGAAATAATTTATCAATGGACAAACAATTTCGGCTCCAAAACCATAGCAAAAAAGTAACCGCTTGGTGGTGTTGTGGCCATACACTTTTTTCCATACAGTGGCCCTAATTTGTGCAAGTGCCCCTTTGTCCTCTCAATGGCGTTACGGGGCCACTGCTACCGTGTTTGCTTGCAATAGCATCGCCAGTTCTGTGCCTCGGTCGTGCAACGCTACCACTCAAACTCACCATCAGCCATCGCTCCGCTCCAACTCGCCAGCGGCTATGCTAGCCCTTGTGCGTATCATGCTGCTCACTTGTGCTCGCTCCCAGCAACTGCCTTGCCGCCCAACACTTGCCGATGAGTGCTCCATGCCACTTGCATTGGCCCGTACCATTGTGGAAAAGATCTTTCAAGGCGGTAAGAAATGGTTTGTAGTGATGGATGTTCTGTGGGCATCTACAAATGTCTCTCTAGAAATCAATCGTTTCTAAAGGCGGCTACCCAACTGCCCCTTGAGATCAATTTTTAGAGGTGGCTAGGAACATAAGTCACCTCTACAAATAGATTTCCAAGCCGCTTCCAAAAAAACTTTTCTGTTAAAATGAAAAATTAAAAATACAAATTTTGAATACACATATAATGTAAGATAAACAGAAGTTGACATTTAGCTTCCATCACCATTTGACAACAAGTTCAGAATTTATTGCTACATAATCGGACGATCTACTTCTCTAGAAGAAAATTGTTGATTTTCTACTTCTCCAACACGATCATAATAGTACCTTTTAAGGTTGCCATAGATAATCTATTTGATTTACTACTACGAGAGCCAAAATTCATACGTTCTAGACATCCACATGAGGTCTTACGGTGATACGTGAACAAAGTAGTATATTTACAGTTGTGAATGAACAAGGTAGTAAATATTATAGTTATATGCTTGCGCCCTATTGACTGTTCCAACAAAATCACTCTTGAGGGCCTTACTAGAATTAAATACATAGGATAGGCAAGGGCCACTGGCGCGACAAAAGCTAGCACCCTTAGTGTGTCGTATAAAATTCGATACGTAGGCATCCAAAGACCTAGAATGCACTTCCACTTGATAGACATCACCCTTTATCTAGACAGACCAGCAGATTGAAAGATATACTGATAGATAGGTAGGTACAATTCTGGAAAGCAAAATTTCCCTGCTAGGGGAAAACCGACAAAAAAATCCTAAATACCGATAGAGAAATTGGTAAATTAATACCAACAGGACTAAAGCGACAGAGATATAGAATGCTTGTGTCGGTGGAAAATTTTCCCTATGGGTACTCTCATTTTCTGTCGGTTCAATTCCATTTCCTGTCGGTACAACTCGATAGCAAAATTTGCTCCCGTACGCAAGTAACCGACAGGAAAATATAAATCAACTGACAGGAAAATTCAGATCTGAACAATATCAAATTTATTTGGGTTATTTTATGGGAAAAATATAAATCCACCGATAGGAATATGGAGATCTGAACAATCTCAAATTTAATTTGGGTCATTTGTATAGCAACTTCATTTAATAGATTACACAGGGCACAACACACATGACTATATTCAAATGACATCAAAACTTTAACAAAATCAATCCATGTATATAATTTATTAAGTTCAAACATGGCACCAATAGTTAGAAATATCATATCTAAACTGTCACAAACCATCCATTGTCTATAACTGATACTGAATCTTACGCCATTGATGTCCTCTAAACAATCTAGCAATCTAGCTGAGGCTGTATTTCATGAATGCTATGTATACAAAGGTCTAGCCTATCTTCCACTACCCGTCTTTAAATACTGGCATCAGTAGGGTTCTTCATCCTCATCGGACAAAACCTGCAATAGAACATTATACCATTAAAAGAAATGCACATTATGTTGATGAGGTTTCTGCTGGCACTACACCAGCATAAATTTCCTACTAGCAATGACTTCGAGATAATATCATTTCTCTGATGCAACTAACACTTCAAGCAACCATGTAGAAGATTCTGTACAATCCTAATATTGACAAGGAACAAGTACAAGATTAACACTTCAACCAACTATCATTATAGAATTTTTGAGCATTGGTTTCTACCAGAAAATATCAAATGGAATAGCTTCTTATTTATGATTATTGTGATAGCCAATGGTCACATTTACAAGGAAAACTCGAAGTTCATTTATTAGCAACTGAGGAAACAATGATTATTACATGTTCTATGATAACACAGCTTTACAGCACAAGCATTATAGCACTTTAGCAGAGATGCATAATATAGAAAATAGAACTCTTTTTAGTGTACCGGAAGGTGGCATATAACTTCACACCTGTAACCAGTCTGAAAAACCTGTGCTGCCATTCTTTCCCTTTCACTGGTTAGGCGCCCACCAAAAAGGCTTGCAGGTCCCAATATCTGTTTGTGCTCACGAGCAAATGCATTCCCATCCTGAAAAAGTGGAAATGTTACAACAGGTGCAGAGTCTACCGACACTGGAGTGGAAGTAGCTTTTACACATTTTTAACAGCTATTTAATACTAGATTCACTCATCTGACATATTTTTATATTTTACAATTTATAACAAATTAAAAGAGAAACACATGGGATGAAATACATCCTGTAGTGTTGTGTAACAATTGCCAACCATAAGAAAACAAGTTCTATAAAGGCAGCACATATTCGGTTAACATTTAAGAAATGCTATGTACTAGAAAATTGAGAAACACAACATTTTTAATAAGGCAATCATAAGGCAGCATATTCTTATCACAGCATTTTTCATAAGGAATAGGATGGTTCGAAGTTGAAAATTTCTCATTATCCAAATTGCACAAAGCAGACATTATGTGTTTATCATATTTTTGTGAGACATGATAGCCTGAAACTTACTCCCACAATCTATCTACAATTTACTGCATGCTTGCGTATTGAATAAAAAACTCTATCTACAATTTACTGCATGCTTGCACGGAGCAGTCAGATTGCTCACCCAGCCATCTCCAATCTCCAATTACTAGATTAACCAATCAAGATGCATGAACAAACACATACCTCTCGCGTCCAGTCAGGGTGAGCCCTCGACGGCGGGATCTCCAGGGGCGATGCAGAGAAGTCCTCTTGTACTACTGCCGACCAATTGCACCAACGCAGGCGGCGAGCTTGGCAGTTAGGGTTGCTGTACCGTCTCCGGATCCAAGCCCACGTGGCCGCCGCCACCCACAGCTTCCTGGAGGTTCCGCCACCGTCTCGTGTCCCCAACCCACGTGTCCGCTGCCACCCGTGGCCTCCGCCGCCGTCTCGTGGTCCGAATCCGCACATCCACCACCGCCGCCCGCAGTCTCTGGCCAAATCTGCGCGGCCACAGTCGCCCGGATCGGCGCAGACGCTGCCACTGCCTCCTAGGCTTGGCCATCCGACGCACCTCCCTGGATCTGCACCGCTACAGCTAATGGATAGAGGAGCACGGAGGCCGGTGGCGCGGGTGTCAGAGGGAGAAAGAGCGCGTGTTGCGTGTGGAAGGAGGCCAGTAGCGGCTGGTGTGGGTGCCAAACCCTAGCCGGTGTGCACCCTATGTTTTATATGCGTGCAAGTACAGTGTAGCGCCTCTCGGGTGGGCTGAATGGCCGGCACGGCCCAGGCCCAGGTTAGTTGCTCGGTAAGTTTTCTATCACAGATTCAATTATAATTTTATTGTCGGTTCATTAAAAACCGACAGAAAAATTATCAACCCACAGAAAAAAATTGCAGTTTTCTTGTGTGTATTTACGCTAACCAACAGAAAAAATTTGCAGTTTTTTGTCGGCTTTTACGATACTGACAGAAAAAATTGTAATTTTCTGTTGGTTGTAGCTCTACCAATAGACAGAGAGATCGATAGACAGACAGATATAAAAAATAATTTAGAAATGAATAAATCTAATTTTCACATAGATCCTTACTTCTATATAAACACCTGCACAGCGAAAGAAGAAAAACAAATACAGTTAGGAAGCATCTCTCATCATCACTAAAGAAAGTGAAACGGGGAAATAGAGTGAGAAAAGAAAGGAAAGAGTGGTATTGTCCTCTCATATTATGGCGGTCCTGAAAAGCAATACAGCGAGTATTTTTTTTCCTGATAATTGTGATCATGTGTTCAACCTCTCCGTCATGCCATGGTATAAACATATATATAGAGATGACTAATTATAGATCAAATTGTTACATATTACTCCTTGTTTTCCTATTAATAGTTCATTTTAGTTTTGTGCTAAGTCAAACTAACTACACTAACATTGGTAAAGTTTTTTTTATAGTAATATCAACATGCACAAGTTCAAATAAATACAGTATTAAAACACATTCATTGAGAATTTATTAAAACTATTTTGATGTTTTAGCTGTTGAGAGAAATTGACATAAAACAAACACTACTAGAAAACAGACCTTTCATCCCGCCTCTATTTTTGCCTTTAGTCCCGGTATTTTTGTGTTCAGGACTAAAGGGACTATTAGTCCCGGTTGTATCCTCAAACAAGGATACAAAGTTCCTGTCCCAAGCGTGTGGCGACGGCAGGCAACAATTCGTCCCGGTTATAGCCCAGAGCCAGGACTAAAGGTTATCCTTTAGTCCTGGCTAGACCCTCGAACCGGGAATAAATCTTTACTCCCGGCTTGAGGCTCTAGCCGGGACTAAAGGATTACCTTTAGTCCCGGCTCTAGGCTATAACCGGCATAAAATCTTTCTTGATAAAATAATATAGTCGCGCTGGACAAAAAAATGGGGCAGCCAGGCATTGAACCCACGACCTCATAGCCAAGGTCCAAACCGCAGCGCACTAGCTAGCCATCTGAACTAAGTCACTTTCTCGACAAGAAAGCACTCAAACATTTATTTAATAAGAGAAAAGACCCTTTAATTGATTATATTCTTTTGTTAACTATACTTTGAATTTTTTCGTCCATGTGCTTTCTAGTGCCTGATTGATCTCATAATTTTTATCAGGGTTTCAAATGCCCAGTGTGAAGCCACCACCAAGTTCGAGATTTTTCTGAATTGGTTTGGTAATTTTTTCACTTTAATTGAATTTCCACGCGACTTCACCGATTAATTATACGTTGAACTGAGTCCACCCCCGAAAAGATTTGGAATGGTGCCAAACTTTGCCAAATGGTCTCTTGTGCCCTAGGAGACAAATATTTGTGGAGGTTGATGCAAAATTATATTGTTTTGAATATGTAATTCGTCGTATTTCGTCTCACGCGGCACAAAGAAAAATGTAATAATAAAAGTAATTATCAGAAAAATCTAAGATCTTGTGTGGGGCCATATTTTGGGTGTAAATGACTGCCAAAAAAATTTCAAGCCATTTCGACATAGGCGGAGTTGACGTGCTTCACAGAGGTATATAGAACCTTTCGTCGAACCCTATCTATACACCTAGGTTCTCTGGGACTCTGAAGTCCATTTGTTTTCCAGTGCCGGATTGGTCTCAAACTTTTTATCAAGACTACAAATGCCCTGTGTGTAGCCACCACCAAGTTTGAGATTTTTCTGAGGTGGTTTGGTACTTTTTTGACTTTAATTGAATTTCCGCCCGAACTCACCGATTAATTATACAATGATTAATGAAGAACCTCAAGATTTACGTTACAATTACATGAAAACTAATTTCTTGTCGAAAACCAATAATTTTAATAATTTCATTTAAAGTCTACATTTTTGCATTAACGAAAATAGTGAGTATTAGTTGCATTATGTTCAACATTTATAATAAAAAACACAATAGTTTAGGTCACATATTTTTTTTGTGTGCAGTAAATGAAAATAAAGTTTATTACTTTTTCTAAAAAAAATTATGCCTAGTATTGAATGTACTGCGCAAATAATAAGACTTAAACATTTAAATACAAAACATATATAAAATAAATTGATCTGCTTAAAAGTTGGCGCGAAATGAAAATGTAGCCCACCTTTAGTCCCGGCTCCTGCCACCAGCTGGGACTATAGGTGGGCTGCATTTGGCGGCCCGCCAAAAAATCCTTTAGTCCCAGCTCCTTCCAATAGCCGGGACTAAAGGTCCCACCTTTAGTCCCGGCTGGTGGCAGGAACTGGGACTAAAGGTGATTTAGTCCCGGGAGGTGGATGGAGCCGGGACTAAAGGTCCCACCTTTAGTCTCCGCTGGTGGCAGGAGCTGGGACTAAAGATGCTTTAGTCCCGGGCGGTGGGTGGAGCCGGGACTAAAGGTCCCTCTCGTATATATCGCCGCCTCCCTTCTCTCTTCCTCCTCATCGATCGCGTCTTCGTCTTCAGCGCGTCCCCAGAGCTCCGCCGCCGCTGATTCGCCTCCCCGGCCACCCCCGACGCCGCCTTCCTCACCGGAGGGCACCCCGAGGCTCGCCCACCTCGCCGGAGTAGCCCCGACGCCGCGCCCCTCACCGAGTAGCCCCCGGCCGCCCCCGACGCCGCGCGCGCGCCACGCTGCCGTTGATTTCGCCTTCCCGGCCACCCCCGACGTCGCCTTCCTCACTGGAGGGCACCCCAACGCCCGCCCACCTCGCCGGAGAAGCCCCGACGTGCCGCGCCTGGCCAGGAGCCCCCGTGCCTGGATCCAGCGCCGCTGTCCACCACCGCCCGTCGCCACTGCACTCCATTATAATTCTAAACTACCGGTATATATATATATTATATTTATGAATTATATTGACGAAATGTGTATTAATGTATATATGTATGAAATTATATATGTATGAAATGTGTGTATATATATATATCAATTAATGTATATATGTATGAAATGTGTATATATATCAATTATAATGTATATATGTATGAAATTAATGTGTGTGTATATATATATATATCAATTAATGTATACATGTATAATTTTTCCTTAGGAAAAAAAATCAATTGTGTTATATTCTGATACCATGTGGCCTATACCCTAAACCCGGCCTAAACCACCCTAAACCCTAAACCACCCTAAACCACCATAAACCCTCCCTGGCCACCGACGCTGGCCGGTCGCCCTGCGCAGGCGCCACCGCCCCGAAATGTGTATGAAATGTCTATGAAACCCTAATTGCATAATTATTGTTTTATAATTGTTTAGGCTCTCTATGGCCGACCCGAGAGACGATGACCTGGAGGCGGAAATGATGGATATTATCAACGCCGGCACTGAACATTGTGCCGATGTTGATAATGACCAACAGGAAGACGACGGGAGTCAATACTTGAATCTCGATCATATTGTTGAGGAAGTTGTTCATGAAGATAATTCCGGCGAGGTATATATTTCTCAATATCTAGCTCTCATTTATTTATTATGCATACATGTAGCCCACTGGATCGACCTTCGTTTTATAATACTTTTTGTGTTTCTATGCGTACATAGCCGTCTGGATCGACGACGACGACAGGGAGCACAAAGAATGTTCGAGGGGCCAAAAAGCCGTTGGAAGGCTGCTACATCATCTCAGAATTCAATGTGGCTATAGGCGAACCTCTAGGACAATATGCACAGAAATTCGTGTACCACTATGGGTACCTTGTAAGGGACAAGCTTCCGATCAATGCCCATGAATGGAAAAAAAATAACAATGCTCCTCATATTAGGTATGTCTCTGATAAGGACAAGGAGCTGATTTGGCAAGATGTTCTTGCACATTTCATGCTCCAAACAGATGATTATCATGAAGACATCACCCACGAAAGGTTGACGGAACGAGTTAGGCACTGGACAATGAAGAAGATAGCCACCCAATTCCAATCTTGGAAGAAGCAGGTGTACAAATCATACGTCAAGAAGAACAAGACTCCAAATTGGAACGATAAGGGCCCAATCGCGAAGGCAAGGCCCTACTGGGAGGAATTTGTACAGTACAAGACATCAGAAGAGGGTTCGGAACGGGCGAGAAGGAACCAAGAGAATTCCAGACAAAAGCAATACCACCATAACATGGGATCAGGTGGCTACACGACTTTCATTCTCAAGTGGCAAAAAATGGAAGCAGACTTTATTGCCAAGGGGGTCGTACCTGAATCAGCATCGTGGCCTGAACGCACAAAGCGTTGGTTTTTAGGTCATGGGGGAGGATTGGACCCAGTCACCGGGAAGCTCGTCCATGGCACAAAACTCGAAAGAGCAACATAAAGGTTGATTCAAATTCTAAAAGCTAGAGATAGTGGACTATTTCGGCCCAACAGAGAGAAAGATGAACTGACATATTCCATCGAGACTGCTGAGCATTGTGGACGAACTAGAGGCAAAGGGGCCGTTCCGTGGGTGCAAGGTTTCCCTAAATGGATCGATTCGTACAGAAGCCGCTAGAGACGGAAGGATGAGGAGGCAGAGAGGATCCGCATCTTGCAGCAATATGTTATTGAGTCACGGGAAGCGGTGCTTGAATCACAAAGGCGAGAAAAAGAAATGCAAGCGAAAATGCAAGAGGAAGTCGCAAGGCAAGTGCAAATACAATTGAGTGCCCACGGGATTACAACAGCTCCAGGAATCAACATTAGCTTCGATCAATTGAGAAGCAGTTGTACTTCTACGGAGCTGCCTGATGCCATAAAAGATGCAGAGCTGCGCTTCCCTGTGGATGACATCACTGAACCTTTTACATCATGTGAGCTGCACATTCCAAAAGATAATGGCATAGTGAAGGTGGCTATTGGTGTTGTAAACCCTATCGACCGTACCAAGACACCAAGAATCCATGGGGCAGTAGTACTAGCTGGATATGCTACCGTCTCGGTGGATAAAGCTATTGAAGGTTTTAGTGATGTGCCTCTTGACATTCATGGAGGTGATGGGGAGAAGACCGTGGGAGAAGCAGAGAAGTCATTCATTGCATGGCGCAAGCGCTACATCAATATTCCCGGGAAGACGTTGCCGCACAATAGGTACGGATCAAAGTGAACGAAACAATTTTTTTATTAATTTTATATTGCCTCTTAAATAACAATTGACTCATTGTCTTCTGTACGCACACAGCAGGGCCTCCCCCAACCTAAGTCAAATAGTACAATCACCAGACCAGCATAGTGCTCCGGGCGGCGGTTACGATGGGGTAGAAGACACGGCTGCATCCCCACCATCTCCAAGACGGCCTCCACCGCCACCGCCACCGCCTCCAAGGCGTTCCCCAACGCCGTCTCGAAGGTCCCCAACGCCTGTTCCCCCACCATCTCCAAGACGGTCTCCACCGCCGCCGCCACCGCCTCCAAGGCGTTCCCCGCCGCCTCGAAGGTCTCCAACGCCTATTCCCCCACCATCTCCAAGACGGTCTCCACCGCCACCGCCACCGCCTCCAAGGCATTCCCCAACGCCGCCTCAAAGGTCTCCAACGCGTGTTCCCCCACCTCCTACCATGAACCAGGGAAGATGGCTGCAAACAAATAAGCCATCTGCCCCGCCAGCGAAGACGACCAAGAAGGCCCCCGTGAAACCAAGGCCAATTCCATAGAAATTGCCTGGTGAAATGAGTAAAGAGGAGTTACATGATGCAGCTAAAAAAACCGTCGAAGCATTCTTCTCAAGCATAGGGAAGAGGAAGCAGCAGGAGCAGAAGCACTTCCACCTACCTCCAGCTAAACTAAGGCGGATGGTGGAAGCTGAGCAGAAAAAGAGGCGGCAAGCTCGTAAGCCCTCGCCACCATCAGACTTTGACCGCACTCTTAACGATAATCAAGAAAGCTGCTAAAGCAGGGAAAACTGTTGCACAACTCGGAGAACAAGAATTGCAATCAGTCCCTCCTCTAGTTATTGCTAATGAATATGGTTCAAACATAGATATGCTGGATATGATGGAAATACCTGCTGATAAAGAAGTGGATATGGCAGAACTTGCTAACTTTTATGCTATGAGAGGTATCGACCTTGGCGATTTCCTCTTCGAAAGTGCGCTGGTAGCGGATGAATGGCAGAAATATGAGCATGGCAGGAGTCTATGGAATCCTAAGACCATCAATGAAGTGGGTACACAATTGTTCAAGCTAAACACCTTGTACCTCGACGCGTGTCACCGGAACGAGTTCTATATTTTTGTCAGAATCAAAGACGACCATTGGTTCCGTGGCGATGACGTTATGTACATTGAGTTAGCTGAATTACACCAACTAGTCCACCGGAACTCTCTCGACAAGACTCTCATCAGCTGCTATTGTCTGTAAGTGATTCCTTCTACTAATTAATAATAAGTCGCTACGTACGTACATGTCTGTGTTTATTATCCTCACTCTATATATATGATGCAGGTTTGAGATGGGAGAGTGCAAAAAGAGAGGGTGTACTGATATTGGTTTCATTGATCCACATATCGTATTCAAAAACCCTAAACCCCAACCAACATGGAAAGCAGAAACAGAGGCCAATATCAAGATGTTCTTAGAGAAGCAACGTGACAAGAAATGTATACTCTTCCCCTACAACTTCAGGTAAGTGTTCATAATGTCGACGATCGTGTATCCATATATATATGTTCACTGTACCTGTTAGCTAATTAATGAGTGTTAATGGACATGGCAGTGAACACTGGATATTGATGGAACTCGATCTGGAGAAAGGTCATCTAGGCATCTGGGACTCGATGAGAAAAGAGCAAAAAGAGTTTCAAGAGATGATAGATATTATTCAGAGGTAATTGCAGTCTCACTAGCAAAACTATTCTAGTCTCTATGCATGCAAATTAATGGTTCAAATATTTTTTATGTTATTTGGTAGTTGTTGGGAAAAGGTCTGTCAGGAACACCATATGAAACGCAAAGTGCCACTGAAAGTAGTGCTATACAAAGTAAGTACTATATACCTACCTTAGTTCAATTTCCCTATGCTCTGATGATGATGAATCTTTTTCTTGTAAACTGGGTTCTGCGGCAGCCCCAGGGGACCAATCTCTGTGGGTACTATGTTTGCGAGTTCATGAGAGTGTGCTAAAAAAAGAACTAGTCTAGAGGAAAAAAGGGTAAGTGTACACATATATATATATTCTTCATACATATATTTATATATATATATATATATATATATATATATTCGTGATAGATACAATTTATTTATCATTATTCTTGATACATATATATATATATATATATATATATATATATATATATATATATATATATATATATATATATATATACTAATATACTTTTTCTTTATCTCATATCTCAAATTGAAGACTCGTTGGTTGAAGGAAAAAACCCTGGACAGACTCGTTGGTTGAAGAAAAAAACCCTGGACACACACCATCTCAAAGCAATCCAAGAGACAATAGGTGGATTTCTGAATGATCAGGTCTTAACTCCCGGCGGCGAGTTTTACTATGACCCAAATATGTGATGATGAAAACCAAATTTCATATTGATCCAAAGAACATGTGATGATGAAATGTACAATTAATGCAAACTTTACATGTGACGATGAAATGTAATATTATGTTTTAGTTTACTTTTACTTGTGTTGCTTGCGTGCATTGATTGAGCGAAAACTTTACAGTACGCGCGCGTATACGTATATTACTTTGCAGCGAATAATGCGTATTCGAAAACCAAATTAAAACAAAAAAGAATCATCAATTGAAATAAGCAGGAAAAGAAAAAAAAAGACCCTTTAGTCCCGGTTAGTATTACTAACCGGGAATAAAGGGGCCAGCCCAGGCGCTGGCGTGGCTACCTTTTTAGTCCCGGTTGGTATCACCAACCGGGACTTGATACCAACCGGGACTAAAGGTCCACTTCTATTCCCGGCTACCGACCCTTTATTCCCGAACTCGTATTCCCGGCTACGTAACCAGGAATAAAGGGGGTTGGCAGCCGGGAATAGAAGCCGTTTTTTTACTAGTGAAAGTTAAAGGAAAGTATAATTTGAAATGGAGGCAGCACAAATCAACGTGTTTTGATTTTTTTGAATTGTGTTGCATGCACGTGTCAGGTGGCACAAGGTCCTCCCCCCAGGCCTCCAGTGCCTTGGGTGCCAGTGCCGCATCCACCAGTATCACCACCCCCACACAGTTTGTTGCAGGCAGAGCAGCCTCAGGTGGTACACGGTCCTCGTCCCCCCAAGCCTACAATGTCTCCTATGCCGCCCCGTCCACCTCGACCACCCCCACACAGTTTGTTGCAGGCAGAGCAGCCTCAGGTGGTACGCGGTCCTCATCCCCCCAGGCCTCCATTGCCTTGGGAGCCAGTGCCTTGGGTACCAGTGCCGCATCCACTTGTATCACCACCCCCACACAGGTTGTTGCAGGCAGAGCAGCCCCAGGCGATACGTGGTCCTCGTCCCCCCAAGCCTCCTATGCCGCCAATGCCGCCTCGTCCACCTCGACCACCCCCACACAGTTTGTTGCAGGCAGAGCCAAAGTACGAGACGTGCTACCCTAACAATAACAGATTCTCACCGACTGGCTGCAAGCAGATGTGCAAGGGAAACAGCTTCTAAACCAAACACAGCTACTACATAGAGAGACAGGATGCTAAATGGGAATGCTGCTGCCCGCAAGCATCTGTTTGATGGCAACACAATAAAAATGGTTTTTTTTTTTGTTGCCTAGATGCACTTGATGCTGTTTTTAATTCGTTCGTACTGCACACAAACATATAAGGGCCTGGTAGTATGGTCACGATAGCTAGATAACGAGCGAATTCCTAGTACAAACTGAATAGGGAATGGTGCTGGAAAGTGGCCGGCATGCAACACGCACCACACAAATTAAACTAATTAAAACCTGACGAATTCTGAAACTAACAAGAGACTCACTACTTTGCTGACGAATTAATCCATGATGATGTGGAGACATGCAGCTTCAGCCATGAAGTACAGATGCCTTGCAATGACCCCATGGTACGCCGTCAGTGGGAGGGCAGCTCCATGGCCGGAGAGAAAGGGAGGTGTCGCCATGGAGATTCGCCCAGATCCAGCCGTCGGAGATCCAGCCCTGGGGAAGGCCCTGCCGCGGGCAAGGTTGGGATAGCCAAGGGAGCGGCCGTGCGCGCGGGTCGGGTTGCGCCACCACTGAAGGCCGCCGTGCGCGCGGATCGGGTTGCCCCACCACCTATTGCCGCCGTGCGCGCGGATCGGGAGAGGCCGGTGTGGAGGGGGGGCGCCGGGGAGGTGGGGCTGTTGGTGGCGTGAGGCAGGTGTGGCCGTCCTGATGGGGAAGGAGCAGCTGCGATCGCCGCCGATGGGGAAGGAGGAGGCGCCGCCGCCGTTGGGGAAGGAGGAGGCGTCGTGCGCCCGAGTCGAGCGAGGGTTCGCCGCCACCGCCGGGGAGCGGGCGCGTCGTGCACGCGAGTCGAGGGTATGACACCCCGCCGGAGCACAGCCACCAGGAGGCAGCCACCACCGCCGCGAAGGGGAGCCTCCACCCGCTTCCTGCCGATGGATCGGCTGGCCCCTTGATGGATCCGCCGGCGAAGACGGCGCCGATGAGAGGGACGAGCACCACGGGCTGGAGGCCACCGGTGGATGTGGGAGCAGGAGATGCCGTGGCGTGAGAGGGAGATCCGCCGCCGGTGATGGGGATTGGGTCCTGCTCCTGCCGCCGCTCTCTTGCGGGCAGGAAATTTGCGGTCTGCAGTCGACGCCGGAGTTGGGCGGCGCCCCGCCGGCGCCCTAAATATTGTTTAGAGCGCTGGGTCCTGAATAGCAAATATATATATAGATATGGATAGAAATATAAAAACTAATTTAGAAATGAATAAATCTAATTTTCACATAGATCCTTACTTCTATATAAACACCTGCACAAGGAAAGAAGGAAAACAAATACAGTTCAGAAAGCGCATCTCTCATCGTCACAAAAGAAAGTGAAACAGGAAAATAGATTGAGAAAAAAGAAAGAAAGAGTAGTATTGTCCTCTTATATTATGGCGGTCATCAAAAGCAATACAGCGAGAAATGTATACCTGACAAGTATTTGTGATACCTGTAATCATGTGTTCAATCACTCCATCATGCCATGGTATATACATATATACAGAGATCACTGCTTATACTCCTTGTTTTCCTATTAATAGTTCATTTTAGGGTTGTGCTAGATCAAACTAACTACCCTAACATTGGCCAAGTTTTTTTGAAAAAATATTAGCATGCACAAGTTCAAATAAATACAGTATTGAAACACATTCCTTGAGAATTTATTAGAACTGAAAACAAAGTTAGAGGAAAGTATAATTTGAAACTGAGGTAGCACAAATGAACGAGTATTGATTATTTTCCTTGGTGTTACATGCACGTGTAGGCCAAGAGCATCCTCAGGTGGCACGTGGTCGTCCTCCCATCAAGCCAGAGCCTCCAATTCTAGTGCCTCGGGTGCCAGAGCCGCGTCCACCTCGAGAGCCTCCTATTCCGGTTCCTGGGGTGCCAGTGCCGCGTCCACCTCCACACAGTTTGTTGCAGACAGAGCCAAAGTCGAGACGTGCTACCCTAACAATAACAGACTCTCTCCGGCTGGCTGCGAGGAGATGTGCAAGAAAAATGCAATCGAAACCAAACACAGCTACTACATCGAGAGACAGGATGCTAAATGGGAATGCTGCTGCCCACATTAAGCAATGTAACGCAAGCATCTGATTGATGGAAGCACAATAAAAATGGTTGTTTTTGTTGCCTAGATGTACATGATGCTACATTTAATTCGTTCCTACTGCACACAAACATAAGGGGTATGGGTGCGATAGCTAGATAACGAGCGAACTCATCAATTTCTAAAGCTGAATAGGGAATGATGCTAGAAAGTGGCCGGCATGCAACATGCACCACACAAAGTTCCTTTGTACTAGTAAAAAACAATGGTTGCATGTAACAACAAACAAAGGGCACTCCTAGCACAAGTGGTTTTTTTGCCGTTAATGAGGGTGCCATTGTAGCAAGAGATTTAATAGTAGAGACTGAAATGATTTCTCAATGGACAAATGATGATTTTGGCTCCAAAAGGCTGAAGAAAAAAAAACTGCTTGTTTGGTGTTGAGGCCATATAGACTCGTTACAATCCATAGGCCTACCGTGCCCTCGCTGGCGTTAGGGCTACTACTAAAAAGATTTTTGGGGACTGACAGTTTTATTTTAGGAGGTGGGCAAAATTTGATGGCATCTCCAGAAAGACTTCAAGGACAGTCTATTAATTTTAGAAGACACTTTAAAAATGGCCGCCTCCTAAAATTAATTGACAAAGGCCTGCTGACGAGATCCTAACATACAGGTATCAGGGATGTGGTTGACTACCTCAAAGTTGCACCCCTAGTTGTGTGGTTTAGCGATCCAATTTGTACTAGTTTTCCTCCTAGTTATATGTGTTTTACACCCTTGTAAGCTGGATAAATTGTCTTCTAATAATAGTTATGGCAAAGCAAAGCTTTTACCATCCTTTAAAAAAAAGGTAACAAGATATTACCAGTTGGGTCTGGTTAATATTGAGTAGTTTGAGTGCATTAGCCTTCTATAAGGAGGCTATAGCTATAGGTTGGAGTGTCCTGTGTGGGCGACTTTACACGATTGGTGTAATGCAATTATGACAAGGGATAGTCCATCCATCAAAAAATAAATGGCATTTTAGTTGTTCCCTAATTTTAATCCAAATGTTACACTAAGTTTATAGAAAAAGTATGGAAGTTTTTGTGTATTTGGTGTCATAAATGTGAAGTTCTTTCCTATAAATTTTTTGAGACTCGAAATGATTTCACTTAGGACCAACCTAAAACAGCAGTTAGTTTGGGACAACAGATGAAGAAAATATTGTGAAACCTAGTAAATAAACATTTCAATGTTCACCATCCCTCATCATCAAATCATAGAGATCCAATCTATATCTATACATTCTGTGCTTGCACACGTCCTAGATCACGCTGGTAAGAAGATCATGCTGTTTTACTGTAAGTGGGCTCTATGTGGCAGTGACGTGTGTGAGAGACTATAAAAAGTCAATTGACTGCTGCAGTGAAAAAGAGGACGAACACATTGTAAAACCTAGAAACATTAGAGGTTTCGAAGTTCATCTTCCTCATCAAGTTTGATGTCCCCATCATACATACTGAGCAAGTGGGCAAGCTGGCACTTGTTAACAGAAATAAATATTTGCGAAAGAGAATGCATGCGGTCTATGATGTATCAATAAAAATCTTGTAGTGATCTATGTTTACAAGATGGTTTGTTATATAGAATTTTTTATGATGTCGCTCAAGCACATGAGCTAGAATGAAGCGGCTATAGATAGATTGTACCTTGTCTCTAAATAAACAAACGATAGATAGACAGACAGACAGGCAGGCAGATAGATAGATAGATAGATACGTAGATAGATAGAGAGATAAATAGATAATCATACAAACAAAACATAATAGATAATCGGGATGGTAGGTATAGATAGATAGATAGATAGGTAGGTAGGTAGGTTGGTAGGTAGGGATAGACAGATAGATGAAAAGAAATAAAGTATACATGCATAGATAGATAGAGATTGATAGAATAAATACATCAACAGACACATAGATAGCTTGGTAGGTAGGTGTAGATAGCTAGATAGATGGCTAGATTTATATATAGATACAGATATTGATATGCATATAAAAATAATTTAGAAATGAATAAATCTAATTTTCACATAGATCCTTACTTCTATATAAAGACCTGCACAGCGAAAGAAGAAAAACAAATACAGTTAAGAAGCGCACCTCTCATCAGCACTAAAGAAAGTGAAACGGGAAAATAGAGTGAGAAAAAAAAGAGGAAAGAGTGGTATTGTCCTCTCATATTATGGCGGTCATCAAAAGCAATACAGCGAGTATTTGTTTCCTGATACTTGTGATCATGTGTTCAACCTCTCCGTCATGCCATGGTATATACACATATATATAGAGATCACTACTTATACATGGAATTGTTACATATTACTCATTGTTTTCCTATTAATAGTTCATTTTAGTTTTGTGCTAAGTCAAACTAACTACACTAACATTGGCCAAGTTTTTTTGAAAAATATTAGCATGCACAAGTTCAAATAAAAACAGTATTAAAACACATTCCTTGAAAAATTATTAAAACTAAAAACAAAGTTAGAGGAAAGTATAATTTGAAACGGACGTGGCACAAATGAATGAGTATTGATTATTTTGCATGGTGTTACATGCACGTGTAGGCCAAGAGCAGCCTCAGGTGGCACGCGGTCGTCCTCCCATCAAGCCAGAGCCTCCTATTCCAGTGCCTTGGGTGCCGTTGCCGGCACCACCTCAACCATCTCCACACAGTTTGTTGCAGACAGAGCCAAGGTTGGCACGCGGTCGTCCTCCCATCAAGCCAGAGCCTCCTATTCTAGTGCCTCGGGTGCCAGAGCCGCGTCCACCTCCAGAGCCTCCTATTCCAGTGCCTGGGGTGCCAGTGCCGCGTCCACCTCCACACAGTTTGTTGCAGGCAGAGCCAAGGTCAGAGACGTGCTACACTAACAATAACAAACTCTCTCCGACTGGCTGCGAGCAGATGTGCAAGAAAAATGGCATCGAAACCAAACACAGCTACTACATCGAGAGACAGGATGCTAAATGGGAATGCTGCTGCCCACATTAAGCAATGTAACTGCAAGCATCTGTTTGATGGCAACACAATAAAAATGGTTGTTTTTGTTGCCTAGATGCACTTGATGCTGTTTTTATTTCGTTCCTACTGCACACAAACATAAGGGCCTGGTATGGTCACGATAGCTAGATAACGAGCGAACTCCTAGTACAAACTGAATAGGGAATGGTGCTGGAAAGTGGCCGGCATGCAACACGCACCACACAAATTAAAGTTACTTTGTACTAATAAAAACAATGGACGCATGTAACAACGAATTAAGGGACTCCTAACACAAGTGGTTTCTTGCCGTTAATGAAGATGCCATAGCAGCAAGAGATTTAATGAAAGAGAGACGGAAATGATTTGTCAATGGACAAATGATGATTTTGGCTCCAAAAGACTCGTTTCCATCCATAGGCCCAGGGGCGGACGCACGGGAGGCTGGGGGGATGCACCGCCCCCCTTGGGCCGAATTACCAAGGAGCGAGTCTTCACAGCCCAACCCAAAACTCCCACCAACCTTAGCGCCAGCCCCTGGAGCGTCCCGTCCCCGAGCCGAGCGGACGCACGCCCGCACGCACCTGCCCTCCGCGCCCCCGTCCTCGACCTCGTGAGCAGGGGTCGCGACTCTGCCGACTCGTACTGTCCTCCGCCCAGTGGCCGGCTCCAATTTCCGCCACCCAGCTGCCCTGCCAATCGGAGGCCGGAATGCCTCGCCGACGGCCAGCCGCCCTGCATCTCCGCCCTTGGCCGGCGCTCGGAGGTCACAGTCAGCCGTGCCCTGGCACCAACGGGCCACGCCCAGCTGGCCAGCTGCATAGGCCGCCAGCGCCAGGCCTTCTGCAGTTCTGCTGCTCCTCCCTGCAGTTGCCTACTGCTGTAACAACTGAACACAACTCTGAATTTGGTAACAAAAATTACAGTGTTTTTAGCCGAATTTGAGCCCCTGCAACTTCTAAATGGTGTAGATTTTGATCCATGCATTTAACAAGATTGGTAGACCTTTATGTCCAGAACATATTTGTTTATGATAGGTTGAATCATGTACATGTAAATTTATGAGAAATTCTTTGATGAACATAGGACCTTAGTCTCGGCTATGAGCTCTGAACTTATAAATTGCTATTAAAAAAAGATACAATTTCATTTCTTATATCAACACATATAAAATGGTCTTTGTTTTATTAGTTGTATATACTAGTGGCTAGTAAAATTTCTAGCCTTCTATTATTTTGCGCCCCCCCCCCCCCCCCTGGCCGGTTTCTGGATCCACAACTGCATAGGCCCTGTCGTCCTCTCACTGTTAAAAAGATTTTTGGAGACTACTATTAAAAAGCTTTTTGCAGGCGTGCCATTCATTTGTCAGTAGTTCTCTCTCCCCTCCTCTCCGTAGCCCCCTTCTCCTCTTAGAGAGGCCCCATCTCCACTTCATCGAGCTCCCTCAGTCCTGTCACCCTCCAACCATGGTTTCCAATATCGGCCGAAATTTCCTGATATTTCCGATATATCCTCTTTATCCGTAGGTGCCGATAAGAAAATATCTATCTTTTTTGTACAAATTTTGTTTAAATTTATTTAAAATTACTTAAATTCAAATTAAATTTTATTTGAATTTGGTCCGATATTTCCGATATATCATATTTATCCTCTTTATCTGTGACCCCCGATAAATTTTAATTTCCGAAAATGAAAACCTTGCCTCCAACCACTCCAACCCCCATTGCTCCCCACAAGGGCTCTCCTCTGTCCGTGGTGCATGTTCAGTTGGGCTTGGCGGCAGGCTCTGTATGGGCTCTGCGTTGGGCTCGGCTGCTAATTTTTTTATATTGATTTTGAGACATGGGCACAAAGCACCACCTCTGTTAACCATAATTAATAGTGACTCTTGGGTGGAGCCTGCCTGTCTCTTTAAATGTTCTTTTGACAGTCTTAGATTGTCTTCTAGGTGCTAGTGCAAGCTACTCATACACATACACTACTGTGGAAATGATCTTTTGAGGCGGTTAGAAAGGGTTTAGAGATGTGGATGCTGCATCCGCCTCTACCATGTGTCTCTAGAAGTCAATTATTTCTAGAGGCGGTTGTCTAGTTACCCCAAGAAATAGATTTTTGGAAGTGGCTGGGAACAAGAGACACCTCTAAATATGGAATTCTAGATGCGGATATGGCTCCCAGCCACCTCTAGAATATTTTTCCGCCAAAATAAAAAATTCAAATTTCAAATTCTGAACACACGATAATATGTGTGTATATGTATAATCCTTGTTTCTACAGAATGTCACATGTTCTTCTCTAGTATGTGTCATAGGCTTTTACCATGGTAATGTAGATCAGCATATTGTGAGCAGAGAATGAGAGGGATAGCACACTAGACACATATGTATACTTGTTTAGGTACAGCGTACCCTACATCTAGTGGAGAATCAATATCTTATGCTCGAGTGTTTATAGTGGCCATGATGAGATTGTCTGCTACAAACTAGATCTAATGAGATATTGATCGGGGCTCCCTATCTTGCCTTATATAGTCCGGGAGGTAGTGTTCCCGATTGGTTACATGCAAGGTTTCCTAGTTTGCTTAAGGGAAATCTATCAGATCCTATAGGATCAACACTAAAATCTTGGTTTCCAAGCCTCCTCCATCGATAGCTTGCTTTCAACTTCTTGTGAGATAAGGAAGTGGAGCAATGAATCCGAGGCGCCTCGCCTTCCTCACCCATCATATTCCGCTTGTGATGCTAGGATGTGTGGATCAGCACCATCCGATCCACCTACCCCATCTTTTGGTTCGCCAATAAAATCGGATGTGGAGGAGTTCTTTGCTGAACAAAGAATTCCTTCTTCGTCCTTGAAGTTCATGTGTTGAATAGATATATCGAGCATCCACCATGTCATGCCTGACCCAGTGTTCTTGGTTGCCAGTCATGGTCCAATGACCCGGTGCAGATCTTGGGGTGATAGTGTATATGCCAATTCTACCCCACATTCTCAGGCATGACCAGCCCCTCTAGCCTCGAAGCTTTGTTCAACCATAGGTGTAGGCCGAAGACATGTTTGCAATGAAACCGAGTGTCAGCTAGCTCATACACAGAAGGTCTTTGTTTTTGTATACCTTGTGACCCATTGAGGGTCTTTGTTATTGTACATCGAGCACAATAATTTATATTGAATAAATAATGTTCTGATTGCTGGACCATTATCCGAATGGCTCCAAAGTTTCCTTGAATCAATCGAGTACTTCTTTGAGTAGATCGAGTGCTTTTCTCCAGTAGATTGAGTAAAAGCACCATTAGTCAATAATGTTGTTTGGGCAGTGGATCACGCAGAGCGGCGGAGTCCTGCCATACATCGATTACGAATTCGTTCTAGTGATACACATCAAGGACACCTTTTGTCAGGTACATCGAGTACCTTCCTTGGCCAGGTTCGGGCCTTATCGGTAGAGTTATCTTATAGACGGGGCATAAGATCTTAATCGATTGAGGCTGCATCTAAAATAAAATGTAGGCCGCACGGTACCCCGAGAGGCACCATCAATTAAGCCATAGGCATTTTGCAAAATGTGCAGAGACACCTACCACTCATCGATCCATGTACGTGATGAAGGAGTAGTGCCTAGTTACTCAACATCGAGTATCTAGCTTCGGAGTCGCCGCTGGGGCATACCATAAACCTAAACTCGATTAAAGAAGTGCGTACTTGTCCGGATTGATCGGTCCCTTTCCATTTTCCCTGGCGGGCATACTCACAAGATCGATTAGAAGCTTGCTCGAGTACCATGGCCTTTTCTGGATACTCGTGTAAGATTGGCCAACAGCTGCCTCGAGTACTCCCCGAGCTCTGTGTGATGATCGGTCCAGCTTAAGCAATCCAATCGCTTGGGCCCATTGAGGAAACCCAATCTATTACGTGGTCCAACATATGTTCCATTGACTCCCACTCTGTTAGTGCCCGATAAAAGGATACTGTGGGAGACCTCTTCATCTCCGAGCCGACATCTTTGCCGTTTCATCTTCCCTTCTACCTCCTCCAGCCCTCGAAAAACCACCAAACTTGTGGTTTATGTGGCCTGGTTGCCTTCACGCTCCTCCGGTCTTCGCGTAGCCGCCGGCCATGCATGCACAGCTCCCACTCAAAATTACCCTCAGCCATCGCTCTGCTCTGACTCGCCCATGCTGGCACTTCCGTGTGGCATTCCGCTCACCTATGCTCACCCCCAATAATGTTGTTGTCCCACGCAAGCACACCATGCTGCTTGCATGCGCATGCACTACTATAGAAATGTTCTTTCAAGGCCGTTAATTAGAAAGGATTTATAGAGGTGGATGTTTCATCCATCTCTTCCAATGTGTCTTTAGAAATCAATCATTTCTAGACATGTCTGTCCAGCGTCCTCTAAAAATCGACTTTTCGAGATGGCTGGGAACATGAGCCTCCTGTAGACATGGATTTTCAATGGCGGCTATGGTTCCCAGCCATCTCTAAAATGTTTTCCTGATAAAATTAAAATTTCAAATTGCAGATTCTGAATACACATATAGTTTTTGTGTCACTTTTTTTGTAGAGAATATCACATGTTCTTCTCCCGCATGTCCAGATAACTGTACTGTTTTTAATTATACACCCTCCATTCCAAATTATAAATTGTTTGGCTTTTTTAAGATACATAGTTAGACGTAGAATAAATCAAGGTGCATAGCAAAAAAGCTAAAAAAAACTAGAACAACTTACAATTTGGAGTGTACAGAGTCTTTTTTTGGGCCAGTTCACAAGGCACGTATGTGCATATGACCATTGTAGTGAAGTATAGACGCTAACAGGATGACCAAACAGTGGTTTTCCTAGTTCTGGATGAATAATGAAGTGCCATTTCGATCCAGTCGATTTGATCAAATGTGGGAGTAACAGGGCTCTTGGATATTCAGTTTTAGCTAAGTTTTTTAATATGATCAGGACTCATTGTGCTATATTGGTAAATGTAAAAATTTGGTCTATGGGCAATTGACAATGACTGCGGATTGGAAACTAGAGTATTCCGTGTTCATTGGGAAGCAATATATTCTCAAGTTTTCTAGTAGTTGGCACTTAGCTTCCATCATGTAACGCCCCAAAGTCCAAACGGACTAGATCCACTCTGCATGCTGAGCGAACCACACCTACCACCATTCTACTTACGCTTTCGTCCTCGCTTCGCGTAAAAGGATTAATCCGGGGATGGTGCGATGGACTCTAGAAGCCTTATATGTTGGTCTATCCCACCTTTAACAACCTAGGTGGGACTAAACTCTCCACAATATCTCATTAACTTGCACATGGGCCACTATGGGCCAAACTCCAAACTAGGCCGGATGTGACATACACCCCCCTCAAAGGAACCGACGTCCTCGTTGGCCCAACACACCCACAACTAGGCAAACGATAACCAGGAACGTTCCCTCTTAGCACACGCGACCGTGCGTCCAGTGCCGGCACATGTGCCATGCTGTGCACCCCGCAGGGCCTACACGTGCAATGAACCCCATGTCCGCACACCTGACCCGCATGCTCCCGTGGCCGCAAACGTCGGCTCTGATACTAATCTGTCACACCCAATTTTAAGGATAAAATGAGATGCAAAATCTTATGTGCGCCCAGAGATCAGTCACGCACATAAGCCGACAAATTATGAATAGTGTCATCACAAGTGTTTATTACATCATGAATATTAAGACATTGTCTTCACATAGATATAGCGGATACAGTGTCTTCACATAGATATAGCGGAAGTATAACGAAAAGATCTCTCGCGGAAGCTCCATTTCATAGGGATGTCGACTGGTTGACTACAAGTCTAGAAGTCCTCAGGAAAATCATCATACCCATAGCCATCTGTTACCCATCCGGGATTTTTATCTAAATAATAAAAATAAACAAGCGTAAGTACATGTCGTACTCAACAAGTGTAACATGGGGTTCATGTTGCTCAAAAGGTTTGACACAGGTTTGACAGCATTTAGCTTTTAGTTGTCACAATTTTAGCTTAAGAGTAGCAACAAGTTATTTCAATTTCCAATGCAAAACACATGATCAATGTAAACATGTGTAATGAATAGCATAAACAGATAATTCTTAGTGTTCATCTATTTCATAAGGGTTCCAAGGCCGCTTGTGACCGTGTGCACGGCTGATATACCAGTTTTACACTCTGTAGAGGTTATACACTTTCATTGTGAGTCATGATACCCAGATGCCTAGGTTTATAACTCCCAAAACACTTCCAAGGTGAGCAGACAGGGGTCACTATGAAGCCTTTTAAAGGTTCGTCTAACAAGTTAGGGCCATTAGATTCACTCGGCAAACAGATATAGAGCCCCCCTTCCCGATGGCACAATGACGCACAGCCTATACTCAAGGGGACAGAGGCTGCACTATACCCGATTCGTCAAGCCATTCTTACGCCAATAAAGGTAACCACTAACAAGCTAGAAAAAGTCCTCATACTGAGCTAAAGCTAGAGCCATGTAGCCCTCACAGTTGTACCGTAAGTCCCAGATGATCACTTATAGATAAGTCCTTAGGGAGAGGAATCTCAAGCATTTAGAAAGTAGCTAAACACTCCAGCCCTCTGTTTCCAAGTTGCTAAAAAGTCATATTTTAATGTTTATTGCATATACCATTAGTCAAGTTACAAGATCATGGTTTAATTGAGCACTAGCAAAGCTACCCAATGCATATCCCATAGGTGACAAGGTATAAGTTCAATTCTAGGTAATTCGTATCAAGGTGACACATACAATATGAATTTAATGTATTAAAGTGAATAGGAAACAAGGATGATCGCATGCTATATTTGCCTTGACCAAGGTACTCCTGCTGGTCTGACTTGTCAAAGTAATACTCTTGGTCACCCATGAACTGCTCACCGTCTATACTCGATATTCACAGCAACATACAAGCATCCAAGAGCAATCATGCATAGTAAACAAAAGCTATAGATTAGAACATTACACCAACAACATAAAATCAAGATGAAAAGTTTAGAAAACAAATCTACGTCTCGCTACGAACACACAGACGCGAAGATCACAAAAATCGGAGCTATAATGAACAAGTTTTGAATTAAACAAGATTTCCTATAGTAAAATAATACATTAAATCTAACCTCAAATTTTACAAGTTGAAAACCTACTTAACAGTAGTATGAACATGTAGATGATGAAATATGAAGGCAAAATTTGATTCGGCCCGAGTAGGGCTGCTGCAGGAAGGAAGGCGCGGGGCACAGTGATTCGGCCCGAGCACGAAGGAAAGGGATGGCCCGCAGGAGCTAGGCCAACGCGGAGGAAATGGGCCACGAGCACAAAAGCAGGCCAACCAGGCCGAAAGCGAGGAAGGAAGAAAGAAAACCCTTTTCTATTTTTCAAACCAAATTTGAAGGCAAAATTCAAATCAAGTAGAAATTTGATTTCAAATCAAACCATTCAAAAATCATTATGTAACAGCAAGAATGCACACACATGATTGTGAACCTACATTTGATTTTAATTTAATAAAATTTATTATTTTTTCCTAACTCAAATTCCAACAAAATGCATAATTACTCATTTTCTCCTATTTCAAAAATATGAAAATTTTAGGGTGTTACAATATGCCCAAGATCTATGAGAAGCTACCCAGAGTTCGTCACCATAGGAGTTTAGAGTCCCTTATGTAATAGAGATGCTAGTAGCACGGGTCAAGTTGAGTTAAGTTGAGTCTAGAAGTGTGGTGTGAACATTGGTGTGCCTAGTTGATTTGTTATTATGTTTATGTATGAGTTGGATTTTTGTAATGAGTGTTGGAGCTTTGTGGGCATGTCCGCAAGTTCTATAGTTAAGAATATTAAAGTTTGAGTCAATAAATAAATAGAGGAGTTTGGTACATCTTGTTCTCTCGAAATCTATTTTTTGGAGCAGTCTGCCTTTATCTAAATGCCAATTAAAATCTACTTGACCAAAAATTTTGAAATTTTATGGGCATAACTAGACTTAGGTATCCTTCCAATGCCTCAGGAATCACCCTCATATCTGATCTGGTTTGTGAGATATCGTTGTTTCAAGATAAAGTTTCTGCGCAGTCTGGAATCTTGAAACAGTTTCGGTTGTATCCTATTTCTGAGTCACCTAATGATAGAATCTAAGAATGTGGTCTGAATAAAAGTTGTACATAACTACTTAATCTTTCAAACCATATAAATTACGCCTCTTTTGGGTATCTGGAACTCAAGATATGACTATTTTACCACGCTGCTGATGTTGGTACTCGTCCAGAAAATTTTCAGTCTATATTCTATATCTCTATAAGTGTCTATAATTAGGAAATCTCTAAATTTGGAATATTTGTGTAGGATGTCAGATGTCTGGAAGATGAAGAGGCCGAGGTCATGGAGGTGTTCCCCCACATCCACCACCACCACCGCCACCTACTATTGAGCAGCTTCAGGCGGTACAGACACAGATTATGCAAGCTCTGGTGCAGAATCTGCAGAATCATCAAGTTGGTGGAGCACCGCATGACAAGCGCGGTGAATTCTTGAAGGGCTATCCCCTGATGTTTTCTCATACCACTGATCCATTGGAAGCAGGAGATTGGCTTCGGGCAGTGGAAAAGCAATTCAACATAGCGCAGTGCGATGACCAGCGGAAGGTGTTGTACGCGTCAGGACAACTTCAGGGAGAAGCCCAAGACTGTTGGGAGGCATTCGAGTATGGACGTCCCGCCAATGCTCCTCCTGTCACCTAGTAGGAATTCAGAGAGAATTTCAGATCTGACCATATACCTGAAGGATTGATGGAGCTCAAGTAGGAGGAATTCTGGGCTCTGAAACAGGGATTTATGTCTGTAGTTGAGTATCATGACAAATTTGCTCAGTTGTCACGTTACGCCCCAAAGCAGGTGGCTGATGCTGCTGATAAGCAATGCCATTTTCTCAAGGGTTTGTATGATGGTCTGCAACTCCAGCTTATGTCCAATACATACCCCAATTTCCAGACACTAGTGAATCGTGCAATTGTTATTGATAATAAGAGCAAAGAGATGGAGGACAAGAAGAGGAGGTTTCAGGGATAGGCCTCTGGATGTAATACTCGTCCGCACACCAACCCTCAGCAAGGTTTCCAACAGAGGTACCAGGGACAATCCAATCATTGGAATCATGGTCAGTACCCCCAGCGCAACCAGAACCAGCAGCAGAAAGCCAATCAACGTCCTCAGCAGCAGAGTGGTCCGCAGACACCATGATAGGGAGCGCCTAACAACACTCCCATGAAGACTAGTGCCCCTAGCACTCCCAACAAGTGTTTCCGCTATGGTAAAGAGGGTCACCTGTCTTATAATGGCCCTGAGAAGCCTAACCAGCAAAACACCCAAAGGCAGAATAGTTATCAGAAGCCAGCACAGGAAAGGTGAATCATGTGTCTATAGAGATGACACTTGTAGAACCAGAAGTCATGCTTGGTACGTTCGATGTCAACTCAACTCCTGCCACTGTTCTCTTTGAGTCTGGAGCTTTGCATTCATTCATATCATAAGCATTTGTAAGAAACAATAGTATACCTTTATGTGCCATGCAAAATCCCATATTGGTAAACTCACCAGGAGGTAGTATGCAAGCTTCTTACCGTTGTCTTCTGACTAGTCTATCCTTAAGGGGGTAGAGTTCAAAGTGAGCCCCATTGTGTTGAGAACATCTGGCATTGATGTGATTCTAGGTATGGATTGGATGATGCAATAACAAGCAGTGATTCAGTGTAAGGAGAGGGTAGTTGTTGTGACCGCACCGAATGGGGAAAGAATCAGTGTTGATGTGGTAGTACAAGCACAGTTGATAGCCACAGTGAACCAGCTTGATGATAGCGGCAACAAGGAGGATCTAGTGGTGGATGAATTTTCGGATGTGTTCCCCGATGATTTGCCAGGTATGCCACCTGACCGTGACATTGAGTTTATTATTGAATTATTACCTAGAACTGCACCTATAGCTAAGCATCCATATAGAATTGGGGTTAATGAACTAGAGGAACTTAAGAAACAAATAAAGGAGTTACAGGAGAAAGGTTTTTTGAATTAAACAATATTTCAAATAGTAAAATAATAGATTAAATCTAACCTCAAATTTTACAAGTTGAAAACCTACTTAACAGTAGTATGAACATGTAGATGATGAAATTACGAACCTAACGTAACTTGAACGGATCAAATCAGAGTTAAAACAGAGATTTTATGGCTAAAACAAATCTAGTGGCAAAACTATAAATAGCTGAAAACGTATTTTCAATCTAAGCGAACCAAAGTACGCTTTCGGAAAAAGAAAACGGAATCAGGAAACACACCTTGGACTATGGGTTAAGTCTTAGAAAATTGTAAGGGGCTTTTTGTAAATGCAACAACGAAGGGGTAACTTTGATTTGGGACCATCGGGTTAGAATTGGATGGCCAAGATTGGATCTGGCGGGTGGAAAAAAAATGTTGCCGACCAGAACAGGACCGGTGGCGGGTGAACGGCAGCGGCACCATGGAAGAGCTCGCTGGAGCTTTCGGTTTTCGGTCCACGGTGCTCGGTTCGACGTAAGAAAAAGTTTGGGAGAGAGAGGTGGGGATGGGGAACTCACCCAAACCGAAAGAAGCGAGCGGGGAACAATGTAGGCTGCGCGGCGCTTGACGAATAGCAATGACTTTCCCAAGCTTGCGGCGGCGCTAGGGCGAGGCAGCTACGAGCTCTTTGGCGAGGCGGAAAGCTTGCTGCGAGGCAGGATAAGGAGGCAGAGCGGGATCGACCGGCTATTTATGAGGGGGATTACTTGAGAGGCATGGCGCGGGGCTTGTGGCGGAGGCGGGCACGGATGGCATCGGCGACGGAGTCCAACTGGGACATGACACGAGAAAGGAGGAGCTTCTAACTGGAGGCCCCGGCGTGTTAGCGGGCGGAGAGAGGAATGCGGGCGTGGTGCAACCTGGCTGGGCCAGGTGCTCGACTGGGCCGTGCAGAGGAGCGGCGCGGGAGAAAGAGGCCGAGTAGGGCTGCTGCGGGAAGGAAGGCATGGGGCACAATGATTCGCCCCGAGCAGGAAGGAAGGGGATGGCCCGCAGGAGCTAGCCCGGTGCGGAGGAAATGGGCCACGGGCACAAAAGTAGGCCAACCAGGCCGAAAGCGAGGAAGGAAGAAAGAAAGCCCTTTTCTATTTTTCAAACCAAATTTGAAGGCAACATTCAAATCAAGTAGAAATTTGATTTCAAATCAAACCATTCAGAAATCATTATGCAACAGCATGAATGCACACACATGATTGTGAACCTACATTTGATTTTAATTTAATAAAATTTATTATTTTTTCCTAACTCAAATTCCCACAAAATGCATAATTACTCATTTTCTCCTATTTCAAAAATATCTAAATTTTAGAGTGTTACAATATGCCCAAGATCTATGAGAAGCTACCTAGAGTTCGTCACCATAGGAGTTTAGAGTCCCTTATGTAATAGAGACGTTAGTAGCACGGGTCAAGTCGAGTCTAGAAGTGTGGTGTGAACATTGGTGTGCCTAGTTGATGTGTTATTATGTTTATGTATGAGTTGGATTTTTGTAATGAGTACTGGAACTTTGTGGGCATGTCTACAAGTTCCATAGTTAAGAATATTAAAGTTTGAGTCAATAAATAAATAGTGGGGTTTGGTACATCTTGTTCTCTCGGAATCTGTTTTTTGGAGCAGTCTGCCTTTATGTAAATGCCAATCAAAATCTACTTGACCAAAAATTTTGAATTTTTTATAGGAATAACTAGACTTAGGTATCCGTCCAATGCCTCTGAAATTGCCCTTATATCTGATCTGGTTTGTGAGATATCGCTGTTTCAAGATAAAGTTTCTGCGCAGTCTAGAATCTAGAAATAGTTTTGGTTGTATCCTGTTTCTAAGTAACCTAACTATAGAATCTGGGATTGTAGTCTGAATAAAAGTTGTACATAACTTCTTAAGCTTTCAAACCATATAAAGTATGCCTCTTATGGATATCTAGAACTCGAGATATGACTGTTTTACCGAGCTGCTGATGTTGGAACTCGTCTAGAAAATTTTCAGAATATATTCTATATCTCTATAAGTGTCTATAATTAGGAAATCTCTAAATTTGGAATATTTGTGTGGGATGTCAGATGTCTAGAAGAGGAAGAGGCCGAGGTCATGGAGGTGTTCCCCCACATCCACCACCACCACCGCCACCTACTATTGAGCAGCGTCTGGCGGTACGGACACAGATTATGCAAGCTCTGGTGCAGAATCAGCAGAATCATCCAGTTGGCAGAGCACCGCGTGAGAAGCTCGGTGAATTCTTGAAGGGCTGTCCCCCGGTCATTTCTCATGCCACTGATCCATTGGAAGCAGATGATTGGCTTCGGGTAGTGGAAAACCAACTCAACATAGCGCAGTGCGATGACCAGCAGAAGGTGTTGTACGCGTCAGGACAACTTCAGGGAGAAGCCCAAGACTGGTGGGAGGCATTCGAGTATGGACGTCCCACCAATGCTCCTCCTGTCACCTAGTAGGAATTCATAGATAATTTCAGATCCGACCATATACCTGAAGGATTGATGGAGCTCAAGTAGGAGGAATTCCGGGCTCTGAAACAGGGATTTATGTCTGTAGTTGAGTATCATGACAAATTTGCTCAGTTGTCATGTTACGCCCCAAAGCCGGTGGCTGATGATGCTGATAAGCAATGCCATTTTCTCAAGGGTTTGTATGATGGTCTGCAACTCCAGCTTATGTCCAATACATACCCTAATTTCTAGACACTAGTGAATCATGCAATTGTTATTGATAATAAGAGCAAAGAGATGGAGGACAAGAAGAGGAGGCTTCAGGGATAGGCCTCTGGAAGTAATACTCGTCCGCACACCAACCCTCAGCAAGGTTTCCAGCAGAGGTACCAGAGACCATCCAATCAGTGGAATCATGGTCAGTACCCCCAGCGCAACTAGAACTTGCAGCAGAAAGCCAATCAACATCCTCAGTAGCAGGGTGGTCAGCAGACACCATGACAGGGAGCGCCTAACAACACTCCCATGAAGACTAGTGCCCCTAGCACTCCCAACAAGTGTTTTCACTGTGGTAAAGAGGGTCACCTGTCTTATAATTGCCCTGAGAATCCTAACCAGCAAAACACCCAAAGGCAGAATAGTTATCAGAAACCAGCACCCAACACAGGAAAGGTGAATCATGTGTCTACAGAGATGGCACTTGCAGAACCAAAAGTCATGCTTGGTACGTTCGATGTCAACTCAACTCCTGCCACTGTTCTCTTTGATTCTAGAGCTTCGCATTCATTCATATCACAAGCATTTGTTAGAAACAATAGTATACCTTTATGTGCCATGCAAAATCCCATATTGGTAAACTCATCAGGAGGTAGTATGCAAGCTTCCTACCATTGCCTTTTGACTTGTCTATCCTTAAGGGGGGTAGAGTTCAAAGTGAGCCCCATTATGTTGAGAACATCTAGCATTGATGTGATTCTAGGTATGGATTGGATGATACAACAACAAGCAGTGGTTCAGTGTAAGGAGAGGGTAGTTGTTGTGACCACACCGAATGGGGAAAGAATCAGTGTTGATGTGGTAGTACAAGCACAATTGATAGCCACAGTGAACCAGCTTGATGATAGCGGCAACAATGAGGACCTAGTGGTGGATGAATTTCCGAATTTGTTCCCTGGTGATTTGCCAGGTATGCCACCTGACCGTGACATTGAGTTTATTATTGAATTATTACCTGGAACTGCACCTATAGCTAAGCATCCATATAGAATGGGGGTTAATGAACTAGAGGAACTTAAGAAACAAATAAAGGAGTTATAGGAGAAAGGTTTTATGAATTAAACAAGATTTCCTATAGTAAAATAATAGATTAAATCTAACCTCAAATTTTACAAGTTGAAAACCTACTTAATAGTAGTATGAACATGTAGATGATGAAATTATGAACCTAACGCAACTTGAACGGATCAAATCGGAGTTAAAACAGAGATTGTATGGCTAAAACAAATCTAGTGGCAATACTGTAAATAGCTGAAAACGTATTTTCAATATAAGCGAACCAAAGTATGCTTTCGGAAAAAGAAAATGGAATAAGGAAACACACCTTGTACTGCGGGTTAAGTCTTAGATAATTGTAAGGGGCTTTTTGTAAATGCAACAGCGAAGGGCTTGATGACAGCGGCAACAATGAGGACCTAGTGGTGGATGAATTTTCGGATGTGTTCCCCGATGATTTGCCAGGTATGCCACCTGACCGTGACATTGAGTTTAATATTGGATTATTACCTAGAACTGCACCTATAGCTAAGCATCCATATCGAATGGGGGTTAATGAACTAGAGGAACTTAAGAAACAAATAAAGGAGTTACAGGAGAAAGGTTTTATTCGTCCTAGTTCATCACCCTGGGGAGCACTGGTTATATTTGTTGACAAGAAGGATGGTACTAAGAGGATGTGTGTTGATTATCGGTCACTCAATGAGGTTATTATGAAGAACAAGTATCTGTTGCCTAGAATTGATGATTTGTTTGATCAGTTGAGAGGTGCTTGTGTTTTCTCTAAGTTGGCTATCATCAGTTGAAGATTCATGCAACCGACATACCTAAGACAGCTTTTACTATGAGGTATGGTTTGTATGAGTACACTGTTATGTCCTTTGGTTTGACCAATGCACCTGCCTACTTTATGTACTTGATGAATAAGGTGTTCATGGAGTTTTTAGATAAGTTTGTGGTGGTATTCACCGATGATATATTGGTATTCTCTAAAACAGAAGAAGAGCACGTTGAATATCTAAGGTTGGTCTTGCAGAAGCTCAGGGAACACAAGTTGTATGCCAAGCGAAGCAAGTGTGAATTCTAGTTGAATGAAGTTTCTTTCCTAGGCCATGTTGTCTCTAATGGTGTTATCGCAGTACATCCAAGCAAGGTGAAAGATGTATTGAATTAGAAACCACCAACCAATGTGGCAGAGATTTGAAGTTTATTGGGATTAGCTGGATACTATAGAAGGTTCATAGAAGGTTTCCCTAAACTTGCCAAGCCTATGACAACTTTGTTGGAGAAAAATGCCAAGTTTGTGTGGTCCGAGAAGTGCTAGGGTAACTTTGAAGAATTGAAGAAGAGATTGACTACAGCTCTAGTATTGGTTTTATAGATTTGAACAAGAGTTTTTCGATCTATTGTGATGCATATCATCAAGGTCTCAGATGTGTTCTTATGCAAGAAGGTAGATTGGTGGCCTATGCTTCCCGATAGTTGAGAAAGCATGAGTTCAATTATCCTACTCATGACTTCGAGTTAGCAGTAGTGGTTCATGCTTTGAAGATATGGAGGCACTATCTTATCGGACATAAGAGTGACATCTATTCTAATCATAAGAGTCTGAAGTACATTTTCACTTAGATAGATCTGAATATGAGACATCGCCAATGGTTAGAGTTGATCAAAGATTATGATCTAGAGGTACACTATCATCCTAGAAAGGCAAATGTTGTTGCTGATGCTCTTAGCCGGAAGAGTTATGCCAATGAGGTGCAAGTGGCACCTATGTCAAGAGAGTTGTGTGCTGAATTCGAGCGACTAAATTTGGGCTTTGTCATTAATTCAGTGGAGTTGGTGTTGGAGCCAAAACTGGAGCAAGAAATACGTAAGGGCCAGTTACAGGATGTGAAGTTGAAAGAGATAGCGAAGAACATAGTGATTGGCAAGGCACCAGGTTTCCATATGGATGACAATGGAACTCTGTGGTTTGGGAAAAGACTATGTGTGCCTGAGGATAAGGCTATACGAGAGGCAATTCTTCATGAGGCACATGAGGCTGCTTATTCTATTCATCCTAGAAGTACCAAGATGTATTTGGATTTGAAGGAAAAATATTGGGGGTATGGATTAAAGAGAGATGTTGCTGAGTATGTAGCCTTATGTGATACATGTCAGAGAGTCAAAGCTGAACATCAAAGACCTGCAGGATTGCTACAACCAATGAAGATACCTGAGTGGAAGTGGGAAGAAGTTGGTATGGATTTCATTGTTGGGTTACAACACACTCAGAGAGGTTATGATTCAATCTGGGTAATAGTGGATCGGTTAACTAAAGTTGTTCACTTTTTACCGGTCAAGACTACCTATACTGGAGCTCAATTGGTTGCATTATATATGGAGAGGATAGTGTGTCTACATGGAGTTCCCAAGAAAATTGTGTCTGATCGAGGTACTAAATTTACATCTCATTTTTGGCAGCAAGTACATAGTTCATTGGGAACAAAGTTGAATTTTAGCATAGCATATCATCCACAGATAGATGGGCAAACTGAGAGAATTAATCAGATATTAGAGGATATGTTGAGAGCTTGTGCGTTGCAGTACGGTATAAGTTGGGACAAGAGTTTGCCTTATGCAAAGTTCTCATATAACAACAGTTATTAGAAGAGTCTCAATATAGCGCCTTTCGAAGCTTTGGATGGACGAAAGTGTAGAACCCCGTTGTTTTAGAATCAAATGGGAGAAACTCAAGTGTTCGGACCAGATGTTATGAGAGACGCAGAAGAGCAGGTAAGGATGACCAGAGATAACTTGAGAGTGGCTCAGTCTTGATAGAAGAGTTATGCCGATACTAGGAGAAGAGAATTGGTTTTCGAAATAGGTGATTATGTTTACCTGAAGGTGTCACCTATGAGAAGTGTGAGAAGGTTTAACATGAAAGGAAAGTTAGCAACAAGGTGTATTGGGCCTTTCAAGATTTTAGAGAGACGTGGTGAAGTAGCTTATCAGTTGGAATTGCGTGAGAGTTTATCAGGTGTACATGATGTGTTCCATGTGTCTCAACTAAAGAAGTGTTTGTGTGTACCCGAGGAGCAGATACCATTAGAAGAGCTTATAGTTAAGGAAGATCTCACTTATGAGGAGTTTCCGGTAAGAATTTTCGAGACAACAAAAAAAGTTACAAGGAGCCGAGTTATAAAGATGTGTAAGGTTCAGTGGAATCGGTATACAGAAGATGAGGCTACTTTGGAACGAGAAGACGATCTAAGGAAAACATACACACAGTTATTTGAGTAAGCACCATCTGAATCTCGAGGACGAGATTCATTTTAAGGGGGTAGAATTGTGACACCCTAAAATTTGCATATTTTTGAAATAGGAGAAAATGAGTAATTATGCATTTTGTGGGAATTTGAGTTAGGTAAAAATAATAAATTTTATTAAATTAAAATCAAATGTAGGTTCACAATCATGTGTGTGCATTCATGCTACTGCATAATGATTTTTGAATGGTTTGATTTGAAATCGAATTTCTACTTGATTTGAATTTTGCCTTCAAAATTGGTTTGAAAAATAGAAAAGGGCTTTCTTTCTTCCTTCCTCGCTTTCGGCCTGGTTGGCCTGCTTCTGTGCCCGTGGCCCATTTCCTCCACGCCGGCCTAGCTCCCATGGGCCATCCCATTCCTTCTTGCTCGGGCTGAATCGCTGTGCCCCGCGCCTTCCTTCCCGCAGCAGCCCTGCTCGGCCTCTTTCTCGCGCGCCACTCCTTCGCACGGCCCAGCCGAGTGCCCGGCCTAGCCTGGTCGTGCCGCGCCCGCATTCCTCCCTCCGCCCGCTGACGCACCGGGGCCACCAGTCAGACACTCCTCCTTCCTCGCGTCGTGCCCGCCTTCGCCACGAGCCCCGCGTCGTGCCTCTCAAGTAATCCCCGCCTCATAAATAGCCGGTCGATCCCGCTCAGCCTCCATATCCTGCCTCGCAGCAAGCTTTCCGCCTCGCCAAAGAGCTCGCAGTCACCTCGCCCTAGCCGTCGCTGTTCCTCAAGCACCGCGCAGCCTACATCGTTTCCCGCTCACTTCTTTCGGTTCGGGTGAGTTCCCCATCCCCTCCTCTCTCCTAGACTTTTTCTTTCGTCGAACCAAGCACTGTAGACCGAAAACCGAAAGCTCCGGCGAGCTCTTCCATGGCGCCGCCGCCGTTAACCCGCCACCTGTCCTGTTCCAGCCGGCAACATTTTCTTTCCACCCGCCAGATCCAATCTTGGCCATCCAATTCTAATCTGACGGTCCCTAATCCAAGTTACCCCTTCGCTGTTACATTTACAAAAAGCGACTTACAAATATCTAAGACTTAACCCGCAGTCCAAGGCGTGTTTCTTGATTCTTTTTTCTTTTTCCGAAAGCGTACTTTGGTTCGGTTAGATTGAAAATACGTTTTCAGCTATTTACAGTTTTGCCACTAGATTTGTTTTAGCCATAAAATCTCCGTTTTAACTCCGATTTGATCCGTTCAAGTTGCGTTAGGTTCATAATTTCATCATCTATATGTTCATACTACTGTTAAGTAGGTTTTAAACTTGTAAAATTCGAGGTTAGATTTAATCTATTATTTTACTATAGGAAATCTTGTTTAATTCATTACTTCTTCGATTTAGCTCCGATTTTTGTGATCTTCGTGTCTGTGTGTTCATAGCGAGACGTAGATTCATTTTCCAAACTTTGCATCTTGATTTTATGCTGTTGGTGTACTGTTCTAATCTATAGCTTTTGTTTGCTATGCATGATTGCGCCTGGATGCTTGTATGTTGCTGTGAATATCGAGTATAGACGGTGAGCTGTTCGTGGGTAACCAAGAGTATTACTTTGACGAGTCAGATCAGCAGGAGTACTTTGCTCAAGGCAAGTACAGCATGGGGTCATCCTTGTTTCCTATTCACTTTAATACATTAAATTCATGTTGCATGTGTCACCTTGATAGGAATTCCCTAGAATTCAACTTATACCTTGTCACCTATGGGATATGCATTAGGTAGCTTTGCTAGTGCTCTATTAAACCATGATGTTGTAACTTGACTAATACTATATGCAATAAACATTAAAATATAACTTTTTAGCAACTTGGAAACTGGGGGTTGGAGTGTTTAGCTACTTTCTAAATGCTTCAGATTCCTCTCCCTAAGGACTTATCTGTAAGTGATGATACGAGACTTACAGTACAGTTGTGAAGGCTACATGACTCTGGCTTTAGTTCAGTATGAGGACCTTTTCTAGCTTGTTAGTGGTTACCTTTATTGGCGTAAGAATGGCTTCACGAATCGGGTATAGTGTGGCCTCTGTCCCCTTGAGTATAGGCTGCGCGTCATTGTGCCATTGGGAAGGGGGGCTTTATATCTGTTTACCAAGTGAATTTAATGGCCCTAACTTGTTAGACGAACCTTTGAAAGGCTTCATAGTGATCCCTGCCTGCTCACCTTGGAAGTGTTTTGGGAGTTATAAACCCGGGCATATGGGTATCACGACTCACAGTGAAAGTGTACAACCTCTGCATAGTGTAAAACTGGTATATCAGCCGCGCTCACGGTCACGAGCGGCCTTAGAACCCTTATGGAATAGATGAACACTAAGAATTATCTGTTTATGCTATTCATTACTCATGTTTACATTGATCATGTGTTTTGCATTGGGAATTGAAACAACTTGTTGCTACTCTTAAGCTAAAATTGTGACAACTAAAAGCTGAATGCTGTCAAACCTGTGTCAAGCCTTTTGAGCCTCATGAACCCCATGTTACACTTGTTGAGTATGACATGTACTTACACTTGTTTATTTTCATTATTTGGATAAAAATCCCGGATGGGTAGCAGATGGCTATGGGTACGATGATTTTCCTGTGGACTTCTAGACTTGTGGTCAACCAGTCGACATCCCTGTGAAATAGAGCTTCCGCGAGAGATCTTTTTATTATACTTCCACTATATCTATGTGAAGACTCTGTCTTAATATTCATGATGTAATAAACACTTGTGATGATACTATTCATAATTTGTCGGCTTATATGTGTGACTAATCTCTGGGCGCACATAAGATTTTGCATCCCATTTTATCCTTAAAATTGGGTGTGACACATCACCATTTGGTTACAAGTTCCAAATTTACCATTACATAGTCGGACGATATATTAATGCTAAATAGGTTATATGGTTGTAGAAGAAAATAGTTGATTTTCTACTTCTCCAGTACGTTCACCAACACGATCATAACATGTTTTATGGTTGCCCTTCGTTTTACTATCACGAGAACCAAAATCCATACGTTCTAAACATCCACATTAGGTCCTACGGTGGCAGGTGAACAAAGTAGTATATTTACGGCTGTGGTTGAATAAGGTAGTACATTTATGGTTTTATGCTCGCGCTATTTTATTGCAACAAAATTACTATTGAGGGTCTTAGTATAGTTAAATACATAAGATAGATATGCGGCCATTGGTGCATTGAAGGCTAGTGCCATCTAGATAGATGATAAATAAATAAATACATATATACATACACAAAACAAATAGATAGGTTGTTACAGGTAGATAGAGATATAGATACAAATAGATTTTTTTTGGACTAAATAGGTAGACAGAGAGACGGATAAACAAAGAGATAGTCACAACAAATAGTTAGGTAGGTACAGATAGATAGATCGACAGATAGAGATTGAGATTGAGATATAGATATAGATATAGATATAGATATAGATATAGATATAGATATAGATATAGATATAGATATAGATATAGATATAGAGATAGAGATATATATAGATATAGATATAGGTAGAAATAAATAAATTTTGACAATAAATCTTACTCGATGTTTTGGGGTATTCCTATGTAAACACTAGCACACTAGCGCAGAAAGCAAATACAGATACAATGCACACCACTCCAGATCCCTAAACAAGGTGAAACAGGAAAATAAGGCGGAAAAAAGAAAAGAGTAGTACTGTCCTTTGGCGTAACTCGCCAAGTGCTATACAATGAGGAATGTATGCCTGACAATGCTATTTTCATGATACTTATGATCATTTATTCAACCACTCCATCATGCCAAGGTATATAGAGAGATATAATTACTTATACTTCTCATTGTTACATATTTCTGCCTTGGTTCAAATAATATTTCGGTTTGTCTTTGTGTCATATTCAAATGACTCTAAAAACTTTGTCCAAGTTTGTTATGAAAAAAAATAAACTAGTACATGTCCACATAAAATACACTATCAAAACAAACATATGTCCTAAATAAATTTAATGAAAGTAATATGTGGGTTTAGTTGCTTGAGCATTTTTCTCTAAGCTTCGTCAAAATTAGAGAAATTTTACTTAGAACAAAAGTAGAGAAATTTAACCAATCAACATGTTTTGATTATTTTGTATTGTATTGCATGCATGTCCAGCTAGGCCAACTAGCTCGAGGCATGGCATCATCACCACAATTAGCCACCGCCACCACCAATGGAATCATCACCACCATGCAGTTTGTCTGAGATATCACACCATCACCACCATGGGGGGGGGGGGGGGGCACCGCTGCCGCCAACGTTGTCATCACAACCACACAGTTTAACAGAGACATTACACCATCATCACCACAGGTCGCCATCATCACCACCACGCTATTTGTTCGAGACGTCGCACCATCATCACCAAAAGTCACATCTATTGGTATTTCTTAACGTCACTACTAAGTACGGGGTTTGAATCCATCCTCAGCAATGGCACCAGAAATACCTTGTTGGTACTTCTTAGCAACATAACTAATGTGTAGCCATGCTACTAAGAAATAGCCTTGATAGTTCCTTAACCATTTTAGATATTTATCCGCAAGGGCACGGAGTTATCATTGTAGCATTTCAGCTAGAAGTAATCAGGGTATCGTTATTTATATTTTCCCAAAGGAAGGCATTTGATTAAGAGTCTAGTATGAATATGAACTTGAATAATACTACTTGCAAGTACACCAATGCTTATAACAGGGGTAAGAATAGTAATTCCAAGATAGTGGACACACACTTGGCATTCCTATAAGGGTAAAATAGAAACGAAAGGATAAAAGAATAATCATAAGTCGAGCAGGCATTGGTCTAGTGTAGTCACACAAAGATTAGTTGATAATCATACAAATTACATAATTAGTATTAGGGCTAAGTGTGAAGCAGGTATGGAGGCCACCGAGTACTGGTCTGCTAGCAACCTCATGTGACAATTTAGATTCCTACACCCTAAACGAATATGGGGGATTATGAAGACAGTGCTGTCACCACCTGCCACCTACCCCACAACCGGGGAGAAGGACAATGAATTCACCTGTCTCTCCATACCCAAGCATCACACTTTTGTATACAGAAACTACTCAAATCCCCTTGAGTCCCCGACCCTACGGATCGACAGGTAAAGAACTTGGACACACCTGATGGCATGATGAACCGCCACCTCAACTTAGCTTTAATTCTGATTATATAATGTATATAATTGTTTAAGCTTAAAGTTAAGTGTGCTATTCTCAAGACACATAAACTCTACACTAGTTCATATATCAAGATCATAAAACAATAACTATACTCTAGTTCATAAGTATGACTATAATAAAGTGAAGACATCACTTTGGAAGAACCCATATTGGTATTCATATCAGGAATCTCTTCTTCCAAGGAGCCAAGCCCTCCAAGGTGGCTTTGCGTTGCTCTAATACAACTAAAAGGTAAAACTAAAGAGAGTAGTGAGTGAGGTGTTGCTCAATGTGGTGTGTGTTTAGAGAGGGAGGGTACCCCTCTATTTATACAGTGCTCAAGGCGGTGCTGAGGCTATTCTTGGCACGTCCCTGGCTCCCACTGCCTTAGCATGCTTCCATGCCACCGCCACAGCAAGGGGTGGCTGAGCAGCGCCGGTAGGGGGTCGGCCGCCATTAGGGGACGGACGCCCATTGACCATGGCCACTCACCACCGCCTTCTCATGGCAGGCCATGGGCTGGACTAGGTTGGCTTCCCCATCATGCTTTGCCCTAGTTGCATTGATTTGAAAGGCGTCTCCCTTGTTCCTTTGCGTAAATCAGCATCGGGAAGCGCCAGTCGGTGAATTATTCCATGTATTTGTGTTTGTGACCTACAAAATAATGTTCTCCAAATACATGTGGAACTTGGTTAATAGTAAATGTATATGTGTTTAAGATTGCTTATTTCTCCTCTTTTTGTGAGTTATTTGGTGGTTGGATTTGATCGATAGAGACCGCCAACCAGCTCCCCCAAGCTTAACCTTTGCTCGTCCTGAGCAAATAGCTAAGTTATTGGTTGTTGATCAGGAGTTGCTACTATGCCAAATAGAATTCACAAGTGCCATGCCTATAACAAAGTATTCTTCCTCAATTTAAATAAGTTGGCATTCTATCTACCCTTTTTAACTTAATCCCTGTGGGGCTTATTGCTCTTCCAAGTCTTAGGTGGTTGCAAGATAGAACGGTTTTAACAGAATTACCAATCATTCATTCTTTGATCAACCTTTTATCTGGAGTTTTTTTATGAATTTTGCAAAATAAATTGTAAGTTCCTCAAATGATTCGCTCGATTGCTCAATGTGTATGATCGTCACCAAGGCATTGATTGTTTGGCCTTCTTTTCATCCTATCTCTAAAAGGCTTTGAGTGGAGTTTTAGGTTGGTATGAATGAGAGGCATACTTACATCACATGTATTGCTAAGTCAAAAAATGGATCCAAGGAGATGCAAGTCATACACTTTGATCAAGAAGTGCATGTGTGTGGAATATTTTCTAATCCTAATATTTTTGGTACTCCTTTGATCATGACTTTCTCTCTTTTGATTATTGCCTTAGAAGTATGGGCTATCTCTCTTTTTTCAATACTTTGGAACCTTCATGTGTTCCATTCTTTCTTTTCTTTTCTTTTGCTATTTTGAGAGCTTCATGTGTCTCTCATTTTTATTTAGCATAGCCCCATACTTCTTTTTGGTATATGAAAACTTTGGAGAGAAAGACCCATGATAAATGAATGGAGTATTTATTTCAGGTGGACGAAAAACATGTTTTTGTGTAACTCTCAGTGTAAGAGTTAGCATTTTTATTTGTGGGTGTACGTGAATCTTGATCATGGGTGCATAACTAGAATCTCTATAAGGGTCACAATAATTTGATAAAACTCAATATGAATATAAGTTGCATCTGACTAAGGTTTGTATTTGAATCATGTCACATGGTCGTGGTAGTAATTCATAACCATTGAGGAACTTTTGATTTTAGCATTTTTAAAATAAAAACACAGGATGTCAAGTTTCTCTTAGAATAAAGTCATAGCATATTCTATTTACCATATCATAACTTGTAACAACTTAGAAAAGGATCATACTTTTGTAACCCACAAGTTTCAAGTTTTAGGATGAGACATTTTAGCCAACAAACTTAAATTTTGGGAAATACTAAGTTACAGCCTATACATAGATGAATTATAGACAAAGCAACCATTCATCATTTCAACAAAGGAGAAACTAAACATTCTTAAATCACTTATGGGAGTGGAATAAACATTTTTGTTGTTTTTATCATATTTCATTTGTTTGGATTTTATATTTTTCATTTTTTTAAATGCTAATAATTAAATGAATGCAGAAAATAAATAATGCAAAAATTTAAAATGCGGAAAATAAAAGATACTACTTACCTCTACGGGGGTCGTCCCCCAAGGTAGTTTGTCGCCAACGGTCCTTCAGCTGCTTTTATTATATTGTAGAGGCAAAAACTCGAGGATTTTTTATTATAGCTATTTATTATTCATACTATATTATTTTGCGTTCACCAAAAGGTTTTGACCTTATATCCATTCATGACTTACCCTCATGGATTTGATTGTTTCCCTACAGGGGTTAGTCTAAATACCCAACCAAAATCTACACTCAGGAGTTTTGATTCATTGATCAAACTAGACTTCGAGTTTTGTTTGATCAAGGTAGGCTAATTAATCTAAGCACCATGCTTAATTTAAAAAGCCTATAAAAGTATGATTGCTCACAAATCATACCCAGACCAAAACATACTTGTGTAGAGCATGGAAGGATAACCAAGATTCATCCAATGGAAGTGAAGGCATTGAAAGGTGAACTAGAGATTCAAAACATTTATTATAATAATTATTATTATTTAAAAAAAGTTGATTATGAGGCAAAATTTTAAATTTTGAATTTTGAAGCATAAATTTATTTCAAATTTTAAAATTTTAAGATAACTACTAATTTATCTTCGGCAAGGGCTTGATGTTTATAGTCTGTGGGGCAAGACTTTTCCTCCTTCATTGATCTATAGCTGCGTGAACATTTTCGAGGGACTTCTCGGGGTGCCCCGAGGTTTTCCCCAAATGATCGATAGGAATGGCGACAGCTATTTGCAAAATTTGAGTTTCTATCATTTTGTTAAAACTTAATTGATTTTTCACCGTGGAGGATAAACTTTAAATTTGAGAGTTGATGTTCTCTAACATTTTATCATTATACATCAACTTTTTAGTAATATTTTCATTAATTTTATTTTGGCCTAAAACCAATTCTTTGAAGGAAGGTTGATTCAAATTATAATTGGAGTTGAAGTTCGAATTACCTTGCGGGCGGGATTGGTTGCTCCACCAGTTAGTACCTGGTTGGCAAAACCCGTTGTTGCTGAAGGCAGCTTCTTCGTTGGTTTCGGGGCAATCATTCCCTGAATGGCCAACATTTCCACAGACCTCACACGTCATGTGTGAGTCCATGGCTTGGACGGTGCCCATCATGGCTTCTTTATCTTGGGCCCATTCATCTAGTCTTTTCATCAATAAATCTATTTTTTGCCAAAAGCATGTCCGTATCCTTCATGCTATGCATTACTTTTGGTGTTTTCCTTTCCTCCCCCCAGCTTTGATTTGACACTATTTTTTTATGACAGCCATGGCTCCATCAATCATGAGGGAAAGGAAAGTGCCTCTAGCAGCAGCGTCGAGGTAGCCCTAGACATGGGTAGTAATCCATCATAAAAATTTTGGAGCACTAATCAGTTTTTAATCCCATGGTGCGGGCATGCTTGGATGTAGTCCTACAGCCTTTCCCATGCCTCGAGAATGGTCTCCATGGAGTTTTGCTGGAAGTTCGAAATTCGTCCCCTTAGGGCATTGGTTTTGCCCATGGGGAAGAACTTGGCGAGGAATGCCGCGGAACATTTGTCCCATGTCTTGACAGCATCCTTTTCCTTTTAAAACCACTGCTTCGCCTTCCCTAAGAGGAAGAAGGGAAACAAGCGGAGCCTGATGCTCTTAGGTGCGACATCCTTGATGACGATCATGCCGCACAACTTGAGGAAGTGTTGGAGATGCGCGTTCATGTCCTCGCTTGGCAAGCCATGGAATTGGTTTGCCTGCACCATCGTGATGAGGCCGGTGCAGAGCTCGAAGTTCCCATCCCCAATGCTGAAAGCGGGCCCAATGGGCATGTTGGCAAGAGCGGGGGTAGAGTAGTCTCGGAGGGTCTTGGCCATGATTGGAGTAGCGGATGGTGTGGAGAATCGGTCATACACTATCCTGTTTTCATCCACAATAGGAGAAAACAAGCAAAGTTACCCTACATAAACATTGGCTACCTTACATGCATATTGTCATGAACTTGTCCTACTAGATTCTTTAATCAATATGATTTCCCCGGCAATGGCGCCAGAAATGCTTGTTGGTATTTCATAATGTCACTACTAAGTACGGGGTTTGAATCCATCCTCAACAATGGCGCCAGAAATACCTTGTTGGTAGTTCTTAGCAACATAACTAATGTGTAGCCATGCTACTAAGAAATAGCCTTAATAGTTCCTTAACAATTTTAGATATTTATCCACAAGCACACGGAGCTATCATTGTAGCATTTCACCCGGAAGTGTTTAGGGTATCGTTATTTATATTTTCCCATTGGCATTTGATTAAGAGTCTAGTATGGATATGAACTTGAATAATAATGCTCGCAAGTACACCAATTCTTATAACAGGGTAAGAATAGTAATTCCAAGATAGTGGACACACACTTGGGATTCATCAAAGGATAAAATAGAAAAGAAAGGATAAAAGAATAATCCTAAGTCGAGCCAGCATTGATCTAGTGTAGTCATACAAAGATTAGTTGACAATCATATAAATTACATAGTTAGTATTAGGGCTAAGTGTGAAGCAGGTCGGGAGGCCACCGAGTACTTGTCTGCTAGCAACCTCATGTGACAATTTAAACTCCTACCCCCTAAACGAACGTGGGGGATTATGAAGGACGGACAGGGCTGTCACCACCTGCCGCCTACCCCTCCACCAGAGAGAAGGACAGTGCATGCACCTGTCTCTCCATACCCAAGCTCCATGCTTGCATATACAGAAACTACCCTAATCCCCTCGAGTCCCCAACCCTATGGATCGACATGTAAAGAACTTCGGCACACCTAATGGCATGATGAACTGCCACCTCAAGTTAGTTCTAATTCCAATTATATAAGTTATATGATTGTTTAAGCAGAAAGTTAAGTGTGCTATTCTCATTACACATAAACTCTGCACTAGTTCATATATCAAGAACATAACACAATAATTATACTCTAGTTCATATGTATGACTATAATAAAGTGAAGACTTGACTTTGGAAGAACCCATATTGATATTCATACCAAGAATATCTTGTTCCAAGGAGCCAAGCCCTCCAAGGTGGCTTTGCCTTGCTCAAATACAACTAAAAGGTAAAACTAAAGTGAGTAGAGAGTGAGGTGATGCTCAATGTGGTGTGTGTTTAGAGAGGGCGGGTACCCCTCTATTTATACAGTGCTCAAGGCAGTGCTGGAGGCTATTCTTGGCGCGTCTCCGGCACCCACCGCATAAGCATGCGTCCATGCCACCGCCACAGCAAGGGGTGGCTGAGCAGCACCGGCAGAGGATCGGCTGCCCCTTGACCATGGCCACTCTCCACCACCTTCACGTGGCAAGACATGGGCTGGACCAGGATGGCTTCCTCGTGGTGCTTTGCCCCAGTTGTATTGATTTTGTAGGCGTCTCCCTTGTTCCTTTGCGCAAATCAGCATCAGGAAGCGCCTTTCGGTGAATTATTCCATGTATTTGTGTTTGTGACCTGCAAAATAATGTTCTCCAAATACATGTGGAACTTGGTTAATTGTAAATGCATATGTGTTTAACATTGTTTATTTCTTCTATTTTTGTGACTTATTTGGTGGTAGGATTTGATCGATAGAGACCGCCAACAATGTCCGCCACCTCGAGTAACGACATTGCCACCGAGAAGTTTCTTTGAGATGTCACACTAGCATCACCACGGGTCAACACCACCACCGCCAGTGCCATTGGCACCACCACGCCGTTTGTCTGAGACATCACACACCATCATTGTTACTACAGGTCACCACCACCACCAATATCTATGCCGTTGTCACCACCACGCCGTTTGTCTGAGACATCACACCATCATCATCAGCATAGGTCACCACCTCTGCCACCAGTGCCATCGTGACCACGCCATTTGTTTGAGAAATCACAGCATCATCACCATAGGTCGTCACCGCCACCACCAGTGTTGTGAACACCACGCCATTTGTCTGAGACCACGCTTGGATACCCTCCTTCCTGAAATTCTACTCTGCTGGTAGCATGACCCTTGGTACTCATGACTAAGTAAATAGATAATGGTCGTAACATTTGACTGATAAAAGTAACACAAGCAACAGTAATACGTAAGATCCAAATAAATAAACCCAAATAGGGCAAAAATAGATAGATATTTCTAAAAAATGGATATCAGATGAATTAGTTATGATTTTTTATATGTAACCATACTTTTATTCTTATTTGGAAAATACATATACAGGCCAAAGTGGAGGGACAATGGGCCCAGACATTGTGACGAAAATTTTGCACCGTCATTATTTAACACATGGATCAAAACCGTGACACCTAAAATTCGTCGCATTGATTCTTTGCCATGTTTGGTGCCAACGTGGGATGCTGACTTGGCCATGGAAGCCATCTGTTGGGTTTTTCAGGCGTCCAAAAAACTTCTGAACTAGTGGATATTCGAACTTGCTACATCACGGTACCAACTCCACACACATCCCCACTGCAATAATATGATCTTTTGTGTTATAATCTAGAATAGTATTATTATATTCTTAACATTGTTGACTTCAGCAATCTAAAAGGTTCCAACTCCACACACATCCCCATTGCAATACTATGTTCTTTTGTGTTATAATCTAGATTAGTATTATTATATTGTTAACATTGTTGACTTCAGCAATCTAAAAGATCCAGCCCCTAAATCATATGAATTGTGTGCACACTTATTAAATTGTGTTTTTCTGCAATGCATGTCCAGATGGATAGAAGTTGGGTGCACAACACACTATTTTTACAAAATATGCCATTGGTGTCATGAAAATTTAAGTATTTCATTAAAGAAAAATTTGGTGACAATGATCAGATTCTCTGCCCCATGTACTAGATGCCTTAACCAGAAGTACCTGCATCTGCCCAATGTGAAGAAGCACATATTGTAGAATGGCGTGGACTGTACATGTACTCGGTGGGTACATCATGGAGGGGACATTAGTGTACATGTTAATCAAGTTCCTATTCCTGTCATTAACAGTGATGAGGGTTCCATAGATGGGATGGGTGTGGCCGAAGATGACAACAATGGTGCTGATCGGTTAGATAGGATGATAAGGGACCTACAAACTGTAGAAGGACATGGTAGACATCATACTGAAACTAAAAATGAAACAAAGATGGACACACGGAAGGCTCTTTTTTGAATCATGTGATGAAGGAGGCTTAGCACTAGCTTTATCCTGGTTGTACTAAATTTTCAAAATTCTCAATTGTGGTACCCAACGGCTTGCGTGTCACTTGTGGACCCTTCTCCTTCTTCATCTGACCTGTGGGACCCAACGGCTTACATGTCACTTGTGGACCCTTCTCCATCCGACTTGTGGGACCCGACCTTTCTCCATCTCCATTTGACCTGTGGGACCCGACGGCTTGCATGCCACTTGTCCCATGTGTGCCGTCGGGGTTTAATAAAATCGAATTCAAACAAACCATGAGACCCAGTACTCGAACCCGGGACCCAGAGCAAGGAATGGACCGTCTTCACCATTGCGCTAGACGCCTGGTTGTGTTGACATGTCTTTGGAGTCCTTATAGTAGTATATATTCTCTGTGTGGATGCCCTACAAGTTGACCTATATATTGTATAATGAGCCTTTATGTACCCTGTCCCCTGATCTTCTTAAGCTTTCTGATGAGAAAGATATGCTGTATTTTAGCTAGTTAGTGGCATGGTTCCTATCTCATTCTGTAGATGGTTAATACCTGAATTGAGAGCTGTATGGAATAAAATATTGGAGGACATTCTTGATACACAGTTTGTATTTGACCAGGACATTGTCTCTTGGAAACTTGAAGGTAAAGGTAAATTCTCTGTGAAATCCACTTATAATGCTTTGACCTGTTTTGAGGGGGTACCCTTAGTTAAGTATATTTGGAAAGGAAAGATTCCTGCTAAAATCAAGATCTTCCTTTGGTTAGTGGACAATAATGCCATCTTAACTAAGGACAATTTGATCAAAAGACAATGGAAAGGTGACCCTACATGCTACTTGTGTCATCTTCCTGAAACTGTTAATCATCTGTGTTCTGTTGCCAAGGTTGTATGGGCAACAGTTGCCACCTGTCTTGGAGCATCCAACATTCCAACTTCCTTTGATCAAAGTTGGAGATGGTGTGAACAATGGATTGCTAAAGGAAATCAGTTTTATGCCGTGGGCATTGCGGCCATTTGCTGGTCAATTTGGAAAATGACAAACATAATCTATTTTCATGGGAAGAAATTCCATAATCCTCTGGAGATTGTTAGTCATGCGTGTTCTTTAATGAAATTCTGGGCAGGTCTTAAAAAAGAAGTTGATAAGGATGCATTGATCAAAGGCGTGGAAACCATGATCAAGATTGCGGTGCACCTTTTGAGCAAGAAGAACCAAGCTGCTGGTCAGTCCAACCTGCTACAAGATGCAACCGGGAAGGATGAGGAGAACAAGGAATCAGATCGTTAAAGAGCTAGATGTTGTTAGCAGCTGCAAAAAGTTTATGTTGTAGGCTTTTCTTTGTCGCTGCTGTTAATTTCTGGGTTGTAGTCTGTTATGGGAGTTTAGCCCCCTATACTGTTGGTATCATGTTCTGTCTTTTGCTTTTCTAAACAAGCTCTTTAAACCCTAGTTGTATTTCCGTTCATATGCAATGGAAATGGGGAGATCCCTGGTTCAAAAAAAAATCCCCTACAAGTGGAAACAAAACTGTGCCCGTTGGACTTGTGGTGGCAGCGGCAGCGGAGGATCCCCGGTGTGCTGTGGTGACTCAGGCATCCTTTTGGAGGCTAGGCGGTGGGGCTTCCTGGTGGAGCGCGGTGACATTGGCGTCTGTGTCCGTTGTGCGCTGCGACAGAGGCGATAGATCCGGTCTGCAGGTCTCCTTTCTCACCTTTTCCTGCTCGCTTCACTGTTTTGGTCCTTGCTAGAACATGAGGTATACAAGAAACATTGTAGCATTGGAGATTTGGTTAGACCAATGATGTTGAAAAGAATTAGGAGCTAGCACTGGTTGGTTTCTGCTCGTGTCTTGGTTTTCTACATATGTTCAGTGTTCTTACTGTAAATGCTTGTGTGTAACTAGGCCTATTAATTGACAAGTGCTTGCTTGATTATACCTATCTGTCTAGGCAAACAAATAGGCCCTTCGCTTTTGTCTTAAACTATTTTTTTGTCTAGTGGTTGCTTGATTCTACATTTTTGTTTTTTATATGCTTCAGTGCCACCAATGAGTCCTTATGGTATTTAGAACATGTAACATATCTGAGGCCATATTTCTATGCCAATGATGTCTACATGGCTGTGGGATGTTTTAGGATGCAACTCGTATGCTTGCTTTTTGTGTCTTCTCCTTGTTGACGACCAAGTTATTCATTTGGTTCAAAACAAGAGGAAGGCATCGAAAGCAAATCAATGCTTTGTGTCCATCATTCACATGACTGAGGCCAATAATATTTAAGCTGCACATGTTGCTACTGATGCCGATGATGATCACTACCACTTGTTCATTGACATTCTACTTGTGAAAACTGAGCAAGCTCCATTAACTGTTGAAATTGTAATGGTTATAGCTCCATTAACTGCTCCTCTAGTTTGAGTTATATATATCTATGTGGTCCTACTCTAAATTTAGATGAGGTCGTACCATGAAAATTGTTAATGGTTATTAAAGTTGCACTTTGGTATGAGTTGTGGACTTCACTAGTGGATCTTTGTTGGATTATTTTGCTCTTCAGTGATCTCATTACTGAGGAAGCTCTCATCTTGCTACACACTAACGAAATGGAGGAGGCCCCCACCAAGAGGAACGCACTGGCTAGCCTCATGGAGGATATCTTTTTCAAGATCCTCCACTACCTCCCCGCCTACTCCTTGTTCTACTTTAAATGTGTCTATCGCTCCTAGAAATGCCTCATCTCAGACTCTAACAACCATAAGAATCTGCCCCAGACTGTGGCCGGCTTCTTCTATGGCAGTGAGAACAATAATCGACACTTCACCAGCGTCCCTGGTGTGCGCCCCCTCCTTGGAATTCGTGCCCTTCAACATTGACAATCCCTAGTGTACGGCCTCGTCCTATGCTGGTGCCTTGGGGTTGATGGATCATATCGCTATGTCGTTTGCAATCTAATGACCCAGAAGTTTAATATACTGCCGCCTAGAACCCTTGATGTTGGCCATTCTATTGGTGAGGCTCGCTTGGGTTCGATCCGACAGCCTCCTCGCACTTCCATGTGATTGAATATGTGGATGTCGACACTGTGTACATAGTTGTGGAGATCTACTCATCTACAACTACAGCATGGATCTATAAGGAATCTGATTGGGGCGAGCATACTGATATGACATTTTACAAATCACCAAGTGTGTTTCTTAGCGGTTGTCTGCACATTATGGGGCACTCTAGGCTGTACTCTGTGATACTTGCTGTGGATATGGAGGGAAACACATGGAGGAAAATTTATAGGCCTCGCGGTCTTCAACACTCCATGCATCAAGCTTAGGGTCACTTGTGTGTATGTACTGTTGCTGGTTCCAATGATTCCAAGCTTTCAATCTGGATCCTTGAAGACTATGGTACAAATAATGGGACATTGAAGCATACGGTCAACATGCGGATCTTGTTTGGAAGGATTAATATTAGATTTGGTTACGTGGATTTTGTTGACGACTACACAGTGATTATAGTTCACCCAGAATGAAATTTGATTTTCTTTGCTAGGGAGGATGAAACAATCATCGCATATGACCTAGACCGCATAAGAGTTCATGTCAACCCTGCCCGTTTCTTTCGGTATGGTAGATGTAGCGTTATTAAAAATAGTTCATCTGCAAACCATTCTATCTTCCTTATGTTCCCTTGTTCTTGGATTCATTAGCAGAGCAGTAAATAAAGCTACATTTGATGTATCTCTCTGTCATGCATTTTAAATGGACCAATATTGTTTGCTTGTCTATGGACATGTTAATTTCCTCAATGATGGATGTTGCCATTATTTTAGCTAAACTATATGCCATCTTTGTTTTGTTTGCAAATTGAATTATTTCTTTGGTGCGCACATGTGTTACGGTGCAGTTAAAGCTCCCGTCGCCATTTCATCTGTTAATTTAGCTGTAGTAGAATACTTATATTGATTTCTAATGTCATGGGTGCATGGGGTATGCTGATGAGGGCGCTCCAAAATACACAAAAATGACACTTCAAAAGCACTACAATGCACTCACCATATTGTACTACTCGGCAATGCTACTATTAAGTTAGCCAAACTTAAAATTGTAAACGACAGAGTAACAAGCATCATAGGAAAATAAGGAAAACTATGAAGGATACTATCAGACACGTTCAAATGTATAGAGGTCGGACTTTCTTACATGTGCAATAACATTTCAACACCAATGGCTCCTCTGCTCTGCATTAGACTGAGGCGAGACTTGCGGTCGGACTTTCTTACGTGCAATAACATTTCAACACCAGTGGCTCCTCTGCTCTGCATTAGACTGAGGCAAGACTTGCTCCTCGTTGTAAGGTTCTTGCAAGTTCAACAAAGATTGACAAAGACACCAAGGCAACAAAAAAAGAAACAGAAACCAAACGACCTGAGCTACACCATGCTCAACAGACTGTAAGTGCGAGACTTGCTCCTAGGGCTGAAATTGTAATGGTTGTCACATGCACCCTCTTCTGATTGTAAGTGTAATGGTTAGACTTGATTTAGCTAAAATTGTAATGGTTGTCATCGAGGATGCGGGCAAGGACGAGGACAGTGATGCTGACGATGAGTAGAGGAGTAAATAAAGTTCCGTTTGTTGTATCTCACATTGCATTTGATGTATCTCACGTTGCATTTGATGTATCTTCCTTATGTTGGGAGTTCAGAGGGAGTACATGTTGGTTCTCTTTCCTTATGTCCTTTGGTCATGGTGTAGATCAAGTCCTTTGGTCATTTGGTAGCTGGTTTCTAGCCCCTATTAATTGGTTTTGCCTGTAGGCTTCTTTCTGGTTCTCTTGCTGATCTGTAGTGTCGGGGTTGTAACCTCGGGGTGTCTCAAGGCACCGACTAATTAGCAGGTCGTGCAGCCCACAACACAATGGCTAACAAAGGCCTGAACGACCGATGCCAAGCAAGAACCGAGCAAAGCAGACTAGGCGCTAATGATGGGGTCAGCCTTGACCCCTTCCACCCGCCTTAGTCACAAGGCACTCGCAAGATGCATGACCTCTCCCTGTCATGACCCCCAAAGGGGATGGGGGGAGGTCAAGTGCAGCTGGGCTTGCCTTCTCTAACAAGAGCAAGCATGCCGCAGTGACCCCACAAGGGCCGAGGGGACATCAGCCACCTCGGCCTAGTCTGACATCCTCCCTATGCCACACCGCACTAACGAGACAACACTGCACCATGGTGGCAACAGATACGATACCCACCATCCAAATACAGACCGACTGGACACTTGTACAATCCCACACACTATGCGGTGGGACCCACGATGATGGACTCGATGGAAAGGCCATCCAAACTAACAGAGTACCCCGACCCCAATGATCAGGGTTATGGCCCTTGACCCCGCAAAGCAACCAAGCGAACGATGACCCAGGGTAGCTACCTACTTCGGGTACGGTGCCCTAGGAACCAGAAGATGATGACGAAGGCCACAACGGACACCGCATTGCACAGGACGGCTAACGAACCACCATCGAGGTTACAGTGCCGCCATGGCTGGCATAGTAGTGCCACATCACATCCTACAGCAACGTGGCCATAAGACCATGACGATAGCCATGATCGGACATGCACTAGAAGATGGCGTTGGTTGCAAGCCAAGTTAGTCAGCCTCTCGACCCTTCGGTCGGGAGAACCTCCTCATTGTACAAGCCCTGGCCCCAAACTCTATAGAAGGGTGGCCAGAGCACCCATCTCAGGAACGATTCATATCCTCTGCCATTCAATTCATTCACCATTGTAGTAGGGCTCCTAGAGCTTCTCTTCGGGCAGCCCTTCCCCTAGCATAGGACCTTCCACCATTCTTGCACCCCACATTGTAAGAACTTCAGAGGATTCAAGCGTGTAACATGCACTCGATCATCTCTGACACTAGAGGTAGGGCTCTAGCATGAACTAGTATAAATCCTCGTGTCCATTGGATGCTACCATCGTCTTCCTATTAAAGCACGACAATCATATAAGTTTACTAGTCTAGTTTAAAAAACACAGAAAGTTGGCATGCTAGGTAGGGGACAATCGCGCACCCTCGATCATTGAGAAGGAAGTGATGGCTCCCTGCACTTACATCGGATTTGCTCTTGGCATGGCCCCCAGCGGTCGCATCCGCTTCGGAAGCCTCGAGTTCACTGACATCAACAGACCAGCTCCCGTAGATGGTCTTCTCCCCAGCCAAGTCTTGTTCTTTGGGAACATGGACATCGTGGCCGACCGCCTAGGTTGGCTATGACTAAGCGAAGAGAATGCAGCTCCACCGCACATCTCAATGCCTGATCAAAAACCAGCCTGAGTTGGTCCGATAATCGTTGACTCCAATGCGCTACCATGCCGAGTCGAAGCCTATCACAGGGCGAACCCCGAGCCAAAGTTGAGCCGACACGTGTGCTATGTGTTGGCAAACGCTTTCGCCCAACTCTCCAGAAGTGGGCCCCTACCACCAGAGGCTGAATTCTGGAATCCCAGCACTGCACTACACTCTGAATTGAAGGACACAATCGCACTCTTCGAGCGAGAGCTCGCCAAACACACTGGTCGTACAATGATGCCAAAATCCTCTAGGTTTGTGGGGATGATGGAGAGGGATTCAGAGTCCCTCTATGACCTCCTGCTGGCCACCCTTGAGAACACGGACTCTGAGTCCAATTCCGAGGGGAGCTGCCATTCGCCAAGGTAGTGCAACATGTTGCATCTCTCAGAGGATGGCGCAGCACCAGCAGAGGACATAGAGGACAACGCCTATCCGATTCCATGCACCCTTGGGGAACAGGCTAGAATGACCAGGAACGCCTAGAACAAGCCAAGGCTTGAGAAGCTAATTAGGCCGACAAATGTCCTAACGATGAATGCCCTAGCCCGTAGCACCTCAACACCGAGGGAGCGGGCAAGCCATGTGTACGATCAAATCCAAAAGGGCAAGAGGGAGACACATGTCTTCCCTCGAGCCAGCCAAAATGTCACAGCGGCCACCATGATCAAGCAAATGGCTCCTGAGCCCTCAACCAACAAAGGAAAGCACGTCCACTAGGAGCTCCAAGACCAGCTAGAAACTACGGCAATGCAGCAGGTTCAAAGCTCCACAGAAAGGCAACATCTCGAAGCCAGCTTTGCACACATATCCTCAGCACGTGGTGACCCTAAGGGGCACCATGCACCAAGCATACTCTGACCAGACGACGGTGGCGCGGCACATGGACGGTAGCCCTTCCTAGCGCGCAGCCGCCACGTCGGAAACCACAATGCCCATCTAGCTCGAGGTGCCAGGCACCAGGGGCCAGACTAGGTGGGCCAAGACCAATTACACTATGGCAAGAGTGACCTGCACAAACGTGGCTAACATCCTAAGGTTCGGGATGTACAACACAGCACGAACCTGGATGCCTATGCCCATAGGCGTTCACAAAAAGGATCCAACATATGCCATTCCCGACGTGCTTCCGCGTGCCACCGAACATTGTCAAGTACTCTAGGGGCACCAACCCTGCCATGTAGTTGGAAGACTTCCACCTCGCTTGTCGAGCAGGTGGGGTGGACGACAATCTCTTCATCATCCAATACTTGCCGCTTTACCTGGCTGAAACCGCCCAAGCATGGCTCGAGCATCTCCCCACAAATAGCATCCACTCATGGGTAGACCTCAAGCGCATCTTCGTAGGGAACTTTTAGGGTGCCTACGTGTGCCCTAGAAATTCCTAGGATCTCAAAGCTTGCAAGCAAAAGGTGGGAGAAACTCTACGCAAGTACATCTATGGCTTCTCCAAGCAGTTCAATGAGCTCTCCAATATCATGGACGTGGACATGATCGAAGAGTTCACCTCTAGCACAACCAATGACACACTTGTCCATGAACTCGGACATTGTAAACCGTGGACTACACGGGAGTTGCTCGACCTCGCAACAAGCCATGGCTACGATGAGGATGCCATCCGCACAATATTCTAGAAGCACAAGGGTAAGGCTCAAGCTAAACCCATGAACGAGGCCAAGGACCACAACTGACGAGTGAAGGGCAAGAAGGATAGCTGGAGGTGCCGCGACAGCGAGTTCATTGCGATAGTCGATAGGGTCCACAAATAGAAGACTAGCAAGTTCAACCATGTCAGTTTCGATAAGAGTGTCAAGATGTCATGCTGCAAGTTCAACCATGGCTATCTAGTCAAGCACACCCGCGAGGAGTGTGACCTCATCAAGTGCTACTTCAGTGGTGATTGCAAGATGACTGGCACGAACGCGTCGTCTGGGCCGTCGGCAATGAAGAGAAGGGTGATGTGTATCCCAACATGAGAGGGTGCCTTATGATCTTTGGTGAACCAATGGCATATGAGTCCAAACGCTCATAGAAGCTCACAGCTAGGATGGTCAATGTGGCCACCCAGGGCGAAGCCATTTCAGCCTTCCTGAAATGGTCGGAAGTCATGATCACTTTCGACAGGAAGGATCACCCCAACCACATTCCACAACCAGGATGCTTGCCCCTTGTTGTCGACCAGATCATTGTAACACCCAAAATTTTCAACTGCAAATTAGTAATTAAATTTGAGCATTTATCTGATTTTCTATGCATTTTAACCTAGGCCAAATAATAAATTTTGGTTTATTAAAATTAACTACAAGGTTTAAAAACATGTTTGTTGCATTCATGCCAAAGCATACTATTTTTGGTTGAGTTTAGGGCTAGGTTGTTTGAGGTGGAATTCAAATTTCATTTGAATTTTGGCTTGGATTTGAAAACTAGAAATAGGAAAGGATTTTCTTTTAAAAATTTTCTAACCCCTTTCCAGCCCAACCCTAGGCCGACCAAGCCCCTTCCCACGCCTGGAATTTAGCCTTGGCCTACTGGTGGCCCAGCCCGCGCTTTCCCCCCCTTCCTTTTCCTCCCGCATGTAGCCTGCTCCGCACCGGCCTGCTCGTGGCCTGCTCCGGCACCAACGCGCGCGCGCACAAGACAGCGGCCTAGCTCAACGCCATGGCCCAGCTTCGGCCTTCAGTAGGTCAAAGCCATGCCCGAGCGCCGCTCTCTTCCCCTCACTGCATGTGGGACCCGCCCGTCAGACGCGCCTCCCTCCTTTCCTTCCCCGCCTCACCGGTGATGGTGTGCTTGACTTCAGAGGCAGCCGCACCCGCTGGGCCACCGGGTGAGGAATGGAAGGTGTCCAAATCCACCCTCATCACACGTGCTTCCTTCTACCGCAACGCCCCACTTGCCTACAAAACCCCAAGCCGAGCCCCTCCCACTCTCCTTTTCCCGTCCGCGTTCGAGCTCCCACCGCCGCCCTACAATCCATTGGTCTAGTGCCCCACTCAACATCACCGACACACTCTGAAGCTCCATCGTACTCCACCGCTTTGCCACCGCCATCAACCTGGTCTATCAGAGCTCTCTTGGACGCCGTGACCACCTCCGTCGGACTCACGGTGAGCTGCTCCATCTCCCCGTGCCCCCATTTCTTTGAATGATGCCCTAGAGCGCCGTATTGGCGAGCTCCAATCACACCGACGATGGCGCCACCATGGGGACCATTGCCTTGATGTGCTCCCTGTCCTTGTTTTGGTACCCTAGCGAGTTCACGAGAACCTGTAATTCATTTCTATGTGCTCGATTTGATCTAGGGTGGTCTGGAATGCCGTATCGGTGTTAGCCGCCAAGCTTGACTCACCACCGGCCATGGCGGGCTTGTTGGGGCACTGTGCACATGGCGGATGTTGTCTCGTTCACTCCTCGCCGTCGGATTCACGTGAACCACCAAGATTAAAACATACCCCTTTGGGGTCATAACGAATCACCGTGCACCCGTGGACTCGATCCACAGCGCCGCATCAGCGCATGCCCACACACACGTGGTGCACCTCACCACTCACATGCAGCCACGTGGCCACCCAGTCAGCCGGCAATGCGGTCAACTGCGACCCACGGTGTTCTTTTGCATTTTAGCCCCTCGGTTTTTGGTGAATCAACCCGCAGTCCAGTATAGTTCAAAAGAGTTACTTTTCAGTCCTGTTTTTATTTGTTTTTGTCCCTATAGTTTTAGGAAATAGTGTGTGCCATCCATAATACATTTAAATTCAGGTTTTATTAGTTTAAATTCAAATTTGAGTTCAGTTTATTTATAGAAATGCCATTGGAACCTTATTTCATGCATAACTTTTGTGTTTTAAATCCAATTTGAGTGATTTTTTCACTCACGTGTTCATAGCAGTACCTAGAATAGTTTTATAAGCTTTTCAATCTATGGTTTTACTATTTGGTGTACTGTTCTAATAGAAGTCTATTTGTATGCATGTAATGATTGGATTGGATGCTTGATTGGTGAATTGGAACATGTTTAGAGGGTGATCATTTCGAGGTGACTGAGGATAAGCAGGGAGATCAACAGTACCAAGAGGATAACTTGGAGGAAGGCAAGTGTAGCAAAGGCCCCTTGTACCTATGAACTCTACAATTCATTTACATGCATGTGTCTAAATTTGAATTACCTTTAAGGATTTTACCTAGATTATTACTTGTACCACATATCCTTGTTACCTATGGTTTGGGATGCATTTTGGATAGATGCTGTAGCGCTCAACATAAATAATTGTTAAACATGATTAAAGGTATTATGCAATGTGATAAAATGGACCTTTTTAGCCACAATTAGGGGGCTAGAGTATGGGGTTGAGTGCTCTAGTGCCTCTCCATAAGGACATAATCCTGAAGCGGCCACTCAGGAGGTTTTGTACAACCTCGAGTGTCATGGTTCTAACTTTAACCTGTTAACTAGATTGTACTAGCTCGTCTGTAGCTTTTCGCAAGGGCAAGAGGGGGGCACTAGTTGGTATGTTTCTTTTCTTGCTAGGGTGTGTACCGTGCCATGACCACGCGTGCCACTCCTAGAGGAGGGCCACATACGGCTGGACGGCTGAAACCTTAGCAGCTACGACTTGTTAGTGCGACTAGCGAAGGGTTACATAGTGAAACCCTGCCAGACTTCCTAGGTAGAGGTGTTGTGGGCTTTGCAAACCCCGGCATTGGGAATCACGGCTCAGTGGGTAAAGTTGTACAATTTTTGCAAAAATATTTGACCTGTTATAATAGCTGTGCTCACGGATACGAGCGATGTGGATCCTTCATGATTAGTGGTTACTACGGATGGTTGGGAACTTGATATAATCTTAATTATTCACTGTTACCAATTGGGTTGGGATTATTCACTAAAGTAGTGGTTCAGGATGCTAAAACTTGACCAACTAAAATTGCGAACCGCAGTCAAACCGTCTCTAGCCTTTGAACCTCATAGATCCCTTTGATATACTTGCTAAGCATGGTGAGCTTGGTTTCAGAGCTATAACTGACTATAGGACGATCAACCTAGTTAGAAATGGACGTTTTTAGTATCACATTATCTTTATTTTGCTACCTTTAATTTACTATAAATTTTTGCTTATATTCTGTCTTTTATCTGTTGAAAAAATTATCTTATTCTAATACTCAACCTTTTCAATCTTATAGATGGCCCGCACCAAGCTGACACCCCACAATTGTACCATTGTGATGCCAACAACAAGGACAAGGTTCACGCTTGGCAAGGGCGTTCCTGCACATCTGGTGGAGGCTCTGAGGACCATGGAGGATGAACCGTCTGTGGAAGTGCCCATGGAGGAACCTCTAGAGGACCAGATGGAGGATGAACCCATCAATGAAGAGACTGAAGAGGGGCCCATGTTCAAGGAGTCCATAGAGATAGAAGAATCTAGGGAGGAGCCCATGGAAGAAAATGGATAGGGTGGTCAGGATGGAGCTGGTGACCCTGATGATGGTGATGATTCTGACAATTCTGATTCTGATGATGGTGGTGATGGAGATGGTGGTGATGGTGGAGAAGATAGTGGAGATGATAGTGGATATGATGGTGGTAATGGTGATGGAGATGGAGGAGACGGTGGAAATGATGGTGATGATGACCATGATGCACTGCTGGCTCAAGGGTGGACCACAAAGATCCACTATGATCTGTAGGGAGATGCCTACTATCACCCCAAGCTTCTCTCACTTGTACATCACTACCACACCAGATGCACCGTGCAGTATAGGATGGAGCATTGGACCCACCCTGACTACACCGACTTCTGGGAGACAAAAATGTACATCCACGAAGGGACTCGGGTGCACTACATCCACTGTGCCATCACTGTATGGCTCACACATGCAGCCGCCATCCGAGATGCTGCTCAATAGGTGTTGGTGGTCAATCATGACCGCCACTTCGACGACATTGCATGGGAGGAGGATCGTTATCTTCCCCACCTTCGGAGAGGCCTGTCCACCTGCAACATCGCCTCACCACTTGGGGAGGTGAACCATAGGCTTAGGCCTACCTTGATGAGCTTGGCCCAGACCAACACCGACTTGGATCAAGCCTTGGATGAGCTAGATGTCATGGGGAAGGCATACCTGCAACTTGCCCGTGAGAATGCTACGTTGAAGCAACATCAAGGAGGTCCTGATGTGGAAGCGCCAGGGATTCCTGGTCAATCACCCCCAAGGAACATAGGAGACTTTGGAGACCCCAACACTAGCACCAACATTGACCCATAGGAGGATTTCCTAAAATATGTAATAAACACGCATAGATGTGAGAGAGAGTGTTTAGTTTCTTTTCTTTTTAATGGTTGAACAATTGATACTTGAGTGGTTGGATTGTTGTCATGATGAACAATGTATGATTTGGATTTTTGTCATGATTGTGATGACTTGTGGGCATGTCCACAGTCATTTATCTTAAGATTAAGCTTAAGGATGATATGAATAAATAGTTGGGTTTCTTTTTTATCTTGCTGTCCATTCTGTATCATTCTGAGCAGTTCACCTTTATCAGTTCACATCTCATGTTCTAGATGTCCAATGGTAATGAAAATTTTATGGAGATAAGTAGACTTCTACATCTTTCATTTGGCTCTGGAATCACCTCAATACCTTTTATGAATTGTGAGATATAGCTGTTGTAAGTTGATGTTCCTGTGCTGTTAGAATTCTGGAGCACTACTGCTTGTCGTCTATTTTTGCCTGAATAAACTTCAGAATCTGAAAATGTGTTCTAAATGAAAGTGGTAGAGAATTTCATAATATTTCTAGAAAGGTAAAATTCGCATTCATATGATAAACATAGAGTGATATATGCTCATTTTACTTCACTGCTATTTGTCCAACTCACCAGAAAAGTTCAGAACAATCATCGTCTTGTATACCCTATATATATCTCTTGTCTTGATCTTGTGATACCTACTCTTATTAGACCAGTATCTCTTAAAGGTTATATATTATGGACATATGGGACTTATATGATGTATATACAGATGGTGAACACCAGGAGGTACAACTAGGGAGGCGAGGACTTGCCGCCACCACCCCCTGTCACCATGGAGTAACTGATGATGATGCAAACCCAATTGCTTCAGTAGATGGCTCAGAGCATGCAGAATATGGGGAATGGGAATGGGAATGCACCCCCTCAAGTCAGAGACAAAAGAGGAGAGTTTCTGAAAGGGCATCCACCTGTCTTCAAGCATTCCACTGACCCACTCCAAGCCAATGACTGGCTACGTGTAATTGAGAGGCAACTTGAGATTGCCCAGTTTGACGACAAAGAGAAGGTTTTGTATGCTTCTGGACAGCTGCAAGGGGCTGCACTTGACTGGTGGGACTTTTTCCGCTTTGGCCATATGGAAGCTAACCCCATCACATGGCCAGAGTTTCACAGTGCCTTCCGCTCTCATCATGTGCTGCTGGGTTGATGAAGCTGAAGAAGAAGGAATTCTTAGCTCTCAAGCCCAGGAGCATGTCTGTTGCAGAGTATCAAGACAAGTTCATACAATTGTCACGGTATGCCCCTACTGAAGTGGAAGATGATGAGAAGAGGTAGGAGCTGTTTATGGAAGGTCTAAATGATGGTCTTCAGTACCAACTGTTGTCCCATACCTTTGCTAGTTTCCAGCAGCTAGTTGACAAGGCCTTGGTTATAGAGAAGAAGCACCGTCAAATGGAGGACAAGAAGAGGAATAACTCGCGTGTCCGCACTGCTCCTCAGCAAGCTTACCTACAACAGCGCTACCAGGGTCAGTCCAGTCTGATCAACCGCAACCAGCAACCACAGCATGCACAGCAACAGTATAAGGCACCAGTCCAGTGCCAGCAGCAATCCAACAATGTTCCTATGAAGAATAATGTCCGCAATGCTCCACAAAAGAATGGCACACCAAAGGCGCCAAATGCAGTCAATGATAACAGATGCTTGAATTGTGAAGAACTAGGACATTACTCAAAACAGATGCCCCAAGAGGATGGCTAACATGTAGTAGAACTATGTCTAGGGAAAGGTCAACCATGTGACCGTAGAAACATCTCAGGAGGCACCTGATGTGGTGATCGGTATATTTCCGGTCAACTCAAACTCAGCTACAGTACTTTTCGATTCTAGTGCTTTGCATTCCTTCATAGCATATACTTTCATAAAGAAGCATGGTATTCCCGTATGGGTTATGAAGAAACCCATGTTAGTAAACTCACCTGGAGGGGAAATGAAAGCAAATTGGATATGCTTAACTACTAGTCTCATCATAAGGCAGGTAGAATTTCAAGCCAACCTTGTAGTCATAGACTCATCTAGAATTGATGTTATCTTGGGTATGGATTGGTTAAGGTCCTTTAGGGCAGTTATTAATTGTGGGAACAGTTTCGTGAACCTAACCACTCCATCTGGAGAGAAAGTTGAGTATGTGGCAACACAGTCAGCCTCAGAAATCTATCAGCTTAATCAATTGGAGGGCACAACCCTAGAGGATATATGAATAGTAAATGAGTATCCTAATGTCTTCCCTGAGAAGTTACCAGGTATGCCACCTAAACAAGATATTGAGTTTATAATTGAACTTTTACCTAGAACTACACCCATAGCTAAGAGACCTTATAGAATGGGAGTGAATGAATTAGCAGAACTTAAGAAACAAATAAGGGAATTGCTAGATCAAGGTTATGTCCAACCTAGTTCTTCACCTTGGGGTGCACCAGTATTGTTTGTAGAGAAGAAAGATGGGACACAAACAATGTGTATAGATTACAGATCACTTAATGAGGTCACAATTAAGAATAAGTATCCACTACCTAGAATCGATGACCTGTTTGACTAGTCAAAAGGAGCTTGTGTATTTTCCAAGATCGACCTCCGATCTAGATACCATCAGTTGAGAATAAGGCGTTCTGACATTCCCAAAACCACTTTTGTCACCCGATATGGACTATATGAGTTCACAGTCATGTCCTTTGGTCTAACAAACGCACATGCTTACTTCATGTATTTGATGAACAAAGTATTCATGGAGTACCTTCACAAATTTGTCATTGTGTTTATTGATGATATATTAGTCTACTCTAAGAATGAAGAACATGAGGAACATTTGAGGTTAGTATCATAGAAGCTAAGAGAACATTAGCTCTATGATAAGTTTAGCAAATGTGAGTTCTGGCTAAAAGAATATCTTTCCTTGGTCACATAATCTCTAATGGAGCAGTAGCAGTAGATCCCAAGAGGGTTAGAGATGTGTTGAGTTGGAAGCCACCTCAGGATGTTAGTGAGATTCGGAGTTTCTTTTGTATGGCTAGGAACTATAAGAGATTCATCGAGGGATTCTCTAAGGTAGCCAAACCTATGACTGCTTTGTTAGAGAAGAATGCCAAATTTGTATGGTCTAAGCAATGACAAAATAGTTTTGAGGAGTTAAAGAAGAGACTGACTTCTGCCCTAGTGCTTATCTTACTTGATCTTACCAAAAGCTTCTCTATCTATTGCGATGCCTCATGGCAAGGTCTAGGCTACGTTCTTATGCAAGAGGGTAGAGTTGTTGCCTACGCATCTAGACAGCTGAGAAAACATGAGTTAAATTATCTGACTCATGATCTGGAGTTAGCAGTCATGGTACATGCTCTCAAGATTTGGAGGCATTACATGATTGGTCATAAGTGTGAGATTTATATAGATCATAAGAGCTTGAAGTATATATTCACACAATCAGATCTAAATTTGGGGTAGCGCAGATGGCTAGAGTTAATCAAGGATTATGATTTGAAGATACACTATCATCCGGGAAAAGCTAACATTGTAGCAGAGGCTTTGAGTAGGAGGAGTTATGTGAACATGGCCTATACAACTCAATTACCTAGAAAGTTGTGTGAAGAGTTTGAACATCTGAATTTGGGTATTGTGGCTAACACCATGGAGTTAGAGGTAGAAACTACTTTAGAACGAGAGATTCATAGGGACAGTTGAATCATGAGAAGATTAAAAATATTGCTGAACGTATAGTGATTGGTAAAGCCCTAGGATTCTACATGGATGATCAAGGAACAATATGGTTTGGTAAAAGGATTTGTGTGCTAGAAGTGAAGTCTATTAGAGAGTCTATTTTGAGGGAAGCTCATGACTCAGCCTATTCTATACACCCGAGGAGTACTAAAATGTATCTTGATCTTAAAGAGAGATATTGGTGGTATGGACTAAGAAGAGATGTAGTTAAACATGTGGCCATATGTGATATGTGCCAAAGAGTAAAGGCAGAGCATTAGAGGCCAGCAGGTTTACTTCAACCTATGAAGATACCCATGTGGAAATGGGAAGAAGTTGGAATGGATTTTGTAGTGGGATTACCCCGTACATAGAGGGGATATGACTCTATCTGGGTAATCGTAGACCATCGGACAAAAGTAGCACATTTCATTCCTATCAAGACAACCTACTCTGGTGTGAAGTTGGCAGAGCTATATATGGAAAGGATTGTATGTTTACATGGAGTACCGAAGAAGATTGTTTCAGATAGGGGCACACAGTTCACATCTCACTTTTTGCAGAAGTTGCATGAATCCATGGACATGAAGTTGAACTTTAGCTTAGCTTATCATCCCCAAACAGATGGGTAGACCAAGAGAACAAATCAGATTTTAGAGGATATGTTGAGAGATTGTGCTCTACAATATGGGACAAGTTGGCATAAGAGTTTTCCTTATGCTGAATTCTCTTATAATAATAGCTACCAGAAAAGTCTTAAGATGGCACCATTTGAAGCATTGTATGGTAGAAAGTGCAGGACACCACTGTTTTGGAATCAAACGGGGGAAAGTCAAGTGTTTGGACCAGAAGTTTTGCAACTGGCGGAGAAACAGGTACAAACAATAAGGCAAAACTTAAAGGTTGCACAGTCTCGACAGAAAAGCTATGATGACATGAGAAGAAGGGAATCAGTGTTTGAGATTGGTGATTTTGTTTATCTCAAAGTTTCACCCATGAGAGGAGTTAAGAGGTTTCATACCAAGGGAAAGTTGTCACCCAGGTATGTGGGACCCTTCAAGATCATCAATAGGAGAGGAGAAATTGCTTACCAGCTAGAATTACCAAAACAACTCTCAGGTGTTCATGATGTCTTCCATGTATTGCAGCTTAAGAAATGTTTGAGAGTACCTAAGGAACAATTACCTTTGGAAGAACTGGATATCCAAGAGGATCTATCATATAAAGAATATCTAGTGACAATTTTGGAAATAACGGAGAGAATCACAAGGAGCAGGATTATAAGAATGTGTAAGGTTTAGTGTTATAGACACTCTATGGATGAAGCAACCTGGGAAAGAGAAGATGATCTGAAATCTGATTATCCAAATCTTTTTGAATCACCCAAATCTCGAGGATGAGATTCATCTTAAGGGAGGTAGGTTTGTAATACCCAAAAATTTCAACTGCAAATTAGTAATTAAATTTGAGCATTTATCTGATTTTCTATGCATTTTAAGCTAGGCCAAATAATAAATTTTGGTTAATTAAAATTAACTATAAGGTTTAAAAACATGTTTGTTGCATTCATGCCGAAGCATACTGTTTTTGGTTGAGTTTAGGGCTTGGTTGTTTGAGGTGGAATTCAAATTTCATTTGAATTTTGGCTTGGATTTGAAAACTAGAAATAGGAAAGGATTTTCTTTTAAATTTTTTTTCTTACTCATTTCTAGCCCAACCCTAGGTTGGCCTAGCCCCTTCCCACGCCTGGAATCCAGCCTTGGGCTGCTGGTGGCCCAGCCCACGCTTTCCCTCCCTTCCTTTTTGTCCTGCATGCAGCCCGCTCCGTGTCGGCCTACTCGCGGCCTGCTCCGGTGCCTATGCATGTGCATGAGATAGTGGCCCAGCTCAGCGCTGCGGCCCAACTTCGGTCTTCACCACGTCCAAGCCATGCCCGAGAGCTGCTCTCTTCCCCTCACTGCATGTGGGACCCACCCGTTAGACACGCCTCCCTCCTTTCCTTCCCCTCCTCGCCAGTGATGGCGTGCTTGCCATCGGAGGCAGCCGCACCCGCTGGACCACTGGGCCAGGAATGGAAGGAGTCCAAATCCACCCTCATCGCGCTTGCTTCCTTCTACCATAGCACCCCGCTCGCCTAAAAAACCCTGAGCTGAGCCCCTGCCTCTCTCCTTTTCCCATCTGCGCTCGAGCTCTCATCGCCGCCGTGCAATCCACCACTCCAGTGCCCCAATAAACATCGTTAACACACTCTGAAGCTCTGTTGTACTCCACTGCTTCACCGCCACCATCGACCCATTCCCTCGGAGCTCTCTCGAACACCGCGACCACCTTCGTCGGACTCGCGGTGAGCTGCTCCATCTTCTTGTGCCCCCATTTCTTTGAATGATGCCCTAGAGCGCCGTATTGGTGAGCTCCAGTCGCACCGGTGATGGCGCCACCATGGGGACCATCGCCTCGACGTGCTCCCTGTCCCTGTATTGGCACCCTAGCGAATTTGCAAGAGCCTATACTTCATTTCTATGTGCTCGATTTGATCTGGGGTGGTCCGGAATGCCGTATCAGTGTTCGCCACCGAGCTTGACTAGCCGCCGGCCATGGCGGGCTCGCGGGGGCACTGTACACATGGTGGAGGTTGTCTCGTTCACTCCTCGCCATCAGATTCACGTGAACGGCCAAGATTAAAATGTACCCCATAACAGTTCATCGTACACCCGTGGACACGGTCCACAGTGCCATGTCAGCGCGTGCCCACACACATGTGGTGGACCGCACAACTCACATGCAGCCACGTGGCCGCCCAATCAGCCGGCAATGCGGTCAACTGCGACCCGTGGGGTTCTTTTGCATTTTAGCCCCTCGGTTTTCGGTGAATCAACCCGCAGTCCAGTACAATTCAAAAGAGTTACTTTTCAGTCCTGTTTTTATTTGTTTTAGTCCCTGTAGTTTTAGGAAATAGTGCGCGCCATCCATAAAATGTTTAAATTCAGATTTGATTAGTTTAAATTCAAATTTGAATTTAGTTTATTTACAAAAATGCCATTGGAACCTTATTTCATGCATAACTTTTGTGTTTTAAGTCCGATTTGAGTGATTCTTTCGCTCACGTGTTCGTAGCAGTATGTAGAATAGTTTTATAAGCTTTTCAATCTATGTTTTTACTGTTTGGTGTACTGTTCTAATAGAAGTCTATTTGTATGCATGTAATGATTGGATTGGATGCTTGATTGGTGAATTGGATCACGTTGAGTGGGTGATCATTTCGAGGTGACTGAGGATCAGCAGGGAGATCAGCAGCACCAAGAGGATAACTTTGAGGAAGGCAAGTGTAGCAAAGGTCCCTTGTACCTATGAACTCTACAATTCATTTACATGCATGTGTCTAAATTTGAATTACCTTTAAGGATTTTACCTAGATTATTACTTGTACCACATATCCTTGTTACCTATGGTTTGGGATGCATTTTGGATAGATGCTGCAGCGCTCAACATAAATAATTGTTAAACATAATTAAAGGTATTATGCAATGTGATAAAATGGAGCTTTTTAGCCAAATTAGGGGCTTGAGTACGAGGTTAAGTGCTCTAGTGCCTCTCCATAAGGACATAATCCTAAAGCGGCCACCTAGTAGGTTTCGTACAACCCCGAGTGTCATATGGCTCTGACTTCAACCTGTTAACTAGATTGTACTAGCTTGTCTATAGCTTTCCGTAAGGGCAAGAGGGGGGCACTAGTTGGTATGTTTTGTTTTCCTGCTAGGGTGTGTACCATGTCACGACCACGCGTGCCACTCCTAGAGGAGGGCCACATACGGCTAGACGACTGAAACCTTAGCAGCTACAACTTGTTAGTGTGACTAGCAAAGGGTTACATAGTGAAACCCTGCCAGACTTCCTAGGTAGAGGTGTTGTGGGCTTTGCAAACCCCGACATTGGGAATCACGGCTCGGTGGGTAAAGTTGTACAATTTTTGCAAAAATATTTAACCTGTTATAATAGTCGTGCTCACGGATACGAGCGATCTGGATCCTTCATGATTAGTGGTTACTATGGATGGTTGGGAACTTGATATAATCTTGATTATTCACTATTACCAATTTGGTTGGGATTATTCACTAAAGTAGTGATTTAGGATGCTAAAACTTGACCAACTAAAATTGCGAACCGTAGTCAAACCGTGTCTAGCCTTTGAGCCTCATAGATCCCTTTGATATACTTGCTAAGCATGGTGAGCTTACACTTGTTTTACATTCAATGAAAATCCTGGATGTGTAATAGATAACATGTATGAAGAGTTTCCTGAAGATGTATAGGACTACTAGATTGATGTTCACCTGTTGGAGTCCCTGTGTCTATTTGGGCTAGTATTCCACTTTGTGTAATAATGTTGCCAATGAGCAAGACTATGTGATACATTATGATGAGATATGCGATGTAATAATGTACTTTACTTTGATATTATTACAATTTCATTGTATATGTGTGTTTGGACATCCTAGGCGCACATATATGAGTACTTGATTTTGCTATGCAAAATTGGGTGTGACAATCATTGGCAAGACCCACTTGTGTCGAGTCCTCATGGATGGCTGGAGCGGCATCAACCTTCTCTACGCTGAGACCTATGATGCCATGGGACTTCCATGGGTAGCGATACGACCATCTAGTGCCCCGTTCCACGGAGTCATACCCGGGCTTCAGGCCATTCCCCTCGGGTAGGTCGACAAACCCGTGATGTTTGGAGGTCAAGCCAATTTCTACACAGAAACACTCACCTTTGAAATGGCCAATTTTCCTGGTGCCTACCACGCCATCCTACGCCAACCTTGCTATGCCAAGTTCATGGTTGTCCCCAACTACACCTACCTAAAGCTCAGGATGCCCGGCCCTCACGGGATCATCACAGTAGGAGGCGACCTCTAGTGGGCCCACCTATGTGAACAGGAGAATTATGACATCACGATAGCCACGTGCCAATCCCTAGGGGCTAAACCCGAACATGACTTCCCTATGCGGTAGGGCAGCACGTGGAGGTCGCGGTCTACGACCTCGACCGAGGCATGTATTGACGGTCATTAACATGCTTTATAAACCATCAACATAACTTGTATAAATGCATAAAAAGGATCACCAACATAGGTCTAGGGGTTTAAACTAATAATTTCCATGAGTTTTGGTGAATCTGTGTTTTCAGTAGGATTTAATCAGAAAACCGCCAAGGAGGACTTATTCATCAAACGAAATCATGGACTTCTGCCATGTAAATAGCGTGTGAAGACTCTAGAAGACTCTCCAACAAAGATGGCCATGAGAGGCTGACATTGGGGTCCGCCCCCGCCTATGGGTCCCACTAGTCAGCCCCTCCTTCGTACATTGGTTTCCCATAGCCTGCTAGATTGCATCTACGCTGTTGTTTCAAGTCAGTTTGATCCAAGGGTCCAGAATTGATGCTCTGGCCTATATATACTAGCCCCTGCCCCCTCCCTGAAGCCATCCTAAAACCCTAATTCATATTCTCCTCATCAGGATCAGAGCCATCTATCAAGAGAAGATTAGTCCTACTTAGGATCTAGTCTTGTTAATAATAGTGAGATAGAGAGTGAGGGAAGAGTTCAGAGGAGATGCCGACCTGTTAGTGCTCCCTCTATGGCTTGTACCTTGGCAAATCCATGTTCTATCTGAGCTTGCCTCTGAGATCCTTGTTGAATCCTCTATTGTCCACCTCCTATTTGTAAGGGCATGTAGGACGCGGTTACAAAGGAAAGCATCCTTTGCTGGTGTCTTCCCCTAGTAATGTCCCTAGTTGAATAGTAGAAGACATAGCTTACCCAAGTCAAAATTAGAGAACCTTAGTTTTCCTCTCTGCGCTCCTATTTATCCCAACCTTGTTGCTACCCTTATTTAAGTTAGACCATAGTTAGTCTCACACGTTTCCCTGTGGATACGATACTTGGAATACTTCCGGGTGAAAGCTTTCTAGCGTCATTGCCGGGGAAACAGTTGCTGAATTAACTATAAGCCTAGCTTTACCTTTTATCTTTTATTCTTTCTTTTGTTTTACTTTTTCTTTTAGCATGGATTCCACTCCTATCTATCAATATGCTAAATCCACAAGCACAAGCCTAAAGCCACTAGAATAGTCAGAGCCTATCATAACACCTAGTTTTGAGCTACGCCTGTATTTAATAAAACTGATTCGAGATAAATCCTTCTCAGGAGAAGGCAACGAAAACCCATACTCACACCTACAAGAGTTTGAATAGATCTGTGCATGCTTGCGTATCGCTGGCATGTCTGACAAGACCTTATGATGGAAGTTGTTTCCATTCTCTTTGATGGGAAGAGCTAAACAATGGTATAGTCAAACCATAGGATGTATACAAGGAGATTGGGAAATGATATGCTCAAAATTTTGTTTATGTTTCTTTCCCATCTCTAAAGTGGTTAGCCTTCGAAAAGAGGTTCTAAGTTCTAGACATCTATCAGAAGAATCTCTTGGTACATCATGGGATTGTTTTAGTGAACTCATCATCACTAGCTCGGACCTTGCCATTCAAGACCCTGTACTTCTTCAACATTTTTACTTGGGTCTTAGCAAGGATTCTAGGGAATCCCTTGATTTTGCCTCTAAAGGAGCTTTCCTTAATTTATCTGCTAGTGAAGCAAGGTTTGTGCTGGATAGAATTAGTGGAAGGACTCCTTGCACTAGCATTCCTAATAAACTCCCCAAGGAAGAGAATGAATCATCTCCCAATCAAGAAGAGGAAGTTTTGATAGCCAAATCACAACCACTCCAATCCCAAGTTTTACCTATCAATCCTGAACCCTCAATACCCCCAAAATCCTGCAACAGAAGAAGGAATTTCACCTTTGGAAATCCCTGTTGAAATTAAGGATGACCTCTTTGGTGCTGATTTTGGGAGAACATTAAATTCTCACCTTCATAAGAGACCTTCGAGCGAATATAATTCAAATCTTCTCAAGAAGAGACCTCTTAGAAAGCATCCTTATTCCCATATAGGACATTGAGAAGATTTCAAGGATGGCATGTCTAGTGAACCCATAGAAGGAGAGCCAAGTCATTTGGAAGCCATTCCTATCTTCTCCCCTTCTATACCCACATTAGATGTTTTATCTGACCCATCTCTCAACCCATCCTTGATCCCGATGATCCCTCTTATGCTCTTTCTCTTAAGTTTCATGACGACCCTAGAAATCCATTAAGACAACCAGAGTATAGGAGTCATGAAGACCATGAAGATACCAATAAGAGCAATGACAATGGCTGGAATGTATTAAGAATTGGCTGGAATGTATTAAGATCATGAAGACTCATCCAAGTTTGGAGGAGGCCTTAGACGAGATCAATCCGAGAGCCACCAATCCATGGGAAATCTTGGAAAATAAAACGTCCAATGAATGTCATAGGCATGGAATGATGGAGACAATGTTTCCTCCTATAGACATTCATAAGAAACACCCTTGGAGCTTGAAAAGGAAGACGACATTGATGAGCATGGAAGTTATTTCATGAAAACCTCATCAAATTCATGCTCACATGAGAAATCTGCTTAATTAATTAGTCTCTCCAACATTGCCACACATGAGATCTTCAACCCCCTCATGCTTCCTGTTCATAAAGACTTCGAAAGGGTGGTTGTATATGCATATGTTTATCATAAATATTGCAAATCTCATTGGCATGAATCTTGAGATAGGTACACGAAGATTGGTGTTGGAGAGGAAACCACTTCACCAATTAGAAGCTCAATTAGAAAGTTTCCCGAGGACAAGCTTTTATCCTAAAGCAAGCACTTTTGGAACATAATATGAGTCAAGAAGGAGGCCTGAGGCTAATTCGGTTCGAGTCCCCGAGGTGGAGGCCCAAAACCTCTCAAGTTCGAGTCTGCCTCGGCCTCCAAGACCAGTCTACCTTAAACTGGTCACCCAGGACGCATCCGGACTCCGTTTTCGATGATCCACATATGGTTGGAAAGATAATTTGAGAAGGAAGCCAATCCAAGTGGTTTCACATCAAAAGACCTTCGGAATCAACAGGAATCGTCGAAACAAATCAGCATCCAGAATCTGTCAGGGTGCTGCGACACCGTCTTTTGGTCCGTTGGACCGTGTATCGTGTTTGGGTCCATTAGGGGGCGCGTCCAGGGGGGTGACACCCAAGACTCTATAAATACTAGCCATCTCTCTAATTAGGGTTTGGGTTTTGTTTAGTTCTTGATTTCCTCGTGAAACAGATGTTGTTTTGCTGCAACTGTCGCCGCCAAGGCCGCTTGCTGTGAACCAGGGCCCCAGTTCTTGATCTTGTTCGCCTGTGGCGATTAGTCCTTTTGAATAAAGACTTGAACTCCTTCTTGTTATCATAAGACTCATATTTATTTGCAATTTCAGATTGCGTTCATCCCATTCTTGCATGTGTTCTCGATTCGCTTGCAGGAAAGCCTTCTCGGCGAGGTCAATCGCGTTCGCGTGGTTGATAACCAACGGAGCAGTGGTGTAACGGTTGCGGGGGTCCGAATCAGTCTTGGTTCAATGCCTAGATCGTGAACGTCGAGTCTCCACCAATCGACTCTATCATACCTTTCAGAAGATCGGGCCTAATCTACATCAAGTGGTATCAGAGACCTTGTTGCCCGTTAGGTATAACTTTGTTTTCCCCTTTAGATTGTTACTGTTTTTGCATTACCTATAGTCCACAAAAAGCCAAAAAATATATACATCATCACATATTCCCTATCCTATAGCCTCATTGTGCCGTGCAATTTTGTCTATGTTTCGTGTTGCTGAGTTTGTGCCCTAGGTCAAGTTCTGGTTGCTGGTTTTAGATTGTTTTTGAGTCCAGTTTATGTTTTCCCCTTTGTTTTTCATCATAATCCGTGAACATCTCCAAGTCTTGTTGAGTTTCCTTTGTATCCATCAAACCCTAGTCCACGCCATCTAATTTCCTACACTTGTCATCACTGTTTCCATCAAATCATTGCTGCCGTGACCAATTTTGCGCGCATTGTTCCCGTTTTGTCCTCTAATGCGGAGTGCGTTCGTAAAACTGGTCTAGTTTTCACATATGAACTTGGATTTCAACGTTCCATATATCAAAATCGATCAGAAATTTTTTTTGGATCCGTCCATCCCCTGCTTTTTTGGGGTCGGAGATTTTTATTTTAGTCAAAAAGTGGTCACAAGATCCTCTTTTCGTGGTCACAAGCTTTTTGTCGATTTCGAGCACGTCTTCTGAAATTTCCACGGGCCACGTCTTTCACTTGTTTAAGCTCATATTTTCTGTGGTTAATTCTTTTGTGCTCCTAAGTGAAGAAAAAATATCAAAAAAAAAAAGAAAAGTTGAAATTTCTTAAAAAACAACGATAGGCCAAAAATAGAGAAAAAAGAGAGGGGCAAAAGAGGAACAATATCTAGAGGAGCACATAGAGAGCGCCATTTGAGCTGTGTTTGCGTGTGCTAATTTCTACCTTGTTCCTAATCATATTCTTGCTATTCACATCACTTGATACATCTGATACTTGGAACGTGAGTAGGCCAGCAACTAAGACAAGTACTTGGGATACTTATTCAGCTTTGCTATTCAGTTGCGAATTTTGCTATTCCTTGCTACTATATTGTGCCTGTCCAAGCTCCACTTTCTTCTAACCAAGTACAGGTTTGCCTTGCAACTGTTACACTCAAGCTACAACGGTATCACAGTCACCGACCGATTGCACCGCCTGTTGCTTTGGTAAGAACACTTGTAAGACCGTGGTAAGATGCTTGAGAGTTGAGTGCCTTGTTTTTCCTTGTCCACAACCTAAGTAGTTGGTAGGGATAATACTTTTGTGTTGTCTTTTGCTGTCTTCTAACAATGACGGTTGTTCGTATCCACCGACTTATGATGGTATAGGTGCTGATGAGTACATGGAGTGGGAAATTGCCATCGATAACATATTTGCTACTCGCTTTATGTGTCCAAGGAGGAAGGTAAAAAATGCAGTTATTGTTTTGCGACACTCTGCTTTATCTTGGTGGGAGTCTTTAGATCCTTCTGATAAGCCTCAAACTTGGAATGATATGAAACTTCTTATGCGAGAAACCTTTGTTAATCCACCTCCTGTTTTGACTTCATATGATGAGGTGCACCATTTAGAGGAAGAGTCTGTTGTTATTCCTCCTGCTATGCCTAACCTTTTGCAGGACAATGTAGAAAAGAGCAAGGATGACGTGACAGAAAATGAGAAGCTCATAGCCTCATGTGAAAATTCAGAACCATCAACTATTACCCCTGCTGAACATGAGAGCAAAGGTAATGCCCATGATGCTAAACTCATAGAAGGTGAGAGTTCTCTTGATGTGCTGAATTTTTCCACCAACCATGCTATCATAGAGCAATTGTTAGTGGAACCATCTCTTGATTTATCTCTTTCCCATGATAATTTGCTTGAAGTCCCTTGTGATAAAGAGGAATTGGTTGATGATACTTCAGTTTTACATGTTTTGGAACCAACCACTTGTGCTGAAAATAAACATGTTATTCATATTGCTACTAAAACTGATGAGTTCAAACTGTTGTCTTCTTTACATACTTTGGGTTACATTGAATTTGATGTTTTATGTAACCTAGATTGTTTGGAGAAGAGCCTTTTTAAATATGCTGATTTACCTTGGTTTTCTAAACACACATATTATGTTATTGGCAAATATAACAACAAGGGACAATATATGATACATCGAGTATACATTCGTAGTAATATGAATTCTCCTTTTGTTGTACAAGATTATGATCGTTTAGAGGGCAGCCATAATAATACAAACATTTTCTCATGTTCCTCAAAGAAACAAGTTCACTTCCAAGAAGGGAAGCATTGTTGGTTCCTACCTATGTCTGCTAGACCATCTATTCCTGCATTGTCTTTGCTTAGTTCTAATCTTTTGCAGGATAGTGTTGATATACATCATGTGCATTCGGATCATGGAGTCACGTTCCTTCTCACAATTATTTCCGTTCCCTTTGTCTTCGCAACCCCGTTCTCCTTTATGTTGTGCAGGATCAGTTTCAAGCACAATCGACGCCGAGGATGGCTTTTCGTCAAGAAGGGGAGGATGACGAGGACATGACACCCATGCATATGACCATGTTTTGTGCATGGTATGGAGGGGTAGGAGGCTAGAAAGGGTGTCCAATTCAAGAAGGAGGCCCGAGGCTAATTCGGTTCGACTCCCCGAGGTGGAGGCCCAAAACAACTCAAGTTTGAGTCTGCCTCGGCCTCCAGGACCAGTCTACCTTAAACTGGTCACCTAGGATGCATCCGGACTCCGTTTTCAATGATCCATATATGGTTGGAAAGCTAATTTGATAAGGAAGCCAATCCAAGTGGTTTCACGTCAAAAGACCTTCGGAATCAATGGAAATTGTCAAAACAAGTCAGCGTCCAAAATCTATCAGGGTGCTCCGACACCGTCTTTTGGTCCGTTGGACCGTGTATCGTGTTTGGGCCCATTAGGGGGCGCATCCAGGGGGTGACGCCCAAGACTCTATAAATACCAGCCATCACTCTCCTTAGGGTTTGGGTTTTGTTTAGTTCTTGATTTCCTCATGAAACAGACGTTGTTTTACTGCAACTGTCGCCGCCAAGGCCGCTTGCTATGAACTAGGGCCCCAGTTCTTGATCTTGTTCGCCTGTGGCGATTATTCCTTTCGAATAAAGACTTGAACTCCTTCTTGTTATAATAAGCCTCATATTTATTTGCAATTTTAGATTGCGTTCATCCCGTTCTTGCTTGTGTTCTCGATTCGCTTGCAGGAAAGCCTTCTCGGCGAGGTCAATCGCGTTCGCGTGGTTGATAACCAACGGAGCAGTGGTGTAACGATTGCGGGGGTCCGAATGAGTCTTGGTTCGAAGCCTAGATCGTGAATGTCGAGTCTCCACCAATCGACGCTATCATACCTTTCGGAAGATCGGGCCTAGTCTACATCAAAGCCTATGACAAGGTTGCTACAAAAAGACGTGAGGTTTGTCTAGACTTCCGAGTGTGATGCGGCTTTTCACACCCTGCAAACCCTTCTAACTTCGGCTCCAGTTTTGGCGCAACCGGACATCGAGAAGCCTTTTGATGTGTTTTGTGATGCATCCGGCACAGGTTTAGGAGGTGTTCTTATGCAGGAAGGACGAGTCATTGCTTATACCTCTCACCAACTTTGGAAGCATGAGGTGAATTATCCTACGCATGACTTAGAACTCACTGCAGTTGTTCATGCTTTGAAGGTCTGGAGACATTATTTGCTTGGCAATGTGTGCCACATCTACACTAATCATAGAAGTCTTAAGTACATCTTCACTCAACCAGAGTTGAATATGTGTCAGAGAAGATGGCTCAAGTTGATCAAGGATTATAACCTCCAAGTGCACTATCATCCTGGCAAGGCAAACGTCGTTGCGGATGCCTTAAGCAGGAAATCTCATTGCCACTCTTTGATTGAAAGTGATCTCCATTTGTCAAAACTCCTACATCCTGCAGTCCTTCACAAAATCACTATCAGTTCTACTCTATAGAGTCAAATTATTGAGCTACAGAAGACAGATCCAGGTGTGTTCCACATCAAGCACAAGATGAAAGAGCAAGAAACCAAGCATTTTCGGGTAGATGAGAATGACGTGTTATGGTTCAAGGACAGGTTAGTGGTCCGAAAGGATAGAGAGCTTAGAAATCAAATTATATCCGAAGCACATTCCTCTAAATTATCTATTCATCCTGGTAGTAGCAAAATGTATCATGATTTGAAGCCTCGTTTTTGGTGGACCAAGATGAAGAAAGAGATAGCTGCTTATGTGGCTAGGTGTGACACTTGTTGTCGGGTTAAAGCTGTGCACATAAAAGCTGGATTGCTTTAGCCACTCTCTATTCCCGGTTGGAAATGGGAGGAGATCAGTATGGATTTTATTGTTGGACTCCCTACTACTCAGAGGAATTTTAACTCCATTTGGGTGATTGTAGACCGTTTGACCAAGTCTGCACACTTCATTCCTGTTCGCACAGACTTCCATCCAACTGACAATGCTGAGTTGTACTTCAATCAGATAGTTCAACTTCATGGGGTACCTTGCACTATTGTCTCTAATCGAGGGCCATAGTTCACTGCTCTCTTTTTGGGAGCACTTGCACGGGTTATTGGGAACAAAGTTAGTAAGAAGCTCCACCTATCATCCGCAAACCTCTAGACAAACTGAGCGAGTGAACCAAATCTTAGAAGATATGTTGAGAGCGTGTGTCATCTCATCTAAGGGTTCATGGGAAAAATGGTTGCCCCTAACTGAATTCTCTTATAATAATAGTTATCAAGAGAGTATCAAGATGGAACCGTTTGAACCTTTGTACGGCCGGAAGTGTAGAACCCCGTTGAATTGGGTTGAAGCCGGTGAAAGGAGATATTATGGTATTGATTTTGTTAACAAAACCGAAGAACAAGTCCGTACTATCCAAACCCATTTGGCCGCAGCTCAAGCGAGGCAGAAAAGTTATGCTGATCGCCGTAGAAAACCTATCGAGTTCGAAGTTGGAGACTTCGTTTATCTGAAAGTCTCACCCATGAAGAGTGTCCAACGCTTTGGCGTGAAGCGAAAGCTTGCACCAAGATATGTCGGTCCATTTCAAATTATAGGACAGAGTGGTAAGGTAGCATATGAGATCCAATTACCACCTGAGATGAGTGCTATCTTCAATGTCTTTCACGTATCTCAGTTGAAGAAATGTCTTCGCGTCCCTAAAGAGAGAGTTCCACTGGGGGATATCAAGTTAGAATCTGATTTGACTTTTGAAGAAAAACCGGTCCGAGTAATTGACACTCGTGAGCGAGTGACTCGGAGTCGGGTGGTCAAGTTTTACAAGGTTATGTGGAGTAATCAGGGTAGTGAATGCGATGCAACTTGGGAAAGAGAAGATTATTTGAGGGAAGGTTATAAGGAATTCTATCAACAATGGTACGCTTGTCAAATCTCGGGATGAGATTTTTATAAGGGGGAGGGATGTAACACCTCAGTGTTATGGTTGCATTAAAACACTTGCATCACATGAGCATGTGCATCATCACCTCATTCATAAGAATCATACCACGATGAATGTTATTAGTTCATGTGTGTTTCTATTTGAATTGCTTGATTTTATGCTAACATTTGTGTGTGCTCATGTGTGGTCTATGCTAACGCATGTCAAATGTCCTCTTAAACAACTTAGCTACACTTAGAATGTCATTAGGAACAATGTTCATTTTGACCATATTGCCTAATTATGCTTCCAAGTAATAGTTTGACTTGTGTTGACCCCTAGAGCTTTTTTGTTTGACTGTTTAAAAAGTACAGCTTAGAGTGTTTGCATGGCTGTGCACCCTTAAGAAAAGTTGTAGGAAATTTTATAAGGAACAAAAGTTATTTTATGACCATCTCATGAAAATGTGCAGAACATGCTCAAAAAGGGCCCACAAGTCAGTTTTGGGGGCTATTTGGTGACTTAGAAATTTTCAAGGTCTGAGACCTGATTTTCAGTTTCAAGTATTGATGTTTGGAGCCTTGTATCCCCATAACCAGGCTGAACCAGCTCGAGCCCCAATTGGAAAAGTTGTAGTCCTCACTTAGATCTCCAACTTTGTCAATTACGCCATGAGCTAGATCTTCACGGTCTAGGAGTAATGGAGCGAGGAACTTGCTTTGTTAGTCGGCACCGATGAACGCTAAATCAAAAATTTGATCGGCACAGTGGCCGACCGGCTGCAGGCCGCTGCCGCTGCGTGGCCACCATGTGCCATGGCCGGCCTGGCGCTGCTGCCCGTTGTCGACCGCAAGAGGCCGTGTCCATCTGCCCTCCCACTCGCTCTCATTCACTCTCTCCCTCTCGCGCGCGTCTGAGGCACCAAGAAAGCGGAGCCGCCGCCGTCGCCATTGCTCCACCGAGCCATGCACCCTCACCGTCATGTCGTTGCTCACTCTAGCTAGCCCACAACTCCACCGTAGTCTCCTTTAGCTCGTCCACCTCACTGTTGAGCCGGAGAGTCAAGGTAGGGGCCGCATTTCTTCTTCCCCGCGGTGGAGCGCCATTGCCGTCGAGAGTTCCGTCGAGCTCTCGCATGCTCGCCGCCGCATCTCACCTCGCTCCATCTCGCCCATAGCCCTGCATTGAGCTCCTCTATCATGTCATCATCTCCACACAGCCGCCCGACCTCGGGTGTGGCCGCATTGTCGTTCCTGCTGCCGTCCGGACCTCGTCGGAGTTGGAGCTCACCGTGGCCGACCACCACTGGAGCCCTCTCACTCCCTTTTCTACCCTCCATCAGTTTCCCCGTGAGCCCTAGAAGCTCGTACAGAGCTTAACCATGCCCTACATGGCCAGACCTCACCGGAGCAGCGTCAGATTCCCTCCGCCGTCCTAGCTAGAGCTCAGTAGCGGTTGAGGGGAGGGCATAGTTAGGTGCGTCTCGTCGAGGCGAGCACGCCAGTGCCCCTTGTCCTCGCCGGAGTCCTCACCGCCGCCGAGCAAGCGTGGGTCAACTGCCGCTCCTCTGCTCTGCTCCCTCTGGACGGTGGGACCGTTGACCCCGCGGGTCCCGCGCGTCAGTGACCCATATTTAGGTTTTTGGTGATTTAAATGCAGATTTTGATGGTATTTTGTAAATTTCATAACTGGAGTTTAGTAGATCCAAATTGGGTGCTTCCAATTTTGTTAGGATCTTGGTGAAGTGTAGTATTTATTAAAAATATAACATGAGCACTTTTAGTAAGGTTTCTGGAAGAATTAAATTGTAACTTGAAATATGTTTTTAAATGGATGCAAACTTGCTTAACTCATATCTAGAGTTCCTGTGATCCAAAAATTATGAAATTTGGATGGTGATCTCTTCTTGATGAGTAGAAGCTCTGGTAAGAATTTCAGAGATAGTGCATGAATAGTTTTTCAGTTATTAATTTCCCTTTTATCATTAGATGATCCTTGTGTGAATTTTAATAATTAATCTATGATTCCAATGACCATGAAATTTATTGGAGGTTGTCCTGGTTCCTTTAGGATGCTAAGAAAAATATGAAATCTGTTGTTTGACACATTTCAATAGGGTTTCTAATTTAGGCTAAAATCAGCCTCGCTGCCTTGTTATTTTTGTGTAGGATGTTTCTATTGGTTACTTTGGGTGAAATTTCTACAGTGGCCTACTTGGAGCATGTAGTACCTACTGTAATTTTTGTAGATTAAATGATGTAGTTTTCATATATGTTTATTATTCCTCTTAAATAATTAAATAAATTAAGAAAGGCATTAAAAGAAATGAATTGGTGGTGAACACCTTACTTCTGGTGTTCTTTTGATATGTGTGATGAGTTAGTAAAGTTGTTTTTGTCCATTTATATGTTTGCAACATAAGTTAATAATTATTTTCTTGCATTATGTCTTTCCGGACAGTTCTGAGAACTTTGCAAAGTTCACCATGATAAGTTGGTTTTCTGGGAATCATGTGAATACCAAAGTTGTAGTTAACTTACTAAACTAGCCTGTGTTAAAATTCGGTGGCATTTGTCCAAGTAGTTTAGGAGATATGGCTGTTCTCAGTTTGAGTCCAGTTTTGGCTGCTCTCTGTCTTGTGAGGACAGATTTCTGTTGTTAAGTGATTTCGACCTGGTAAAGTTGGAATCATGCCATGAGGTCTGACAATGAATTCTAGACAATTTCATAAGCTTTCCAAATTGTCTTGTTGCATGTCATTTGGATTTTTAAATCTCCAGCTATGGTCAATTTACTATGCTGTTGTATATTCCCAGTTTTGCTGAAATATGAATGATGGCGTGAATGCTTTGTAGCATTGTTCTTGTTGATTGTTTAGGTGCTAGGCTAACTTGAGAAAATGCTTAGGTGCAGGTGCTAGGTCCTTAACTGAAGATGAGCAATTGTATATTAGGTTGTCTAAACTTGGTAAGTTAAAGTGATTTGAAAAGAGCTTAAGTTAGAATATGTGTACTGCAGTAAGCATGTGCATTCCCCGAGCATCCCTAACTTCGTTCATGTGCATCCATGATATTTATCTTGCGCATACATGCAATAGGTGTGCCGGAGGGAGTGACGCTTCTAAAGTTCGAGAGAGCAAGCTAGGAGGAGCCCGAGGTTCAAACAATCGACGAAGCAGCCACCGAGGAGGAGTTGCCCGAGTGCCCTGACCACCGCCCATCCTCTTTCCTAAAAGGCAAACCCCGGAGCATTCTAAGTCTTCCATGCTTTTACAAATATCTTGAGTATCTTTTATTGTTGCTGATGCATTAAGTATAGGAATTGGTTGGAACCAATTGTTGCATTATATATCTATCCTTGTCCAGATATCGCACTTCAATCCTATTTAAGTTCAGGAATGGGTTAAATGCTTAGCCATGCATAGTGCGGTAGAAGTCGGGTGATTTCCTGTCACCTGCGAGCTTTAGGATGAGGTGGGTCATAGTTGGCTATATTTGCTATCGTGGAAAAGAATCATGTTAATAATGAATTAAGACCGGGCGGAGTCCTGTGTAGGGTTGGACATAGTGATTCCATCTATGTCTTTAAGGACCGATACGCTGTACGTCCTCATGTCATGTTGAACGCAGCCTAACACTTAGCTGGCCGGATAAGTCGTTCCGACCGTGAAGCCTAGTAGTTCGACTCAGGCCGGGAACTGGGGTGACGTGCACATTCTGGAGGAAGTAAGGATGTGCTTGGGGACATTGGCATGAGTCCAAGGGGTTAGGTGTTTAAAACTCCTACACTTCCTAGCAGAGTGTCACTCCTAAGAATGCAGCGCTATCCGGACCCGCGACTTTTGTTTTTTTTCTCCTGAGTTGTACCAAAGGTGACTTGATTGCGACCCTAACGGGGGAAGCAGGGTTTGTGTTAGGAATACCCCTCCAACTGGATAGGAAATGATTTGAATCGCCGTCTCTCCCAGATAGTGAGAACTTGACTGAGCAGTGGCAACGTAGATTCACTTAATTTAACGATATGGTTAAATGGATGATGATGATAATGTTGCCACAGTTTCTACCTGCTATGGTTAATAATGTTTGCATCTTAATTAAGTGATTGCTTAGTACAGGTGCTAATATAGATGACAGGTTAATGGCTAAAAGTCACTGCTCGCTCAGGTTAAGAGTTGATCATTATTACTTATGCTTTTCCGCAAAAAGAAAGTGTCAGCTAGATCCACTAAATTAAGCTATGCATGATCCTTGGTATCGTTTATTTTTGGTTTCCGACAGGTAAGTCTAGCTGAGTACATTCTTGTACTTATGGTTTATTCCCTCTTGTTGTAGATGACCTTCTTTATCAGGGCTTCTATAAGTACTGTCTCCACCTGGTAGGTGACGAAGACTAGATCATGGGCATGATCTCTGTTTATCTTATCCGAATGCTTTTGTGGGACGTGATCGGCAAGCTGGCACTTGTATTTGAACTCGTGTGTGTGAGTTAAACTATTTGCTTCCGCTACTTTACAAGACTTGGTTCGTTGTAACTATGACTCCGATGTGTTGTAATCTATCTGCGAACTATTTGTGAAATGTTGTAACGTGTGATGTGTTATGTTGAATCACTGCGATCTTGGTTGTATGCAAGTTGGTTTGAAATCCTTCATGGTTTCAGTAGACTACCAAGTTTATATGGGCTCAAGTGCGAGAATTTGATCATTTCGGCGATCATTTTTGTACTTGTGCTCTTATAAATTAGAAGGTTTTGTTACACAGTCAACCCGGCCCCACATGACAGCGAAACAGAACAGAGGCGGTGCTTTGACAGGCGAGAACTTGCCGACGGTGAGGTCATCAGCGACAAGGTTACCATCGACATGTTTCCCATGCCCTTGTGCACTCGTTGGTACCCTTGGTTGGGTTGGCAGATCACCAGAGCTAGCTCATCGGCGAGCATGGCAGTTCAGGGATGGTGTGCTACAGTGAGCCCATCATCTCTGGCGACGGTGAGCCTAGGCGAGCACTGCTATGGCACCTAGGAACCCTAGTGAAGCTCTGCGACACAGATTAGGTCAAGGTGAGGTGGCGGCGAGGCTTGGCCACGTGCATGGCAGCACGGTGGTGCGAGCGCAATGGCGACACGGTGGCATTCTGCTCCGATGAGGCCGGCATTGACCTTAGGCTCTTTGCATCGAGCTAGACCTAGCTCTAACCTATCCCTAACATCTAGAAGTGCATGAGGAAGGGAACCGGGCATGCATAGCCACGGCGGTGTGCATGGTGGCGGCACTCTCAGCGATGGCACGATGATGGCGATGGCCTGTAGGCCTTTACCTAGACTCGAGTTAAGACAATGGGTGGTCGGTGAGGTGGTGTGACATCCAGCCCAGTTTGGAATTTGGCCCATAGCAGCCCATATGCAAGTTAATGAGATATTATGGAGAGTTTAGTCTCACCTTGGTTGTTAAAGGTGGGACAGACCAACATATAAGGCTTCTAGAGTCCATCCCACCATCCTTAGGTTAATCCTTTTACGTGAAGCGAGGCTGAAAGCATAAGTGGGAGAGTGGTAGGTGTGGTTTGCTCAGCGTGCAGAGTGGATTTGAGCTGTTTGGCCTCTGGGGCGTTACAAATGGTATCAGAGCCGACCTTCGTGGCCACGGGCATGTGCGGGCTAGGGGCACGGACATGGGGTTCATCGCGCATGTAGGCCCTACGGGGTGCACGGCATGGCACATGTGCTGGCACTGGGCACACGGTTGCGTGTGCTAAGAGGGAACATTCCTGGTCATCGTTTGCCCGGTTGTGGGTGTGTTGGGCCAACGAGGACGTCGGTTCCTTTGAGGGGGGTGTATGTGACATCCGGCCCAGTTTGGAATTTGGCCCATAGTGGCCCATATGCAAGTTAATGAGATATTATGGAGAGTTTAGTCCCACCTTGGATGTTAAAGGTGGGATAGACCAACATATAAGGCTTCTAGAGTCCATCCCACCATCCTTGGGTTAATCCTTTTACGCGAAGCGAGGACAAAAGCGTAAGTGGGATGGTAGTAGGTGTGGTTTGCTCAGCGTGCAGAGTGGATCTAAGCCGTTTGGACTCTAGGGCATTACAGGTGGAGGAGATGATGGCCAAGTGGTGGGTGAGATAAGACGAACGGTGGTGCGGTGGTGGCAGTGATCAAGCTTGGCGGAGGTGCAGCGGCGACGGCGCAGTGCTTGGCTTGCTCTAGCGGATGAAGGAGAGGCAGAGAGAGGGCGAGAGAGCGAGAGTGAGTGAGCACGGGGATGTTGTGTCCCTTTTCTCCCCTTGCTGGCGCAACCAGTCAGGCCGAAGCTGGCGTGCTGCCACCACACGGCGCGCGTGGCCTGGGCACGGTTGGCCACGACGGCCAGCCGATTTGAATCGGTGAAGTTGATTCAGTTGACTGAAACTGCCATCTTTGCTCTTCTCTTTCTCATAATCTATGGCAAAATTTTGAAATCTTTAGTAATACAAACTGTAGAGCTACATGAGTACTACAACTTTGCTATAATGATCATGGCCTAATTCAAGCTAGTTTTCAAACTATAGTGCTCCGAAGTGGGGTACTCTGAAACTATAAATAGGTTTAGGACCTCGCAAAATTTTCTAAGTTACAAACAACATTGAGTTGAAACATGTGAGCTCTATTTGACCATGTTATGCACTGATTTACCTCATGACCCTTAAATAAAGTTTGTTGCCCTTGATGTGAACTACAACTTTTATTTATGTCACATAGCCATGCAAACAATATAAGCTACTGTTCAACTTTGGTCAAACTAGTATCATGAAATTGGAATTTCAAATGAAACCAACATTTAGAACCAAATTTGGTCTATGTCATGGATACAAAGATTGTTCCAATTATCATTCTAGATGTGTCTAAGGTATTTTGGTGACCTCACAACCATCTCATGCATTGGTCACATATGATCACAAGCATAATTAAGTATATGAGCAACATCCCATGTGATAAAGAGAAGGTAAATGAAATGAAACTTCATATGCTCATGCTCATGAATGCTTGGATGATGCTTGTGCTCATGAAATGTAAATGCCAAATGCAATGCTTAACACTGGGGTGTTATAGCCCCTCCCCTTATAGAAATCTCGTCCCAAGATTTGAAAGACCTACCATTCTTTATAAAAAGCAGGATAAACCTCATGTAAATAATCCTCCAGTTCCCATGTGGCATCTTGTTCATTGTGGTTATTCCACACCACCTTGTAGAACTTAATGACCTTGCTCCAGGTTACTCTTTTCATTTCTTCCAACACTCAGATTGGTTTCTCTTCAAAAGTCAAATCCGATTGGAGCTTAATGTTGGTGGGTGCAATAGCTTCATCAGGTAGGCGGAGGCATCTTTTTAACTGAGAAACATGGAAGACATTGAATATAGCACTCATATCTAGGGGAAGTTGTAACTTGTAAGCAACATTTCCCTTTCATTCAATAATCTGGTACGACCCTACATATTTAGGTGGAAGCTTCCTTTTCACTCCAAATCTCCGCACTCCCTTCATGGGTGAAACTTTTAAGTACACATAGTTTCCCACTTCAAAGGTTAGTGGTCTTCTTCTTTTATCAGCATAACTTTTTTGTCTAGACTGAGCTGCTCTCATATGCTATTGAATAATGCGTACTTGCTCTTCAGCTTCGGTGACAAAGTCAATGCCATAATATCTTCTTTCTCTGGGCTCAATCCAATTTAAGGGAGTTCTACATTTCTGACCATACAAGGCTTCAAAAGGAGCCATCTTGATGCTCTCATGATAACTGTTGTTATCAGAAAACTCGGCTAAAGGTAGCCATTTCTCCCATGAACCCTTGGAGGATATACCACAAGCTCTCAGCATATCTTCTAAGATCTGGTTCACTAGCTCGGTCTATCCCAAAGTTTGGGGATGGTATGCTGAACTTTTGATTAGTTTAGTTCCCAAGGCCTGGTGCAAGTGTTCCAAAAGCGAGCTATAAACTATGGTCCACGATCTGAGATTATGGTCCTTGGTACTCCATGTAGACTGACGATCTGAGAAACATATAGCTAAGCATACTTCCTCACGTGATACCTGGTGTTAACCGGTACCAAATGCACTGACTTGGTGAGGCGATCTACAATGACCCATATAGAATCATGACCTTGTTGTGTTAGCAGGAGGCCTATAATAGGTAACGACTAAATTAATCCAGCAGAATTCAAATGAATGGCCTTTACTCTACTGCAATTATCACACCTAGCGACATAGTGTTGATGCAAAAGTGGATCTGCAAACACAAAGGGCTAATACCCGAATCGATATCCAAAGCGTGCCAGTCGATTTGACCTGTTAATCGACAAGGATGAAGATACGAGCACTTTGGTCCTAACAACAGCGATACGCCCGGAAGTCACGGCCAAGAGGTACTCACGCGGAACTCGAGAATCGTCGAAGGTTGCACTGAAGCAATGCAACTCGCCGAATCAATGAGAACTCGTAAAAAGGAAAAATATGCAAATTGACGAAGTCGCCGAAAAGTAAGTAAATGCAAATAGGAGTAAAATTGGTTTTGATATTGATTGATATATATTACATTGCCCCTCAATCTATATTTATACCCTGATCTAAAGAGACATAACCAAATACGACTATGACACCAAGTCCATATCTAAGGAAACACGTGACTCTTACATGAATCATACTCTAACAAATATAGAAAAGGAAATCAACTCCTATCTATTTCCCTGTCCGCCTCAATTACGATGGAATTCTCACCGACCTCCTTTCCATCGGCATACATCCTGTTTCATCGGCAGTAGTTTTCAAGCCTTCCTTCATCGGCATCGACAATAACATCTCCAACCTTATCGGCAACGCCCGAGTCTAAATCATCCTTTCCATCGATCACCACCATTCATCGGCAACCATCTTTACAAGCTGATTTTCATCGGCTGTCAGCGTATACAGTAACTTTCCTCCTACCGATTAGCCCACTCTGATCATTTTGACACGTGCAAAAAACGGTGTCAACACATGCCCCCCAATTTCGGAGTATAAAACCATTAATGCTCCAAAATTTACTCCAGATAACGTTTGCCTTCGCCCAATTACCGTAACTCATCCTCCAAGCCAAAACTTGATCTGTTATCAAACCTAATCAAATCTAGTCCTGATTCACGCACCTCAGTAAATATCGCACAATTTCCAACCACTCTTGCCCTGATTATGGTTAAGATACCAAAACAATAATCCATCGGTAAGATCCTAACATAATAATGCCGCCATTTTCAGAATTAAAATATCCTGTACCGAGATCTCTTCCAAGTCATGATTACTTGCCATCAAATCATCTGTACAATCCCTTGATTATCGTGCGAACAGTTACCATATCCATCTGAACCACCTTGACCCACATGCGCGCAGCATAGAGATAAGTCCAAAATACCCCTACTCCAAGCGGCTTATAAATAGATTTCTCCGGAACGCTCGTCTTCTACCCTCAGACTCCAATCTTTGGCATTCTCTCTTTCCGGCGGCGACTCCAATGAATAACTGCGTGACCTCAACCAACAAGAACTTTTCTCCAGCGTCAACCTCGAGTCTCCAGCTCGTGCCCCCATCTACCTCAAGATAATGGCAATCAACTTCGACGTCCCTGCGGTTTGTTCCACTTCCGTTACTTTTTACCTCGATTCCTCTGGTCTTTGCGAGTTCATACAGTTGGTAATTTTTTCTCTTTTTCTTTGTTCTTCGGATCCTCTAAACTTAGGAACTTCGCAACAAATTAGTTATTCCAACCGATCAGCCGCATTTCCAATGCCTAGGACCAATGGGCAACCCAGATCCAACTGATCTGATTAATGCAGAGGTTAACAGAATCCCTTTTAGAGCCCAAAATTTCTCTCTGAATTTATGAAAAGATACATTCCGATCTTGGCCCAAAACCACCAAAGGGTGGAAAGATTGGTACTTGAGGGTCAACAGGTCGATGCAAGTACACTGGGCAGAACGGAAGCTAGACCAATGCATTAGGCTATCCATTGCCGATATGCAAAAGAATGAGTCAATGATGATTGCAGCTGCTTACTTCTGGTCAGACACAACAAACACTTTTATGTTTGGACATGGCCCAGCTACTCCCACACTTGCCGATGTCTACATGCTCACTGGCTTGGACATTTCAACTGCCGATGAAGGCTCCATCTATGGCAGAAAATCTGAATATAGGGTGAATACCCGCAACATCGGCGGTTGGACGGGATATATTCAAGAATGCCAGAGGACTGAGACAGTTAACCAGAAGGAACATGCCACATTCTTGAATATGTGGTTAGAAAAATTTATCTTCTGTGGTCGATCAGTAGGACCAACCAACGCCTTCCTCCCCACGGCTGAACTCTTGGCCAATGGTGTAAGGTTCCCTCTTGGCCGATACCTTCTGAGCTCCACTTATCATCTTCTTCATCAAGTGTCTCAGAAACTTTTGCTTGGCGAACCCATCGGCAACTTAGGAGGCCCGTGGTGGTTTATCAACATGTGGCTGAATGCCCATATGCACAAACGTTTGCAATGGGACTTCTTTGCCCAACAATTCCCACGAGAGATTGCTGAAGACCACGTGCTTGGGGATGAGGAATCGGCAACACGCTCACCCCTCAATTTTGGTGAAGCCATAATTGTCCTCCCCGGAATAGAGGCCAATGAAGACCAGATCGGCAGATTCTTCCAAAGCTTCTACAATGGTCTTTCTCGTGATCATAGGGCCTGGGTACCTTATATTGATGAAGAAAACAGATTCCCCCTTCTTTTCAACTTTGCCGATGACACTCTGAATCAGGATAATGAACTCATGATGGCCATCATTACTCCTAGGGCAATCCCAGTAAACACATTCGGTAGCGGGAAAAACACCAATATCACGTATGAATTTTACAATCCATCGGCAGTATCCCGTCAATTAGCTTTTGGGCAACTGCCAATCAAACTTTGTTTTGTCGATGTGATCAAACCCAGAGAAACAATCACCTGCGGAACAGATTGGAGCAGGGTAGTGCGACTCTCCCCCGATGCCGATACTACAGATGTCGATATATCCATCTGGACGCCAACATCTTTCATCACCGAATCATATAAGCAATGGTGGCGAGAGTGGAGGGAACAACTGTTTGCAACATCTGCTCACACATATCGGCACATGATCGACCCTGAATACGCCATCCCCGATGACGCAGTAAGTTTCTTTTAACTCCCTTCTGCTTTTTCCTTTCATATATCGGTAACTAACTTTCTCGTGATAGGTTAACAACCTAGCACCATCTATGAGCAAAAGTGGGAAACCCTTCGATCTTCGGCCTGTTTCCCCGATATCACCGATCGGCTACAACGCCCCCACCTTAGCTGCTTTGACTCACCAGAAGACCCGTGCCAAGACCATCACCTCCAAGTCCAAATTGACTACAGCTAGGGCCACTCCATTGGCTACTGCTACAACCCTAATCAAGGCATTCAAGGTAACAACCCTGTTTATTTCTACTCATGCCGATCACAAACTGTATTAACATTAATCATCAGGGTGTAAGAGCTGCTGCTGGATCGTCATCGGCAATTCCTCCGACATCAAGCACCACTACCTCTGACAAACCTTCAGAGGTATTCCTTTGATTTTACATTTTATCTATTAAATATCATACCTTACACTTGTTTTGCAGCAACAAATGGGTACATCGGCAAGTGTACCAGATGTTCAAGCTCCACAACCAACAAGTGCCGATGCCCCCCAGCCAACCATTGCTGAGGCCCAAGCAAAGCGCAAAGCCTTAACAGATGCCGAGGCACAGCCAAAACGATAGAAGTCCATGCCGATCCCCACATCTGCCCCAATGTCTGCAAGCTGGCCAGAATCAGTCGATGCAACTGAGCAAGCAGTTAATCCTCCTGTACAGGACATACCATCGGTCATCATACCCCAAGGGCCAACCACCGATGAGGCCATAGAGGATATCCCATCGGCAAGCTCAGCCTATCCTCCACACGGCATACTCCAGGCTGCTTCCTCCAGCCAAGTACAGGAAATTGCCTTGAAACAGGTAAGCCGATTGACCTAGTCGATTTATAATATTCATACTTATCCTTAACTGACCTCTTTTTCTTTTCCTCAGGAACAAGACTCCCCAAACAGCCTATTTTCCTTTGCCATTGATGTTTCTGACGATGATGGAGAGGAAACAAGTTCTTCCCTTGCACTGGGAACAATATCGGTAGAAATTAAGTCCAAGTTGGAAGCTCTCCTAGACTTGTTACAGCAGGATACTGCCCAACTAGTAGATGACTCGGACCCCGCAAAGGCAATTTTCAAAACAATCCATGGCCAGGTCCCTGCCGATGTTGAAGAAGCACTCTTCCCAGCAGCCCATTTAGAAAGCCGCCAACTGCAATATCAACGGGCTGCTCAACGCATTACCGATAGAGCAGCTCAGGCTCAACTCAAAGAAGAGATGCTACAACTGAAACAGATTGCCGATGAGAAGCACAAGGGCATCAGCAACTTGCAGACTTCGGGCGCTGAACTTAAGCAGAAAATCTTAGATTTATCGGCAAAGAGGATGGCTCTATTGGCTGAATTGAAAGAAGTCGAGGTAGCCTTAACTCATACCCAACAAGAAGAAAGCCAGCTACCCGATGCCATCAAAGCCCTTCAGCAAGAAAGAGACATCCAGGCTCGCAAAGCCTTGGCCATGAAGAAAAAACTCAAGCCTGTGGAGGGTGCTGCCGATGAAGACATCAAAGAAATGAAGGAAGCCGACCAAATTCGCCTGCGTGCGATATTGGCTATCCAATCCTTGTTAAACTTGTAAATCTTGTCTATTGCATCGGCACTTTATGAGACATTGACATCCTTGTATAATTTTAGCCGATAGGACTGTTATCAGCACTTATACTTTTATGCATCCATCCAGATACTAGGGTAATATTTCTTTAAATATTTTCCATTTAATGCTCTGAGAAACACAACCCCTTCGAGGGTTTCTAGAATATATGCGTTACCAGGAATAGACTAATTTATCTGATATGGACCTTCCCAATTAGGAGACCACTTTCCAAACTTTGAACTTTTAGTCCCAATCGGTAAAATCAATTTCCAGACCAGATCTCTATCGGCAAACTCCTTTACCTTCACCTTCTTGTCATACCATCTGGCTACTCTTTTCTTATTTTCTTCGATGCTAACTAAAGCCCTTAACCGATGACCCGCCACATCTTCCAACTCATCCTTCATAAGAGTATCATAATCATAGGCTGTCAGCTGATTTTGAGAACGTATTCGCCTAGAGCCAGTTTTAATTTCCCAAGGCAATACTGCATCGTGTCCATATACTAACTGATAAGGCGTTACTTTGGTTGTACCATGACATGACATCCGATATGACCACAAGGCTTCATTTAATACTGTATGCCACCTCTTAGGATTTTCTTTAATTTTGCGCTTAATGAGTTTGATGATCCCTTTGTTAGAAGCCTCAGCCTGACCATTAGCTTGAGCATAATATGGAGAAGAATTTAAAACTTTAATTCCCATACCTACAACAAACTCATCAAATTCTCTCGATGTAAACATAGTACCCTGATCGGTAGTGATAGTTTGAGGAATACCAAATCGGTAAACAATATGCTCTTTCACAAAATCGATCATATTAGCCGATGTCACCTTTTTTAAAGGAATTGCCTCAACCCATTTTGTGAAATAATCGGTAGCAACCAGAATAAATTTAAGTCCTTTGCTCGATGGCGGATAAATCTGACCGATGAGATCGATAGCCCATCCCCGGAACGGCCAAGGTTTAATTATAGGGTTCATAGCCGATGCAGGCGCTCTTTGAATATTACCAAACTTTTGACACCCCTGACATCCTTTAAAATATTTAAAACAATCTTCAAGAATAGTCGGCCAATAGTATCCATTCCTTCTGATCATCCACTTCATCTTGAAAGCCGATTGATGCGCTCCACACACTCCTTCATGAATTTCACCCATCAAACTTTTCGATTCATCACTGCTAACACATCTGAGTAAAACTCCATCTATAGTTCAATAATATAATTCATCATCAAGGAGCACATACTTGGTAGCTTGGAACCTTATACGTCTTTCAACCTTTTTATATGGATCCTTTAAATAATCGACAATCTCCTTTCTCCAGTCATCGGTATCGACTGCCGATGTTAGCACTTCCTGAATAGGCTGATACCCCGAAGCATGCTGAGCTAGTCGATTAGCCTCCTCATTATGCAGTCAAGAAATATGTTCAAGACGAAAATCTCTAAACCCTTTCAACAATTGCAAACATCTTTCATAATATGAAATTAAAACTTCACTTCGGCATTCATAAATCCTAGCCAATTGATTTATAACTAGCATAGAATCACCAAAGATTTCAACAGCATCGGCACGTATCTCCTCCAGCAATTCTAACCCTTTTATCGGTATTCAGCCTGATTGTTTGTCGATGTAGCAACAATCGGCAATGAAAACTCATACTTCCTTCCTTGAGGTGAAATCAACACAATGCCGATACCTGCTCCTTCACCACATGTGGACCCATCGAAGAAAAGTGTCCAAGGAGCAACCTCCAGAGAGTCCACTGTATTACAATGCTGAGTGACAAAATCAGCCATAACTTGCCCCTTAACTGCCTTAGTCGATTCGTAACGTAGTTCAAATTCTGATAATGCTAAAATCCACTTGCCGATTCTACCACTTAATATCGGCATCGACAGCATATACTTGACTACGTCGTCTTTGCATATGACCGTACATTCGGCAGATAACAAATAATGTCTTAATTTGACACAAGAAAAGTATAAACACAGACATAATTTTTCGATGGCCGAATACCTTGTCTCAGCATCCACTAATCTTCTGCTCAAATAATAAATAACATGTTCTTTCCCTTCAAATTCTTGAATAAGAGCTGAACCGATAACGGTATCATCAGTTGACAAATACAACCTAAAAGGTTTCCCATGTTGAGGTGGAACTAGCACTGGAGGATTTGTTAAATATTTCTTAATTTCATCTAGGGCTAACTGCTGCTCAGCTCCCCATACAAATTCCTGATCGGCTTTCAATTTAAGTAATGGACTGAAAGCCTTGATCTTACCCGACAGATTAGATATGAATCTTCTAATGAAATTAATCTTACCGATCAAAGATTGCAATTCAGTTTTATTGGCAGGAGCAACCACCTTGTTAATTGCATCAATAGACTTCCTACTGATTTCGATGCCCCACTGATGCACCATAAAACCCAAGAATTGACCTGCCGATACACCAAATGCACATTTATTAGGATTCATCTTCAATCCATGCTTCCTTGTGCACTCCAGTATCTTTCGTAGATCGGCTAGATGTTTTGTGATATCTCCAGACTTAATCACTACATCATCAATGTAGATCTCCACTAATGTGCCGATGTATTCATAAAAATAAAGTTCATAGCTCTTTGATAAGTAGCGCCGGCATTTTTCAAACCAAACGTCATGACTATCCACTCAAACAACCCTACATGACCTAGACATCTGAAAGCAGTCTTGGGAATATCTTCTTCAGCCATGAATATTTGATTGTAACCTGCATTACCATCCATGAAGCTGATAATTTGATGTCCGGCTGCAGCATCAATCAACAAATCAGCAATCGGCATTGGATAGCCATCCATCGGTGTGGCTTTGTTGAGATTCCTAAAATCAATACAAACACGAAGTTTTCCATTTTTCTTATAAACAGGAACCACATTAGAGATCCACTCTGCATATCGACACTGCCGAATAAACTTTGCCTCAATTAATTTAGTTATTTCGGCCTTAATGTCAGGAAGTATATTAGGGTTGCATCGGCACGCTGGCTGCTGATGTGGCCGAAATCCAGATTTGATAGGTAACCGATGTTCAACTATCGATCGGTCTAGTCCAGGCATCTCAGTATAATCCCAAGCAAAACAATCTTTATACTCTTTTAACAAATCAGTTATTTGCTGCTTACACTTGCAATCTAACTTAGCACTAATAAAAGTAGGTCTTGGCCTATCGCCATCACCAATATCTACTTCTACTAAATCATCTGCCGATGTGAACCCTTGACCTAATTTTCCATCATCGGCAAACCTATCCATTAAAACTCTTCTTCAGAACCGACTGCTTGGATCGGTGGAATTTCATAATCAGCAACTCTAAGGAACTCTTTTTCCCAAACTTCTCCTGATATGCATTTAGTTCGCTCATAAGTATCTGATTCTGCCGATGCGATGATATAAGAAGAATCACCAGGGACAAACTCAATCTTATCCCCAATCCACTGTACGAGGCATTGATGCATTGTAGAAGGAACACAACAATTAGCATGAATCCAATCCCTCCCTAGAAGCAGGTTATATGCACCCCTGCCATTAATAACAAAGAACGTCGTTGGCAAGGTTTTGCTGCTGATGGTCAATTCAACGCATACTGCCCCTTTAGCCGGTGACACATTGCCTTCAAAATCCTTCAGCATCATATAGGTTTTGGTCAAGTCTTGATCTCCCTTACCAAGTTTCTGATACATCACATAAGGCATAATATTAATCGCAGCCCCTCCATCGACAAGTATCTTAGATACAGGCTGCCCATCAACTCTGCCTTTCACAAACAAAGCCTTAAGATGCTGTCTCTCGTCATCGGTAGGTTTCTCAAAAACAGCCATCATTGGATCTAGTGTCAACTGAGCTACTTGATCAGAGAGAACAACTTCTTCCTCATTATCAGATAGTGCCAAAAACTCCATCGGCAACATGAATACCATATTAACATCTGCCGATGGACCCTTATTTTTGTGTTTTACCTGCCACTGCTGATGACCAGACCTCTCATTGGAGGAATTTTCCTCTCGGTATAAATCCTCCTGATGCTCACGTTGCATCCTCCTTTTCTGTGTCTTTGTCAGACCCTCCGGGCACCATCGAGGAAACTTGGTTTTCCAAACTGGCTGATAACAGGTCCCAGTTGATTCTACACGGCGTATATTAGGGTCCCTGTAGAATATTTCTTCATCGGGAACTCTTGCGTTTGCCATCTCCTCAAGCTCCTCTTGATTCCTTGGAAAATATCCAGCGCATTTACCAAGCCTTTCATGTACACTAAGTCTGCCCCCCAGCCGATCATGCACTGATGCTCTGCCTCTGATCGGCTCATTGATAAATAAACCCTGATTGCCAGGTTGAAACCTCCTTTCTGACCGATTGACCCCATAATAACCATTGCACTCAGGGCAATTTTCAACAGTTGGCAATTTAATACCTTCTTCCCAGCAATGGATGAAAAACGGGCACCTCCAATGATCTTTATGCCGATACCATTCTTCCCGACGTCTCTCTTCTTGCTGTTGTCGATATCGGTCCTTACGCTGACGCCAACCCTCCTGCTGCCTTCGATGGGTAATCACAATGCCAGGTCAAGGAGGGTTTTTGGAACTACTACTTTCTCCCAGCAAACCCTTACTTTTTGCATCATCGGTAGTTATCCGATGTTGGGGATCCACTGATGCATTTTTCTCAGCAGCCTCTGACGTCAATACCTTGGTCTTCCCTTTGGCCTCCAACATATTTGCTGGAAAAGGGTGTTGATCAATTTTCATCGGCTTCTGGGCCTTGGAAGTACCAAACTTAATTCTCCCAGATTCAATAGCCGATTGTAACTGTTGCCTAAACACCTTGCACTCATTTGTACTGTGTGAAGTTGCATTGTGCCATTTGCAGTACAAGATCTTCTTCAACTCTTCTGCCGATGGGATCACATGATTAGGTGATAGTTTAATTTGGCCCTCTTGAAGCAGAAGATCAAATATCTTGTCGGCCTTGGTGATATCAAAGGTAAACTTTTCTGGCTCTTTCTGACCAAAGGGACAAGATATCGGCTTTTTATTCTTAACCCACTCAGCTAAGCCGATAACTGGTTCTTCATCAGAATCAGAATCTCCTACTTCTTCAACAAATGATACTTTTTTACTCCAATTCTTTTTAGGTTCAAAAACCCTAGTATCTTGATCAGAGATCCTTTGCACAAGATGACTGAGGCTTTCAAACTCCTGAGAAGCATATCTGTCTTTAAGATGTGGCAATAACCCTTGGAAAGCCAGATCGGCAAGCTGCCGATCATCCAGCACCAGGCTATAGCACTTATTTTTTACATCTCGTAGCCTTTGCACAAAGCTTTCTACCGATTCATCATTACACTATCTCAATTTTACTAAATCGGTAAGCTTATTTTCATGGATTCCAGCAAAGAAATACTTATGAAATTGTTTTTCTAGATCAGCCCAAGTAATAATAGAATTTGGTGGTAATGAAATGAACCATGTAAATGCCGATCCAGACAAAGATGATGAAAATAATCGAACTCTTAATTCATCTCTGCTAGCTGCCTCTCCACATTGAATAATGAAGCGATTGACGTGTTCCATTGTTGATGTATCATCTTGCCCAGAGAATTTAGTGAAATCTGGTACCTTGTACCGATTTGGGAGAGGAATTAAATCATATGCAGGAGGGTATGGAGTCTGATAAGAATAAGTATTGACCTTGGGCTTTATCCCAAACTGATCCTTCATAATTTCTGCTATCTTATCGGCCCAAAAAGCATCAGCCTCCTGCTGACGAACTGGCTGAATTTCTACAGGAGGTACCTGCTGATATCCCTCCACATATCTTTGTGGCCCACGATCTCCAGCAATCGGCATATTTGCCGTTACTTGTGGTCCATTAACCTGTTGGAAAGGATTCATCGGCTGAGCTGCCGATGCTTGATTCTGGAAACCAGCTTGCATATGACCTTGTTGAATCCCTGCAACCTGCTGATTTTGCTGAACTGTATGTTGAACAGGTAACTGTCCTGACCAACCATTATTAGAACTCATCGGTACAAAACTTACCGATGGCTGGTAATTTGCTGACATTGTTGGATAATTATAACCAGCTTGAGGCATGAACTGAACCCCAGTTTGACTCATAGCAGGGGCTTTCTGCTGCATCGGCAGTAAGCTTGCCGATGGACTTGAATTGGGTGTTTGAACCAAAGGCATCTGAAAACCTCCTGGAGTTGGTTGCACAGTAGTTGCTGTGGCATATTGAGGCACTTGAGCCATTGGCGAAACAGCCGATGGTATAGGAGCTTTTCCTACTGCATCAAACACTTGAGGTAACCCAGGATTGAAAGCAGATGACTTCGGAGGCATACCATATCCCCACCAATTAGCAGGAATCTGGCTATTCTGAGACACAGGGCCTGACATAGCTGATGCCGATAGATCTGTATTAAGCTGAACTCGTCCTCCTGGTAGTACCGGATCTGATCGTATCGGTGTAGATTGAATATTAGGTAAGCCTGCCGATACTAGAGGAGAAGTAACTTCTATACCCACAACGGCCGAGGGAGCCGATGGAGTATTGACAGATGCCGGCTCTGGTTGGTGATAGGCAGGCCCAACGTAATGCGGTGACGCTTGTCCTTCTTTGAGAGTTCGAACCACAGCATTATGAATAGTATTGGATAGCACATTGGAATGATTAATCAAAGCATGATTTACTGCAGAATTAACCATCTCTTGAAGTTTACCAGGATTGGAGTCAAAGGTAACCTGCCGAGGCAACGGCAAATCTTACTTCTGGATAACTTGTCCACTCTTGTTCAGGCTAAATGATTTCAGACAAAGCTGCTTGTATTCTTCTACAGCCTTTTCCATAGCCTGCCTCTGCTCTTCCTTAAGATCTTCTTCTGATACCGCGATAATGTTCCCTGAATCGATCTCGGGATTGAACATATTGCTCGGATTGATTGGTCCCACTGGGCGTGCCAAAAGATGTGTTGATGCAAAAGTGGATCTACAAACACAAAGGGCTAATACCCGAATCGATATCCAAAGCGTGCCAGTCGATTTGACCTATTAATCGACAAGGATGAAGATACGAGCACTTTGGTCCTGACAACAGCGATACGCCCGGAAGTCACGGCCAAGAGGTACTCACGCGGAACTCGAGAATCGCCGAAGGTCGCACTGAAGCAATGCAACTCACCGAATCAATGAGAACTCGTAAAAAGGAAAAATATGCAAATTGACGAAGTCGCCGAAAAGTAAGTAAATGCAAATAGGAGTAAAAATTGGTTTTGATATTGATTGATATATATTACATTGCCCCTCAATCTATATTTATACCCTGATCTAAAGAGACATAACCAAATACGACTAGGACACCAAGTCCATATCTAAGGAAACACGTGACTCTTACATGAATCATACTCTAACAAATATAGAAAAGGAAATCAACTCCTATCTATTTCCCAGTCCGCCTCAATTACGATGGAATTCTCACCGACCTCCTTTCCATCGGCATACTTCCTGTTTCATTGGCAGTAGTTTTCAAGCCTTCCTTCATCGGCATCGACAATAACATCTCCAACCTTATCGGCAACGCTCGAGTCTAAATCAACCTTTCTATCGATCACCACCATTCATCGACAACCATCTTTACAAGCTGATTTTCATCGGCTGTCAGCGTATACAGTAACTTTCCTCCTGCCGATTAGCCCACTCTGATCATTTTGACACGTGCAAAAAATGGTGTCAACACATAGGCAGCGATTTCCTTCTTCATCTTGGTCCACCAAAAACGGGTTTTCAAATCCTGGTACATTTTGCTACTGCCCAGATGGATAGACAACTTGGACAAATGAGCTTCATCTACAATTTGATTTCTAAGCTCTTGGTCTTTTGGTACCACAAGTCTGTCCTCAAACCATAGCACATCTCTTTCATCCACCTAAAATGTTTCGTTTCTTGTTCCTTCATTTTTCTCTTGATGTGAAGCACACCTACATATGTCTTCTATAGCTCGATAATTTTGCTCTCATGTGAGCCACTAACAGAGATATTGTGCAGCACAATAGGACGTAACAAATTAAATCCATCTTCCAACAAGGCTTCTAAGGTGTTACAATGAGATTTCTTACTAAGTGCATCTGCTACAACATTGGCTTTTCCTGGATGGTAGTGCACTTTCCAAATTATAGTCCTTGATCAGCTCTAACCACCTACTTCATGTTTAGCTCAGGTTGAGTGAAGATATATTTGAGACTCTTGTGATCAGTGTATATGTGACATACGTTTCCCGACAAGTAATGTCTCCATATCTTCAAGGCGTGAACAACTGCTTCAAGGTCCACATCATTGGTGGGATAGTTGACTTCATGCTTTTGCAATTATCGAGAAGTGTAGACAATAATCTTCCTTCTTGCATGAGCACACACCCCAAACCTATACCCAATGCATCACAGAACACATCGAAAGGCTTCTCAATGTTGGGTTGTGCTAAAATAGGAGTTGTAGTTAATAAGGTTTGTAAGGTGTGAAAAGCAGCTTCACACTCTAGTGTCCAATTAAACTTCTCATCCTTCTGGAGTAGTCTGGTCATGGGCTTAGCTATCTTGGAGAAATCTAGAATGAAACAACGATAGTAGCCTGCTAACCCAAGAAAACTCTGAAATTTATGAACTGAAGTCAGGGCCTTCCAATCCATGACCTCTTATACTTTAGATGGGTCTACAGAAATTACATCTTTAGATAAGATGTGACCCAAGAAAGGTACTTTCTTCAACCAGAATTCACATTTTCTAATTTTGGCATATAATTTATGCTCCCTTAGTCTAGACTGCTCTGTATGATCTGCCTCATTCTCCGAGTAAATCAAGATATCATCGATAAACACGACCACAAACTTGTTGAACTCGGGCATGAATATCAAATTCATCAAATACATGAAGTAGGCAGGAGCATTTGTCAGTCCAAAAGACATGACCAAATACTCATACAAGCCATACCTAGTGGAGAAAGTTGTTTTAGGTATATCCTTTGGCCTGATCTTAATCTGATGATAGCTGGATCTCAAGTCAATCTTAGACAATACATTTGCTTTTGCCAGTTGATCGAACAAAATATCGATATCAGGCAAAGGATACTTGTTCTTAATGGTTACAGCATTAAGCGGCCTATAATCCACACACATCCATAAGGATTTGTCCATCTTCTTTACAAATAAAGCTGGACAACCCCATGGAGACAAACTAGGTTGAATGAGACCTTTGTCCAAAAGTTCTTGTAACTGGATTTTAAGTTTGGCTAACTCATTTGGTGGCATCCTATAGGGTCTTCTCGAGATAGGTGATGTACCCGGCACTATCTCGATCTTAAATTCCACATCCCTATCAGGCGGTAAACCCAGCAATTCATCTGGAAATACATAAGGATATTCATATACTACTAGAATATCACATAGGGTAGTGGCTTGAATAGCACAAGACAAGTTTTGAAGATCAAAACTCCAGGGAAGTGGTACTAGAAAAGCATTACTCCCCTTTGGTTCTCTCAACATAAATATTCTAGTGGTAGTGTCAATGAGAACTCCATGACCCCTCATCCAATTCATGCCCAAAATCACATCTATTGCTTGTCCTAGCAATATTATAAGATCCGTAGTGTACTCCCTCTCTTGTATAGAGATGAGCACATCCCTCACTAACTGATTAGTAGAAATAGTGGCCCTAGCTAAACTTATACTATAACCACCCTTGTCTACCTCAATTATCTTCTGATCATACTTAGATGCAAATGCTTGGCTCATAAATGAATGAGAAGCTCCAGAATCAAATAAAAGAGGGGCGGGATGTTTGTTAACAAGAAACATACCGGCGGTGACAACTTCTCCCACGGGAATTTCTTCCATGGCTATATAATGCAGTATCTAGGACATGCTTTTAGATTGGACTGTTTCTGATTACCCTAGTTTTGATTGCCAGTATTCTTGGGATGGGGACACTCCTTGGCCCAATGGCCCAACTGATTGCAGTTGAAGCATGGCTGGTCGTTCCTTGGTCCAGCTAAGCTTCCCTGGCCTACAATGCCCTTAGGTATGGCAATGGTGAATGCTCTACGGAATGTCTTCTAAGGGTGATTGGCTTGAGCTTTTGGCTGAGGAGGCCTATACTTAGGTGCTGGTGGATGGAACTATGGCCTAGCTACCACTAGAGCTCTGGATTGAGATGATCCTGAGTGTTGATAGAATATCGTCGGCAGTCCTCTGAGGGGTATCCCACAAAGGTAGATTGATCGGCAGAGGTGCGCGTAATCAAGAACAAGAAGGCAATAGAGACACAAGAGTTAGACAGGTTTGGGCCATCAGCACGACGTAATATCCTACTCCTATGGTCTGTTAGTTTGTATTGGCTATGGTATGATATTGCATGTGTTTTGAGGTGGTCCCCTACCCACCTTATATAGCCGGGGGGTAGGGTTACAAGTCGGTTAGATCTAGGAAATAACCGATAAGTAATAACATATTACAGGAATCACGGGATCGAGCATATCCTAACAGATCTCGTAGCATCTTCAAGATATCGCCCTTGATGTCTTGTGGTACACGCCGAGCAGTGCCATGCATCGTAAGTCTTCATCTTGTGGGCTAGACCACCCCTGGCGGCATAGCCCATGTAGTCTGCTATGGGTATCCAAGGTCATACCCCCCACAACTAGTCCCCGAGCACCATGTATCCTTTGAGCAGCACCATCTTGAACAAGTCCGACCAGTTTGACGTGAAGTCGACCAGTTTAACTGGTGATCTGAGCAGTGGAAGTTGAAGCCGACCAATTTAACTGGTAACCTGGGAGGTGAAACTCAAAGCCAACCAGTTTAACTGGTGACCTGGGCGATGAAAGTCAATACCGACTAGTTTTACTAGTGACCTGGGCGGTGAAAGTCAATGTCAACTAGTTTAACTGGTTAGGAGACCTCAGATTTAGCCAAGTAAGGCTTGCTAGAGGATGTTAGGAGCTCAAGTTCAAAATCGAAAATTTCCTCGCTGTGAACCAAGTGCGCCCACTAAGAGTCCAACCACGAGAAAGGAAGATAATCTTCTTCAACTTCGGGAGGCACGGAGCCTTTCAATGAACATATTAAAGAAAACACACTCATCGCAAGGTGAAGTTTGCCCACTTAGTCCCTGAGCCTAACAGTAGGTGACGTGGTCACATGGTGCCAGGGTCCCGAAAGTAGAAGAAAGACAGAAGACTAACCGAACAGGCAACCAGTCCATGGGCTGAGCCCTGAAATAAAAAGTGCACATTCACCGTGAGGTGAAGTGTGCCCACTTAGTCCCTGAGCCTGATAGTAGGTGACGTGGTCATGTGGTGCCAGGGTCAGAAACAATAGTAACCAGAAAAAGGTCCCCAGTATGGTCAGAAACCAAATCATAATGATGACGTAGGCCCCGAGCCACAAGTGAAAATCTCGGATAAATCAAGAAGTGTCGATTACTCAAATATTGGTGAAAAAACCAAAGTAATGACTGTACAGTAGAAATTACTGAGCCTTGATGGATTGCGAAGAGGTCGGCGAATATTTGGTGTGTAGTAGCGAGTTGTGTTGAAAAATGGGTGATATGGGCTGTAATTTCGTCGAAGCCCAGATAACGGCCCAGCACGCCGCTTTGGGGAATTTGGAAGGGCACAAATCAGCATGGTGCGGTTTCCCAAAAACCCTAGAATGCAAAAAGTCAGGAGGGTGTCTTTATAACTGCTTTGCTGCACTCCATGCTTCCACCTTTGCCACTCCATCACTTCGTCATCCTCCTTGCCCTCGCGCTTCCCCATTCGCATTCGCACGCGCTTTGCTGCTAGGGATAAAAAGCTTGCGTAAAGGGACTAGTTCCGATCTAGATCTGTGGGATGGCGCCAAAGAGTGGAGATGGTAACACGAAGAAGGTGACCATCGGGGTGAGCCATGACAAGGAATGGGTACCGACACTCATGGGGGAGACGGAGCTCAACGAGAGGGTGGAGGCGGGCATTCTTCCTAATTGTGTCACTGTCGGATGGCATCTGGCCGACGGTGAGCCCTATCCGGTGTCACACACCAACGAAGTCATTGTATTCGAAGATTACTTCTGGCGTGGATTATGGCTTCTGATACACCCTTTCTTGTGAGATCTATTGGAGTATTAGGGAGTGAGCTTATGTAATCTTCAGTCGAACACTATTTTGCACATTTATGTGTTTATCCACTTCTACGAGGTTTATCTTGGCATTCTTCCCCATTTCAATCTTTTCTGACATTTTTTCTGGCTCAAGAAGAAAGGAGGGGGCAGTTCTAGAGTTGTCGGTGGTGTGTATCTATAGCTCCATGATGGGATGGTGAGCGAATACATTCCTATGTCACTAAATACCTCGCTAAAGGGGTGGAATGCTAGGTGGTTCTATATGAAGCAAACTAATTCTACCGTCCGATGTGATATCGACCAGATTTCAAAGAATCAAAGGAGCTGGTCGGAGAAACCGACCAGTGCTGATATGGAATAGGTGAAGGAGCTCCTCCAGCTAATGAGGGGATGAAGATGAGCAGAGTGGTGGTGGCGGTGAACTTCATACTGCGCCGCATCTAGCCCTATAAGGAGAGGGTTCATGCAGGCTTTGACTTCAAAGGAGATACTGATGGCACTCGGGAGAGGACGAAGAACCTGACGAAGGAGGTTATGCTACACTGGGCCACTGAACTATTCACTCCAAACGTATCATACACCTTGCTAGGGTAGCCAAAACCCTTCAACTGCATGAACTCACCTCCTCAGGTAAAAATCTCGACCATTGTTCCTATTGCTTTTTATCTCGTGTCGGCGTTGAGCGCTGGAATAATTCGTCTGTGGAAAAATCAATTGGCAAGCACGAGTGGCCTCTAGCTGCTCCTAGAGTCCTGCTAGCACTGCCTGATTGTCAGCTCTTGCCTCTTTGGAGGCAGCTCTCTGCTGATCAACTTGCTCCTTCTGAGTGTGGAGATTTCCCAATGCTACATATGTCTGATCAGTTTCCCATCGAGCCTCACTTGCTGCCTTCTTGTGCTTGCACACATGCTTCCTCAGTTTATGCTATGCAGCTTTGGCTCTCATGAGCTTGTCCCTGCAAGTGGTATAGGACTCCTGCCAGAAGTCCCGGGTATCCTAACGAGTATAGAACATCTTCATCACTGCAAACATTGCACTGATAGCAGAACTTGAGCTATCTGCCCGCTCATCCCAGTCCTGGATCAACGCATTGCTATTGTGCTATGCCCAAACTGCTATGGATAGATCCACCAAAGGATAAGTACCAGCGGTACTGCTGGTAAGATAATCAAAGTGTTGTTGAAATATCTGGCTCATCACCTCAAAAGCAACTACTTGGGCAGCTTCCCAAGGAGTTTTCCCTTCATAATCTGCATTCCACTCCTACCATAGGGGTGCTTGGGTATGAGCTAGTATGGTTAGCTACACCTCATACTATGGCTATCCTTCTAGGTATACCTCATTCTAGGAATAGAGAGAGGGTTCGGTATATCCTGCATAATGCAAGACCCTCCAAAGTAGGGCAGGGTGTAACACCCTAGGTGTTAAGCATGCATTTAACCTTGACATTGCATGAGCACAAGCATCATGAATCATGAGCATGAGCATGAGCATCTCAAATAGTATCCCTTTGTTGGCTTATATTGCATGTGTTATTACTTAATTGCCTTACTTATGTTAGGGTTTACTTGTAACCAATGTATGAAATGCTTGTGTGACCTTAGGAGTACCTTAAACGTGTTTAGAATATCACATGGAACAACTTTGATATTCATGACTAAGGCTAGTTTGGTCTCTAAGTCCTAGTTATAGTGTAAGCCATCATTTTAAAGTTGTATGTTTGACCTAGGTTGAACTATGTCATAGAGTCTTTGCATGGCAAAGCATCCTTAAGCAAAGTTGTATTATTTGAGTAGAGCAACAACTTTTATTTTTGGGTCATGAGCTAATTCAGTGCCTAGCTTGGTCATTTTGTGCTCACAAGAATCAACAATTCACTATTTTTGTAACTTAGAAATTTGTCTAAGTCCTAATTGGTTTTGCCATTTGATTTGCCTGACTTTGAGATGTTGTATCTTCCTAACCATTGAGAATTAGACTTTGATCATTTAAGCAATGTTGTAGCCCGTACATAGCTCTACAAATCTTGTTTTCGCATCGAGCACTAAATCATCGTGGTTTAGGACATTAGAGATGATGATTTGGCGCTGTCAGTCACGAACATGGCGCTTTGATGACCGTTGTCGTGTCGCCGTGGATGGTCGACCGCGTTAGGATGTTGACGCCTTGTGGTGGCCGTACAATGACAACAGCCCAGCTAGTCGGGCCATGATGGGCACAAATGCGCCCTGTGCTCGCCCGTTCACGCTCACGCCTCCAGTTTCTCTCTATGCCTCCCCTTCGCTCGACTTTGCACTGCAGCAGTAGTGCAGCACTCGCCACCGACCCATTGTCAGACGCTTGACTCCACACCGCGCTCACATCACTCCTTCACCACAGCCGTAGCTCCATCGTGTTCCCACCACCTCACCGAACCCCTTGACTAGAAAGCAGCACATGGTAAGCCTCCTGTGCAGCACGCGGCCATCGCCGTCGTCTCGCCACCATGCCATGCTGCATGTGACCGGGCTACCTCCGACCACCGTTTGCTGACCTTGAGTTCACGCTAGACTCGCCGTAGGATGTAGAAGCTCGACCAAACCCTATTTGGGCTATCTCAGCCAAATCTGGTGGCTCACCGTCGACCCGCATCCGCCATGCCGCCATGAGCGCCGTCGTCACCCTTAGCTCCGGTAATCGGTCCAACTAGCTACCCTAGCGTGTGCGGAAGGTCTCGGGGATCTTCGTGGTGTCCGTGCCGTCGTCAGAGAGCTCGCCATCGGCGAACTCCGGCCGGTCGGCACCGGTACTTTTTTTTGCCACTGACGCGTGGGCCCAGCTAACTCATGGGTCCCAGCTGTTAGCGACTATAGATTTGAATGCTAGTTCATTTATTTCTGAAATTTATGCCAACTTTGAAAAATCATAAGTTGAGTTGTAGATGTCCAATTTTGGTGAACCAAATTTTGTATTTTCCTAATGAAGTGTAATATTTTAGAAAAATATGAAATGTACAGTTTCTGGTATTTTTCAACTTGATTAAAATGTATCTAGATAAGTGCTTTTTGAATGATTACAATCTTGTAAATTATATATCTTGGGCTAGAAAAGTGATAAAATTGTGATTCCAATTTTGCTGGTCTTGTGTTGACATGCTATAGCTAGGAAAAATAATAAACTTGTTGTAAACTTGATTGGATTAGGGTCTTTCTATTTATCTATTAATAAATGACATTTTCTGAGGAAAATTATAGGAAAAAAAATTAGTAACATATGGCCATGAAAATTTTGTACAGTAGTATTGCACTAGTATGAAGCTAGGAAAAATATGAAATCTGTTGTTTGGCACTTTTCTAAAGGGTTAACTATTTTCACTATAATAGACCTTGCTAGCTTGTCATTTTTGTAGAGAATGTTATACATGTTCAAATGGTTTGAAATTTTTACAGTAGTCTATTGGGAGTACTTGGAAGCGACAATAATGTTATGAGAATTTATTATGCATATTTTGTTATATGTTTATTATTTCCCCTAATTATCTAATTAAATTAATAAAGGCATTTAAATGAATAGTTTGGGCTTGACCATTATATTTTCTTGAGTGTATTTCATGTTTCTGAACTGTTGTTATAGTTGGTGATGTCAAATTTTGAATGCTTATATGCAGTAAAAATATTGTTGCTCTATAATTCGATTTAGAAGTGTTTTTGGATAGATTCTATTGTTGGGTATGTTGCATAGTCAAAATTATGTTTACTGTAGAAATGGTTAATAACAAAGTTGTAGGGAACTTCTTAATCTATCTTGTGTTAAAATTTAAGGGTAATAGGACAAAGGTTTTAGGAGTTATAGTTGTTTAAAGTTAGTCTCCCGAAATGTGTGTTCTCTGGAAGTTCTGGATAGAACTGGATAGACTGCCTATTTTGGTTAGGATAGAGTATGAATTAGCTTTTGGTGATTAAATAAGTGTTGTAGGCAATTTCATAAGATTTCCAGAATGTCCAAGATCATAGCATTTGGATAAGTAGAACTTCAGTTATGATGTAAACTAGTAGCTACTTTGTGTAGCTCTAAAATTGTCTTTTGTATAATATCGGTAATGAATAGAGAAGAGATATGCACCTACTCAGTAAACAAGGAGTTAGCATTGTTATCATTGTGGTACTTAGCCTCATTGTCGCAGCATGTACATTCCCCTATCACATCATCCATGATACTTCTTATGCATTCATGGGGCTTACTTATGCATATGCATGCAATAGGTGCAACTGAGGAGATCACGTTGGTGGAGCTCGACGTTGACCCCTAGGAGGAGAACCAAGAGGTGTAGCACCAGGAGGTTCCTAGAGAAGGAGAGCCTGAAGCCAATCACCTTCTCGAATGCCCAGATCACCAGCCTGCAACGTTCGTGAAAGGCAAACCCCAGAGCATTATAAGTCTCCCTATTTTATTAATGTCACCTAAGTTACTCGTATTGATGCATTACGTGACAGGAGTTGTTTGGAAACACTTGCTGCATATTATCTTTCCTTGACCAAAAATATTTACCATGAATCCTATTTAAGTCCAGGAACGCTTATCATGCTTAGCTATCTTTAGACCAGTAGAAGTCGGTTGATTTCCTGTCACCTACGAGCTATAGGTGATAACTTGATCACGGTTGGCTATATGGTGCTATCGTGGAACATAACCTAATGATGTTGAATAATTGGAGACCGGACAGAGTCTTGTGTTGTGGTAATCATAGTGATTCCATCTATGTCATTTAAGGACATGCCGTTGGAGGTCATCTTGTCATGTTGAACGCATGCCTCTCACATAGTTGGCCGGATAAGTCGTTCCGACTATGAAGCCAAGTAGCTCAACTTAGGCTAGGGACACGAGTAGTTAAAGTGCACACCCTGGAGGCAGTAAGGGTGTGTGGAGAGCCAATGGTGTAAGCCCAACGGTGGGTTAGAGTCCCGAGCTTCCTGGCAGATTGGTTGTATCTTTGTGGGTGCGGCGCTGGTCCTACCCATGATTGTACTTGAGTTGTCCCAAAGGTGACCAAAGACTACCTTGGCATAGGCATGTCTGGGTGTGTGTTAGGAATAATTCCCCAGCTTTGTAGGAATCGATTCGAATCATCGTCTCTCTCGGATAGCGAGAACTTGACAGGAGTACACTTCATCGTAGTAATTGATGGAAGTGTTGGTTATGAGATTATGAAATAACTCAACTAGATTTGGTTATTATTGTGATGACTAATGGTACTAACATGTTTGGCATAGGATAGATGCTAATGTAGTATGAGATAGGATTAATAACTGGTGATTCACAACTTAAGAGATGTTGAACAACTTATGCTTTTTATGCAAAGAATGTCTACTAGCTCTACTGATAAAGCCTTGCATACTCCTTGGTGTCTTAGTATATTAGTTGGACAGGTAAGTCTAGCTAAGTACCTTCTCGTACTCAGGGTTTTATTCCCATTGTTGCAGATAATGTTATGTGTCACGACTACTGCAAGAACTGTTTTGCTCCTGCAGTGGATGAGGATTAGGACCATGGGCTTGGTCACTCTGTAGTTCATCTCACCCTTGTGCTTTTGGTTGGAGATGACTATGAAACTGGCTATGTAGTAAACTACGTGTGATGTTGATGTCAAACTACTTTGCTTCCGCTACTTTTAAACCTGGTTTGTAATAACTATGTGAACTCTGATGTATGTGAGATATTTGTGAACTGTGATATAACATGTGACTGGTTATGTTGAATCATTACGATCTTGGTTTGTATGTTGGTTGTTTGAGATCCTTCAAGATTTCATCGGACTACCGGGTTCATATGGGCTCAAGTATGACGATTTGATCGCTTCGGTGATTGCTATTGTACTTGTGCTTTTATAAATTGGACGGTTCTATGACACAGGGGTACCAAACATTTCCAGGAAAGTCTCACTCCCTGTTGGTGCTGCCATCTGTACCAACCAAAAATGGTGCAACTCTCGTGAGAACAACGTTATAACTGAAAAGAGTTACTTAACCGAATAGGAGACTTATAAGGGGAGGAACAATGCAAGTGTGTAATGAATGATTGATCATGATGCATGTACATTTCGTACATCCTCACAAACTTAGGAAAATTAAACTTCTAACGACATATGCGGTGGCATACATGCGTTCTCTCATATATAACATAGCTATTTGGGCTACACGTTTGGCTGTTAGTGTACCTGCACAAGAATTTTATTTTGGCCCAACCCCAAAATTATATACGCAGAAATAAAAATCTAGGCTCTAGGTTGCAAGCTAAATACTTTCATATATATATACCCATATATATACTTCCATATCAAAGCTACCCAAAAGTAAATACGTCCCATATATACATATAAATATGCATATACGGTCGTTTCAAAGCTAACTGACAATTAAATACCTTCGTATATATATGAGACATATATACTTTAGTATCAAATCTAACTCTCCCCATTAGTCCGCACGCTTACATCTTGCGGTCATGCCACTATGACGATGAGTGGCATCTTACCTTGGGCATAGAGGCATTTGATCCATACATTAACACTCAAGTGAATTGCATCCATACGAGAGCACGCCGTATGGACGACGAAAATAAAAACCCCCACGTTAGTACTTAATTAGCCACCTGAAATCCTTAACTAGGCATAAAGGAAGTGATCATTGGCACACTTTAGATTGAAACTTTAGGTTTAGGTTTAAACACCTATATATATCTATTAGTTGCCAAAACTAGTTTTGGAAAAACAAAAACCTTTGTTTTAAATACACATGTGGCAATCAATGTTGAATCTTACTCTAATACCAGCTCTAGCAGAACCGTCCAATTTATAAGAGAACAAGTACAATAGCAGCCCGCAAGTAGTCACAATGTCATACTTGAGCCCATATAAACCCGATAGTCCATCGAGAACCACGAAGGTTCTTGATTAACCATCAACATACAAGCAAGATCGTACATGATTCAACATACATGTCACACGTTACATAATGTTCACAAATATAGTTCCATACATCAGAGTATGATTAAAAGTTATTACAATATAAGTTCAAATAAAATAGTAGTGGAAGCAAATAGTTTAAAACCAACATCTATCATCATTTTTCAAATACGGTGCTAGCTCATGATCACAATTCCACAAAAGCATAAGAGAGGGATTATCATGAGACGCCTTGCCCAGAGCCCTACTCCTCGTCCACAGTGGGACAGAAGCAGTTCTTATAGTAGCCATGATACATTGTATTATCTGCTACAAGTGAGAATAAAACCCTAAGTACAAGAAGGTACTCAGCTAGACTTACCCATCATAAACCAAAAATAAAGTGACTCGAAGGATCATGCAAGGCTTTATAAGTGGAGCTAGTTTGACAACATTTTGCATAAAAAGCCTACCAATTCAAGTATACAGTTATAATTCGGTCATCAAGTTAATTATGGCTTTTCATCTCTAGATTAGCAACTAACCTATGCCAAACATGTGGTATATCATTTAGTAGCATGCAGTAGTAACCATAGCTGGTATAATAATTCATGTTCATCATAACCATCATATTCCATAATATAGTTACTACGATGTTGGGGCTAGTCAAGTTTCTCACTATCTGGGAGAGACAGCGATTCGAATCGATTTCAACCAGCTAGGAATTTATTCCAAACACAAACCCAGGCAGACCAGATCAACGGTCACCTTAGGTCACCTTTGGTACAACTCAGGTCCACATTTCATGAGTTTGATCAGCGCCGCACAATCAGGGATGACTAGCTACCAGGACATTCAGGCCTGTCCTGCCCTTGGTCTCATGTCTGACTCCCCGCACATTGTTACTACCATCTAGAGTGTGCGCTTTTACAAAATGGGGCCTGACATGAGTTTACTACTTGGCTTCATGGTCGGAACGAGTTATCTGGCCAGCTAAGTGAGAGGCATGCGTTCAATCTCGATAGAACTGCCAACAACGGTATGGTCCTTAACCGGCATAGACGGAATCACATGAGTCAACCTACACATAGACTCCGCCTGGCCTCCAGTTACATTACCCCATGGTTCTGTTCCATGATAGCAAATATAGCCAACCATGCTTTGGTATCCACCTATATCTCGTAGGTGACAGGAAATCACCCAACTTCTACCGATCTAAGCATGGCTAAGCATATATTTGATCCTGGACCTACACAGGGTTAAAGGTATATATATATATATATATATATATATATATATATATATATATATATATATATATATATATATGGACAAGGTAGTTTTATGCATCAAGTGTTTCCAATCAACTGTCATAACCTAATGCATCAAACATAAAGGAATCAAGTGATATTTTGTAAAACATGGGAGGCTTAAAATGCTTCGGGGCTTGCCTTTGATAAAACAAGTTGGCCTATGGTTTCAGCACTCAGGTAAGTCTTCAAGAGTTTGCTCCTCTCCTTCTAGAGCTACGGCCTAAGGTGCCTCCTGTTGTTCCTCCGGCTCTTCTTCGAACTCCAGCAGAGTTATCCCCTCGGACGATCCTATATGCATGAGCAAGAAATAAGATATCATGGATGCATATATAATGACATGTATAATATGATATGAGGTGATGAATGCATTCTCATAAGTGTTCTCAGCAGCATTGCATTAAGGTGATAACAAGTTACATTTTCTTTTACTGAGTAGGTGCATATCTCTTCTCTAGTAACTTAAATAGACACTCATGTAAATCATTTTCTGGACAACAAGACAACATCCACTTGTTTTGACCATAATGGGAGTTCTATACCTCCAAATAATATGGTTGTGAAGATTTTGGAAAGCTTATGAAATTTCCTATAGCTTTCTTTTAATCATCTTATATTGATTCAGCAGTTATGTAGGTCAAACAATTAAATTTTTCTGATCTGTCCAGAGAGCAAGCATTTTAGATAGCAGACTTCTAATAACCAAAATTCTTAAATCATAATACCTATGACTATGAAAACTTAACACAAGGTAGATAATTGAGTTATATACAACTTTGTTATTAACAATTTTTAAAGAAAAGACCATTATCTTCATGAAATTATCATCACAAAAGAAACTATACATGCAGCCATCTAATTGAATTATAAAGCAACAATTAACTAGTTGCATACAATGAATTACTTATAAGCCTAACTAATAACATCAACAGATCATATGCATCACAAGCACCACATAAAACCTCGTGGTTATGCCTAACTAATTTATTTACATTCATTTATCAATTTCCTTATATAATAAAGTGATTCAAAGGATAAATATTTCCAGTGCTTAATAAATTCTTAGAAAATTACAGTAACCTAAAAATGACCCTAATAGTCCATAGTACAAAACTTCATGCCATTTGGATAAGTATAGCCACCTCTACAAAAATGACAAGTTACATATGTTTATTTTAGCAAAAATAGTTTAGCATAGTGAAAAGTGTCAAGCAATAGATTTCATATTTTTCTTACTTTTATCCTAGCATAAGAATATTGTGTAAAAATTTGCATCATCATATGTTATGTATTTTTACCTCGTTTATTTTCAATAGAAACTAGCAATTAATTAAAATTAAATAGGAATACCATATTTCAAATATGCTTATCATAGGTTTAATATTTTTCCTAGCTAGATCAGCAAAATTGGAATCACAATTTTATCACCTTCCTAGATCAAGTTATACAATTTATAAGATAGAAACTATTTTAAAAGCACTTAGCTTGCTCAATTTAATTCTCCTAGCAAAATACAATAAACAGTAGATTTCATATTTTTATCAAATAATTAACTTCAAGATGAATCTAACAAAATTTGGTTCACCTCATTTGGATACTCGTAGCTCTAGATATAATTTTTGCAAGTTAGTAACAAAATATGTGAAAAATAAATAAAGAAAATCCAATTTCCACTCGGGCGCTACAGCTAGGTGCACCCGGTCCATACACCCTGCTGTTACTGATGCACGGGTCCCACAGTCAACCCGGCCCCACATGACAGCAAAATAAAAACAGAGGCGGCTCTTTGACCGGTGAGAACTCACCGACGGTGAGGTCAATGGTGACGAGGTCACCACCAATGTGTTCCCCACACCCTTGCGCAATCATTGGTACCCTTGGTTGGCTCGGTGGATCACCAGATCTATCCCACCGGCGAGCATGGTGGCTCGGCGGTGGCATGCTGCGGCGAGCCCATCGTCTCAAGTGACGGTGAGCCTAGGCGAGCACTGCTATGGGACCTAGGAACCCTAGCGAAGCTCTATGGCACAGATTAGGTCAAGGTAAGGTGGCAGCAAGGCTTGGCCATGTGCATGGCAGCACGGCGGCGCGAGCACAATGGCGGCATAGTGGCGTTGCGCTCTGACAAGGCTGGCATTGGCCTTAGGCTATTGCCTCGAGCTAGACCTAGCTCTAACCTAACCCTAACATCTAGAAGCGAGCGAGGAAGAGAACCGGGTATGCACAACCACGGCGGTGTGCATGGCGGTGGCCCTCTCAGTGATGGTGCAATGACGGTGATGGCCCGTAGGCCTTTACCTTAACTTAGGTTAAGGCAATGGTGGTCGGGGAGGTGGAGGAGGTGATGGCCGAGCGGTGGGTGAGATATGACAGAAGACGGTGCAGTGGTGGCAGTGAGCGAGCTCGGTGGAGGTGCGGCGGAGATGGTGCAGTGCTCGAATTGCTCTGGCGTGTGAAGGAGAGGTAGAGAGAGGGCGAGAGAGTGAGAGTGAGTGTGCGTGGTGGCTTTGCCTCCCTTTTCTCCCCCTGCTGGCCCGACTAGCCAGGCTAATGCCAGCATGCTGCCACCACATGGTGCGCGCAACCTAGGCATGGTCGGCCACGACGGCCAGCCGATTTGAATTGGTGAAGTCGATTTACTTGACTGAAACCGCCATCTTTGCTCTCCTCTATCTCCTAATCTGTGGAAAATTTTTGAAAACTTTAGTAATACAAAGTTTAGAGCTATGTGAGTACTACAACTTTGCTATAATGATCATGGCCTAATTTGAGCTAGTTTTCAAACTATAGTGCTCCTAAGTGGGGTAGCCTAAAATTGTAAACCGGTTTAGGACTTAGCAAAATTTTTTGTTACAAACAGCATTGAGTTGAAATTTGTGAGCTCTATTTGACCATGTTATGCACTGATTGAGCTCATGACCCTTAAATAAAGATTGTTACCCTTAATGTGAACTACAACTTTTATTTAGGTCACACAGCCATGCAAACAATCTAGACTACCATTCCACTTTGGTCAAACTAGTATCATGAAAATGGCATTTCAAATGAAACCAACACTTAGAAGCAAATTTTGTCTATGTCATGAAGATAAACATTGTTCCAATTATCATTCTAGATGTGTCTAAGGTATTTTGGTGTCCTCACAACCATCTCATGCATTGGTCACATATGATCACAAGCATAATTAAGTATATGAGTAACATACCAAGTGGTAAAGAGAAGGTAAATGAAATGAAACTTCATATGCTCATGCTCATGAATGCTTGGATGATGCTTGTGCTCATGAAATGCAAATGCCAAATGCAAGGCTTAACACTAGGGTGTTACAAATACAAGAATGGGCACACCGCTCGCAGGGTGCTAAGATCAAGTATCACTACGATGGTGATACCACGGAGACGTCTTGAGAAAAATGCCTCGAGCACAAGGAGGAGCAAGGAACCCATCGCCATGCCGAAACCTCTAGACTAGGGCGCACAACAGAGGATAGGGTCGCTGAGCCCAGAGATCACCACCATCAATCTATAGGAAATAGGAGGGAAATGATGAGGCACCCTCGATTTTCTGGAGAAGCTGATCATGGCCACTAGGAAACATGTTTCAGCGAACCCAAACCTAGAGGGTTTGGAGACTACTAGAACCACTGGGGCCAAAAAGTGGACCGGACACCTCAATAGCCCCCTCCTGCTCGCAAGATCCCTTTTGGCACCAGTCGTTAAAAAGGGCAGCTGCTTCCCTCCCTCATCCCCACGTCATCCCCACGCTCTCTTCATGGGAAGGTCGGAGAAATTTGCAACTACAGCCATGGATGATGCGAATGGAAGAAAAGCCCCAATTTATAGGTCCAAAGGTGGATCAAATGGCCAAGGGCCCCCATGTTGCGTGGCACACCATGGTGGGCCACAACTAAGGTAAGATGCCCGCATAAGGGCAAAGAAGTATGTGCTACCCAAAAGAGGAGCCATAACAGGGGTCGACGAGACCACACGTCTCCGATCGGGTTGTGAACCCCGAAGCACAGCACACTAACATGGCAGGGCTCATTGATTGAGAATCATATCATCAGGATGCCCTAACAAGATGGGGCACAACATCCACCTGCCACATTGAATACACCAGCCCACAAGAGGTCGAGCAATAAAGCTCAGAAAGGTAGCAACTATGAATTTGCGCTCCAATGCACGCATGGATCAGCACTTTCATGACCACTTCATGATCGTAAAAACATTAGGGGCTACAGTCGAGGTTTTAACCCTAGGATTTCTCAAGGTACCGACTAATTAGCAGGCCGCATAGCCCACAACACAATGCCTAACAAAGGCCCGAACGACCAATGCCAAGCAAGAGCTAAGCAGAGCAGACCATGCGCTAAAGATGGGGTGAGCCCCAACCCCTTCCACCTGCCTTAGTCACACGACACTCACAAGACGCATGACCTCTCCCCATCATGACCCTCAGAGGGGATGGGGGGAGGTCGAGGGTAGCTAGGCATGCCTGCTTTGACAAGAGCAAGCATGCTGCACTGACTCTGCAAGGACCAAGGGGACAACAGTCACATCGTCCCGGTCAGACATCCTCCCTGTGCCATGCCGCACCAATGAGACAACACCGCACCACAGTGGCAATAGGTATGACACCCACCGTCCAAATACGGACCGACTGGATGCTTGTTTGATCCCACCCACTACGAGGGACTCAACGGAAAGGCCATCTAGACCAACAGAGTACCCCAACGATCGGGGTCGTGGCCCTCAGCCCCACGAAGTGACCAAGCAAACGATGACCTAGGGCAGATACCTACTTCGGGTATGACACTCCTAGGAACCAAGAGATGATGACAAAGGCCACAAGGGACACCGCATTGCATAGGAGGGCTGACAAACTACCATCGAGGTTACAGTGCCACCATGGCCAGCACAGTAGTGCCACATCACATCCTACCGCAATGTGGCCAGAAGACCATGATGATAGCAATGACCGGACGTGCACCAGAAGACGGCATATCTTGCGAGCCAAGTTAGTTAGGCCCTCCCTCAAGGTCTCGACCCTTCGGTTAGGAGAGCCTTGTCATTGTACAAGCCTAGCCCCGAACTCCATATAAGGATAGCTAGGGCACCCATCTCAGGAATGATTCATATCCTCTACCATTCCATTCATTCACCACTATAGTAGGGCTCATGGAGCTTCTTGTCGGGCAGCCCTTAGCATAACATAGGACCTTCCACCATTCTTGCACCCCCATTGTAAGAACTTCACTGCATTCAAGTGAGGAACACGCACTCGATCATCTCTGACACTGGATGTAGGGCTCCAGCCTGAACCAGTATAAATCCTCATGTCCATTAGATGCTACTATTGTCTTTCTAGAGTAGCGTGGCAATCATATAAGTTTACTAGTCTGGTTTGCAAAACATCGACATATAGTATGGTAAACATGCATAACGGAATTCATCCGATCAAGTCTCGCGTCGATCTAATGCCTAATGGAGGAGCCACATAGCAATTCAAATTTACTGCACACGCAAGAAAGTCCAAGCATCGTAAATTGGACCGGTCCGGACATATCTCATGTTATATAGGGAAACCTATTTTGTATGAGTACTTTCATTGAATCCCTAAAGGAAACAAATAAAATTGAAACAAAACAATAGAAAAGCAAAAGCAAAAAGAATATTTTAGACTTGTTCTGATGAACTCCCCGCTACATGGTTCTTTCAAGTTCAACAAATTTTATCAAAGACATGAGTTGGCTTCAACAGAGATAAAAGGCACTCATGAATGTCTAGCATATTCAGATCAAAGACAACCAAAAATAAATTTGCAGCGAAAAGCAACCAAGAGGGGCTGTAAACCAGCTACAAAATGACCAAATGACCTGAGCTACACCATGCTCAATAGTGTTTAACCCACCTAATACAAAGTACAGCAAAAGTTCACACAGACATGCATGCAATTAAGAGTTCACTTATTTGCAAGGGCGTCCTAGAGATCAAACCTTCTCATGACTACTAATACTACTTATACATCCCACATATCAAGGCTCGAGGCAGGCGTGCAAGATCTCGTCCACGTCCACTTCGCAAAGACAATGTTGGCGGCCGGCTCGAAACTCTCGATCAGATCATCGATGTCATCGTCCTTTGATCCTGGTGAAAAGCCCTACTCCACCACCTGAATGTTCACCACTGCGCTAATTTGTAGCTGGGCAACAGCCAGCACCATGGCAGCCCCCTGACGAATGGCTTTGGTTAACATGGCTCGAAGGCGGGCCGGTAGAGCTCAGAACGCCTCCTCTGCGGCGAATAGATTATCCCCTATTCCAACGGGGAAGGCTGTGTTACAGTCGGCTAGCATGGACAGTTGTAGGGTCCCGACCCGCGTCCTTAGTACCACAAACATGTGCATCATGTGTTGGGCCTACTCCTTAGCGATCGCCAAGTCGCCTCGTACCTAGGAGAGATTATTCTTGGAAACTTGAAGTGCATCACAAGCAGCGTCTAGCTCACCATGCAGCATCTTGGTGTTTAGCCTGGTCGATGACAAAACCACTTAGATCTCATGGTAATCCTTCAATAATTCATGGTAGTCTGAGGATTCATGCTCTTTTGACAATTTGCCCACTTAAGGATCCGAGGGCTATGCGGGGACAGAGTGGCTTGGTGGCAGCAAGCAGCAATGGGATGACTCTTTGACACCACCAGGGGAAAGCCCCACGATCGGTGATGGCGCCGCCATGGAGGAAGCGCTGCACAATGCAACCCAAGTTCAAGCCCATATAGGATAAGGTGGAGAGCGATCTGATTGAGAAGGCAAATGACTTTTATAGAACTGATCAGCATAGCTTGGTATAGAATTGCGGGCAGCTACCTCAATCGAGGGATGCCTCACGGGGGCTGCTTCTGAGGGCGAGCACGAACAAAGAATCGGGGTCCAGGGCCATCGAGGCTTAGGACATCATCACGCCCACATTCACCTATTGAGGTAGTAGGCAAATTCCAAATACTAGTTAAATTAAATAGCATGAACACAAATACAAGTGTTTAAACCAAAATTTGCTAGAAGAACGTGGGAACTCGCAAACTTTCAAGTTTGTGCCAATCAAGGAATTGGTTGCATGAGGATCAATATCAGCCGGTTCGGGTGCGACACTAGAATTGGCTCTCTTTAAATGATGTCAACGGATAACAATAATGAACCGCGACCGGCATCAGGAAGATACATATCGGACTCTACAAAAGGAGAAAGATTAGGGTCCAAGTTATCTTAAGATAGGAATATTTTCTTCATACCAAAGATTGTACCAAGTCGTACTTGAGTTGGATTCATACTTAGGCTCTGGGTATAAATAGTGGACCCCGGCTATTGTAAAGAACACACAATCAATCCAATACAAGTTACTTACTTTTTTCGGCTTCGGCCACCCCTTAGGAGTAGGAGTAGAGTAGATCTCAGTGAGTTCTTCAATAAGTACGGCTGCATCGATCCGATTGACCTCCACTGCTTGTCTATAAGTACCGTCATGGCTTATACTTCTGTTCGTACAGCTGCATCGATCCGGTCGACCTCCACTATGACTCTGGTATAAGCTAGTTAGTGACTCTTGTCTAGTTCAAGTATGACAGCATTGATCCGGTCGACCTCCACTACTCGAACTAGATTAAGGTCAAGTTATCGGCTCTATCTAAGGGTGGCGTTCCTTCGGATAGATTCATTAAGTTACTGATATTGCTTATTGGTTCCATTATTTATCTAATTACAACAATATCTTGTTTAACCCATCGTTTGTTAATCTAAACTGATCTAATCTGCACCTTAAACGATGAGTTTTGTTTTATCGGCTGTTTTATATCAATCTTGATCGTGCATAGCGTGCGGTTAAGGCATGTCTGATCTTGAGTAGATCTATTGGCTAGTGAAAATTGTTCCATGGCCCGTTATCATGGCCTATGTGATTCTGCCTCACACCCCACTGCTAGCACCATGGAGTGGGGATCATTATTTAGTAGATCTGTTCCTAAGAGGGCATGACCTTAACTGTGCGCTATGCCTGAATCGGATGTTTTAGTCAATATCGAGCGCTTTCAAGAACAGTTCACATCACGAGATCATTGAAGTTGGGATAGGTTGAAAGATGTGTTAGCCCCATGATCTTATTATTGTATTACAGCATTCATGATTCTACCTTATGCACCACTGATATTAGTGATAAGTTAGGGTTGTCGAGTCTATGGTTGTTTCTACGGCCTGCATGATTCTAGCTCATGCCCCACTGGTCATAGCGATAGATGAGATCTAACTTGTTCATTAGGTTTTTTTTATTAAATGGTTGAATGGTGATGAGCTGTTTCTTTTATATAAAAGGGGTTCGGTTACATGCAGTCATTGGCTTAGCATAAATTAATCATTGTTGACATCCTCTTGCCATTGACTAATGTTTGTCTAAATAATGATATTCATCCTAAATGATAACCGATTCTTCTTACACAACTCCATGAGCTATAACTGATTTATTCTTATGAATATGCAGGAATCGACTATTTAGTCGATCTCCTTTCATATCGGCTGTCAGAGCTGCACATTCCGGACTGTCTGGCAACACCGGCACGTTCCGTCCTAAATTACTGATAAACTTTCTCTCCTTGTCAATTGTAGGGTCAAATTGACTGGCACATCTTGGGAGGAGTGCGCAGGATCGACCATCCCTGCGCTGAAGCTAGGTGGATCTCTAGCTCCATCGAGTGGACCCTTCCGGCTTGCTCGTGTGCCCTCAAGCATTGGCAATACATCTCTTAGCCGATTTTTGGTCTCTTCTGACAAAGCTTCCTTAAAAGAGGTGACTGATGAACTGACTTCATCCTCATCTAAATATTCCTCGAGATTAAAGGAATAGCTCAGAGCTGGGAGATTGAGTGCCTATGTATAAGGAAATCTTAATTAGGAGGTTTGAGTTAGTTCACACCGAAATAGATAGTTAAGAAGATATTGCACCTTCTCTGAAGTTTTTATCTGGAGAGGAGGAACAACTTATGATGCACCGGTGACGTCTGGTTAAATCGGATCTGGACTCTCAACGTTGACATCTGCAAACATCAGAAGATTTTTAGCTCATGTTTGTTGCAGAAAGATAAATTTAGCAAATAACTTCCTTACCATCAATTGTTTGCCAAACTGGGAATCGACAGTTTGATTGTCGACAGCAACAAGACCACCTTCAACGCCAATAGGATCGCTAAGCGGACTGTCAGACTCCTGATCTTGCATAGGTGTGTCCTCAGAAAGTATCTAGCACGTTAAGAAGTCAGTTGAAGGGTAAAAGACTGAGTAAATCAAGAAGTCAAAGAAAATGCTCTGACAAGCATCAAGGATAAAACTCACATTTTCTGCTGATATGGAAGCATCGGTTATTCAACTAAAAATTGGCTCCTCTTGAGGATTAGCCGATGGGGGTTCAGATGGTGCTGAGTCAAACACCTGGGATAGCAGTCCCGCACCTAGAGCAGGTTGGGACGCAATGCTCGATAGCTGTGAAAGAACAGAATCAGCAGTTGAATAACATTTTCAAGAAGAAGATAAATTGTTTACCTGAGCAGTTGATGGCCTCATTCAGCGGAGTCTCTTCCCAATAGTAGTTTTCTGGGTTGTCCCTTGAGCTACCTTGTGCTTTGAAGACTAACATGTTACGATGGTTGGGGCAGCATGAGTTTTCATTAGTTTCCCCTGTGTAGGCACAACCGATCCCATTCTTGAAACAAGACAAGGTGGTTGATAGTTTATAGGATGCCCCTTCCTATCCAAGCTTGGAGGATCAAATTCAACGTCCTAAAAAGGATTGGTTAAAATGGTTAGCAAAAGAATTCATCGAATAATTTTCTTGAAAGAAGATGGCTAGTTACCTCTCTGTCAGAAACGAATTCCCCATCCAAAGCAATACACAGAGGGTGGACCAGCCCACACAAAAGACGGGAGTGCCATTTTTGCAACCAGGAGTCGAAAAGAGTGGAAGAGAGGCTGACTCTAACCCAGTCATTCAAGCAAAAGGAAGGAAGGTCTGATCCCAGTTGAAAAACTCTAGAGGCTTCTAGTACTTTGCTAACGTCTTCCCTTGGCCTCAGTATATCCTTAAAGAAGAGTCAAGGAGGCAATTTGTAACACCCTAGGTGTTAGGATTGCATAATTGCACTTGCATTGCATAGCATAAGCATCATTCATTCATGCATAAGCATTTCTATATGATACATTGCTATGAAACATGTGAAACAGACTATTGTGCTTTTATGTTTCATTGTATGTAGGCTTTATGATCATGTGTGATTGAGTGCAAGTGATTTATGTTGGTAACTAAAATACCTTAGCTACACTTAGGATGTCTAATGGAACAATGTTCACGTTAATGACTTTGCCTAATTATGCTTCTAGGGTTTAGTTTGACTAGGTGCTCCTCTTGAGTGTTTTTGTTTGACTGAACTAGAATGGTGCCATAGACTGTTTTCATGTCTGAGCAACCTAAAACAAAGTTGTAGAAAATTATATATGGAACAAACTTTATTTATAGGCTAAGTCCTAAAAATGTGTGAAACAGTCCCAAACATGGCCCACAAGTTAGATTTGGGTGCTGATTCAGCACTTAGAAAATGTTTTAAGTCTTTTTCTGATTTCTTGTTTGATCAGCTCAACTTTGGGATAATTTTACTAGCAAACCATTGAGAATTAGAACTTGATCCTTTAATAGAAATTGTAGCTGGTATATAGGGCTTCAATTGTTATTAAGATCGTTTGCGCTAATGCATCATGGATTAGGAGATTGAAGGTCACCAAGTCTCGCTGTCAGGCCGAAATTGGAGCTCTGATATTGGTCCACAGTAACCGATCGGTTCAGACATCAGCCGCCGCATAGAGGCCGTGCATCGCCGTCGGGCCGCTCGGCCAGGCCATGTTGGGCTCCAGCGCGCCACAACACGCCCGCGCTCGCCTGTGACCTCTCTGCATTCGCATTTCCTCGCCTGGCCTTCTACTTTGCCTTTCTATAGCGTCCGTAGCAACACAGCGCAGCGTAGCACAGCTCACCGCCATCACCATTGTTGGTGTCAGCTCATGTCTTGTCGTTCCTCTGCCACCACAACAGCTCCATAGTGATCCCACCACATCACCGTGCCCTTATTGCTCGCTATACTTGCACGGTGAGCCTTCGTGCCGCGTGCAGACCTCGCCGGTCAACTTCGCCATAGTTAGTATAGTCTTAGCTGAGCCATAGATCGAGCTTCCATGGCCAGCTCCGGCGCCTCGTCGTCGAGCCGCACCACCGCACCGCCATGACCGCCGCTATCATGCTTAGCTCCGGCCATCGGTCCAAATAGCTAGCATACTATGTTCGCAATGCCTTAGTGGTCACTGTTGTACCGGTGATGTCGCCAAAAAAGTCATCATCGGCGAACTCCGGCCGATCCACATCGAACAGCACCGCTACCTCTGTTTTCATTTCACTGGCACGCGGGCTCGGCTGACCGGTGGACCCCGGCTGTCAGTGACTGTGAAGTGAAAAGATAGTTCATTTATTTCTAGATTTGCATGCAACTTTGGAAAATCATAAGTGTAGTTTAAGAAATCCAATTTTGGTGAACCAAATTTTGGGGTGTTCCACATAAAGTGTAGTATTTGATAAAAATATGTAACACACTATTTCTTGTATTTTTCTAGGTGAATAAAATAGAGTTTAATAAGTGCTTTTAAATGGTTTCACTTTTGTTAAATCTATAACTTGAGCTAGGAAAGTGCTAAAATGTGAATCCAAGTTTGTTAGTCTTGTATTATTATGTACTACATGGGAAAAATATTGGTTGCACTGTGATCTTGCTGGAAATATGAGTTTAATATTTATCTTAAATAAATACTAGATTCTTGTGCTATTTTTCATGGTAAAAATATGTATCTAGTGAGCATGAAACTTTTTGTATAGTGTCATGGTGTTATGATGAACCTAAGAAAAATATAAAATTCGTTGCTTGACACTTTTCACTATGATTTCCTATTTATGCCATTTTAAGCCCTGCGGGCTTGTCATTTTTGTGTAGGGTGCTATAATTGTTCAAATGATGTGAAATTTGTACAGTAGTCTATTGGCAACATTTATAACCTACTGTAATTGTTGTGGAATTTTCTGTACACTTTGGATATGTGTTTATTATTTAATCTAATTATCTAAATAAATTAATAAAGTCATGAAAATAATTTATTTAGGAATGGCCACTATGTTTTCTTATGATTCATTTGATGTATGTTAACTATTGGTAACATTGGTAGTGCTCCTAGTACTATTCTTGTATGTAATGAAATATTATTTTCACTATAATTCACTTATAGTGACTTTCTGGACAGAATTTAGAGTTAACCAAATTAAATGGTGAATTTGATGTTTGCTTTGAATCTTGTCCATAACAAAGTTGTAGGGAACTTGTCTATCTAGCTTGTGTCAAAATTTCAGGGAATTTAGCCTAGTATTTTGAGAGTTATATCAGTTGGAAGACAGCACTCCCAACTGGCTACTCTCTAGAATCCACAGACAGTTTTGTAAAATCAGTCTGTTTGACCTAGTTTGAATTGGAATTAGACCTTGGTGATTAAATGAAAGTTGTACATAATTTTATAAGCTTTCTAGATTGTCTTGTTGCATGTCTTTTAGGTTAGTACAACTCCAGTTATGAGTAAAACTAGCTGCTGCTGTTTGCAGCCTAGACTCTGTGATTGCGGTGAATAACTTGTTTGCTTGCTATGAGTTGATGTGATGACTTAGATGCTAGGCTAATTAAGATAACTTATTAGTTGCAGGTGCTAGACCTCTTACTAAAGATGAACAATTTTATCTTAGGTTGTTAGAGCTTGGTGAGTGTGTAGTTCTTGTTTTCTAAAAGAGATATGCACCTACTCAGTAAAATAGATGTTAATCTTGCATCATCGTGTCTTACAAGCGTCCATCTATACACGTCTATACATTTCATCATCACCTTCCATATCTTGTGCATGCATGACTCTTATGCTATGCATATGCATGCAATAGGTGTTCCGGAGGGAGTCACGCTTCTCTGCAATTCGAGCAAGGACTTCCGGAGGAGCAGCAGCAAGCTCAGGAGACGGAGGTGCAGGCCCCCGAAGAAGGAGCCAACGAAGAAGTTCTTGAGTGTCCCGATCACCAACCTTCATCTTTTCTGAAAGGCAAGCCCCGAAGCATTCTAAGTCTCCTATGTTTTGAAAATTATTACTTGAGTATCTTTATATGTTTGATGCATTAAGTGATAGCAACTGGATGCAAACACTTGCAGCATATATATCTATTCCTTATCCAGTAAACGTACCCTGAATCCTATTTAGGTCCAGGAGCAAATCAAAGCTTAGTCTTGTTTAGACCGGTAAAAGTCAGGTGATTTCCTGTCACCTGCAAGTTAGGATGATGTCTGGTCACGGTTGGCTATATTTGCTATTGTGGAAATAACCATGTGTTAATAATGAATGCAGACCGGGTGAGATGTCGATTGAGAAGCAACAAGGCAAGCAGGTCTTGGGTGTGGATCTATCCCCATCTGTGTCGGTTAAGGACCGATTCATTATACGTCCTCATATCATGTTGAACGCATGCCTATCACTTAGTTGGCCGGATAACTCATTCCGATCGAGAAGCCGAGTAGCTCAACTCAGGCCGGAAGTCTAGGAAGTGAAAGTGCGCATCCTGGCGGTAGTAAGGATGTGCGGGGAGCTATTGGCGTAAGTCCTAGGTGAGATTGACTACCTGGCAGAGTGGACTCCCTGAGGGTGTAGCGCTGCTTGGAACCGCGATTCCTGAGTTGTACCAAAGGTGACCTAAGGCATATCGGCTGGTAGACCTAGGTTTGTGTTAGGAATACCCCTCCAGCTGGATAGAAATCGATTCAAATCGCCGTCTCTCCCGTATAGTGAGAACATGACTGAGCAGCGGCAACGTAGATACACTTAATTGAACTTGATGGTTATAATGATGATGATGATGTTACAACATTGTACCGGATATGGTTACTAATGTTTGGAGTTAATCAATTGCTTGCTCTAGTACAAGTGCTATTCTAGATGATAGGTTAATATTGATAACTGGCTGCTTACTTAATAAATTAAGTTATGTCCTTGTATCATTAAAGCTTTTATGCAAAATGGTTGTCAAGCAAGATCCACCAATAAAGCCTTGCATACTCCTTGGTGTCATTTATTTTTGGTTTACGATGGGTTTGTTTAGCTGAGTACATTCTCGTACTCAGGGTTTATTCCCTCTTGTTGTAGATGATGTGCTCTATAACGGCTACTGCAAGTATTGTCTCCACCCGGTGGGGGATGAAGACTAGATCATGGGGCATGATCATCTATGTTATCTTATCATATTGCTTTTGTGGGATATGACTATGGAACTGGCTTGTACTTGAACTAAGTGTGTGTGATGGTCTCAAACTACTTTGCTTCCGCTATTTGTGAACTCGTTTTGTAATAACTATGTGAACTCCGATGTATGAGGTACTTGTGAACTACTTGTGAAATGGATGTAACATGTGGCTTGTTATGTTGAATTACTACGATCTTGGTTGTTTGCAAGTTGGTTTGAAATCCTTCGTGGTTTTAGTTGACTACCGTGTTTATATGGGTTCAAGTATAACAGTTTGATCACTCCAGTGATTGCTTTTGTACTTGTGTACTTATAAATTGATCGGTTCTGTTACAGCTGGTATCAGAGCTAGATTCAACATTAAACATGTCATGTGTGTAATTAAAACAAAGGTTTTTGTTTGCAAAATCAGTTTTGAAAACTTATAGCTACTTATATATTGGTGTGTTCAAATCTGAAATTTTACTGAAGTGTGTCAGTGGTCATATCCTCTATGCCCAAATAGGGACTTTTAGGTGGCTTATTTAAGTAATGACTTTGGGGGGTAATTGTTTGCATTTTATTTTGTCGTCCATACGGCGTGCTATTGTATGGATGCCATCCGCTTGGGTGGTAATGTATGGATCAATTGCCTATATGCCCAGGTAAGTGTGAGTTGTGAGAGCATGACCGTCCAATTGTCGGTCTAGGGGAGAGTTAGTTGTGGTTACTGGAATATTTACATGTTGCACACATGTACATATGAAGGTACTTAATTGTGGGTATATTTTTCGGGTAGCTTTGGATACCGAAGTATATATATTTGGGGACGTATATATAGAGAGTATCTTAGTTTACTGCTTTCATTGTGTGCTTATTTCTCTTTTGTTGGGATGGGCTGCAATGAATTTGTCTGCAGGTACACTAACAACACAACATATAGCTCGACTAGATACGTATATGAGAGAACGTATGTATGCCACCGTGTATGTCGCTAGAATTTTAATTTTTCCTAAGATTCGTGAGGATGTACGGAACGTGCATGCATCATGTTCACTCATGCCATTATATTTTTGCATCACTCCATCCCTTATCTTTAATAATTCCGTTATATATTTCTCATCCTGTAAGATAATCCTCTCACACCCATATGGCTATGTTGCTATAGATGGCCACACCAGCACTACCGCCTAGGAGCAGCACATTCCTGCACGTGTTTGGCACCCCAACCCTATTGTGGAGGGTGCTACATTCAGTGGGATATGCGGAGCCGCCTTGTTATACTTAGAAGCAAGGGGAGGCTGAAGGAGGGTTGTTGTGGTATGACATTGAGGTGGTTATCCCGCCTCACGCAAACAGACCCCGGTGGCTTGGTTGGAGCATTGAAGCTGATGGACAAACCCCTTGGGAAGGTGCACAGGTGGCAGCTTTGGAAGTGCTAGTTGATATTTGTCAGGAGTTTGGTGATGAGTTGATCAATGGACCAGCTAAGTCCATTCCTCGAGTAGCCCCGTCTGAGGCAGTGTGGCTGAAATTTGAGGATGATCCCTTGGTAATGACTAAGGCAAAAAGGGCACAGAGCTTAGGGCTATCCATGAGTGCTATGATGGCTGTTCTGAAGATGCACCAGGATCGCCAGGGCACTTATGTTAGTGCCTTGACAGCCCTTTGGCAGGCACTGAATGAACAACGCAAGTGGAAGAAGCGTGCGCGCAAGTATGGTAATGAGCTTAGGACAACTCAAAATTATATAGTTGGTCTTATGAGTGCTTTGGAAAACCGCAGGCAGCAATTTGTACGTGCTGTCAGGGAAAGAGATGCGAACCATGATCAGGTCATGCAGTGACTCATAAGCGAGATGATGCAATCCGTCTGGCACAAACTAGGAACGATGCTAGGATCATGACAACAATTCGAGATGAAGTTAGAGAGAATGAACTCCTTCGCCAAATTGAAGAACTTCAGATTGATGTTCACCACCTCAACATCATGGTGAACCTAATTCTTCCCCTAGCTCCAATGGTGGAAGAAGAGCCCAATGTGTTGATTGCCAATGATGATGGTGTGGAGATGGATGCTGAAGAAGACCCCAAAGATGAAGAGGTGGAGCCTTGGGAGGATGACCATGGTGATGGTGTGTCCGACGTTGACAGCGACCACTCCTAGGAGTAGCTTAGCTGTAGTCGTAGAGAGCTTGATGTCTTAGCTCTTATTTCTCAATCATTATGTAACAAACTCGTATTGTAGGTCTCAATTTCGGGAGGACCTTGCTCTAAAATCCTTGTTAGATCTCATTGCTCCTTCTCCTACAAATGATCTGGTGCAACACTAATCGCTATCTACCCTACTTTGGAACCTTTTCCTCATAGATCATGCCATTGCTTTATCAACTGCATCCATAGTCAGTGCTATGGCTCTATCCCTCAAATCTCATATATTTTGTCTCCAACTCTTTCAAGTCTCTAGATGTTTATCAGTCTTGATCTCATGTTGCTCCTTGGAAAGACCTAATCTCATGTTAATCTTTACCTCGTAATCACCTTTGTGGACACAAGGCATATATGGAAATTAAGCAAGAGTCCCCTGCTCAGTTGTCTTCAGCAATTAGGCTATGTTCTTTTGCGCTATGTTCTAATCTTCAGATCGCCTCCTTGTTGACTCCTAACCTTGTGACTACCTTTATTTGCTATCCCTCCTTCTCATGGTGCTTGCTCTTTGCAACCAAATTTGTGCCATATGAAAATTCGGGTGGGTTGTATGTTCAGTAATGGGGTTATGAGTAGCAACTATGGTGCCACGATAGAACCTAGGTCCTCTTTGTGGCCGGCCAGCACATGGTTGTGCTGCTAGGCGAGCATTGGTATCGAGGTTGCTAGTTATGATCCATTGTAAAACTACACCGATGTGTTATTTTCACGTGAGCTCTTCCTTGGTTATCTCTCTTTATCTTGTCTAAGGATCTGTACGTCGAACCAGATGTAATAGGACTCCCTTCTGAAGTCATCCAAAGGATAACCTTTGAAGAACAGGTCACTGACATGAACTTAACTGACTGCAAGAGATGCTAGACAAGTGACTCTATGTGATTGTCCCTGTAATGACGTCTGTCATCTAGTGAGCAACTTAGGTTGTCCCCGTTGGATCAGAAGGCTACACAATATTTAAAAGAAGAACAAGTACCCATTGCCCCACATTGACATTTTGTTTGATCAATTGTCTAAGGCAAAGGTATTCTCCAAAATTGATTTGAGATCTAGTTATCATCAGATAAAAATTAGACCGGAGGATGTGCCTAAGACCACTTTCTCCACCAGATATGGGTTTGTATGAGTATCTGGTTATGTCTTTCGGTTTGACCAACACTCTGGCATACGTCGTATATCTGATGAATTCCTTATTCATGGAGGAACTAGACAAGTTTGTAGTTGTCTTTATTGATAACATCTTGATCTTTTCCATGAATGCCGAAGAACATGCCGAGCATCTGAGAGTTGTTTTATCCAGGCTGCGAGAACATAAGCTTTACGCCCAGTTTAGTCAATGTGTGTTTTGGCTTAAGAAAGTACCTTTCTTTTGTCATGTGTCGTCTGATGAAGGAATTTCAGATGATCCATCTAAGGAGCGAGAAGTCTTGGATTGGAAAGCACCAACTTCAGTGCATGAGGTTAGAGGTTTCCTTGGTTTGGCTAGCTATTATCGTCGCTTCATCCTGGATTTCTCTAAGATAGCCAAGCCCATGACCAGGTTGCTTCAAAAAGATGTAAAGTTTGTTTGGACTCCAGAGTGTGAGACTGCTTTTTGCACTCTGCAGAATTTGTTGACCTCAACTCCTGTTTTGGCACAACCTGATATCGAGAAACCTTTTGATGTGTTTTGTGATGCATCAGGTACCGGTTTAGGTGTGTTCGCATGCAGGAAGGTCGGGTTATTGCCTATGCCTCATGTCAGCTAAGGAAGCATGAAACCAATTATCCAACTCATGATCTAGAGTTAGCTGCTGTTGTTCAAGCTTTGAAGATTTGGAGGCATTACCTGCTCGGTAACATGTGTCATATTTATACTGATCATAAAAGTCTCAAGTATATCTTCACTCAACCGGAATTGAACCTAAGACAGAGAAGATGGCTAGAGTTGATCAAAGATTATAACTTAGAAGTCCATTATCATCTGGATAAAGCAAATGTTGTTGCCGACGCTTTGAGTAGAAAATCTCATTGCAATTCTCTCTTGGAAGCAGATTATCATTTGGCACATCTGTTACATCCTGCTATGTTGCATAGTACTACTCTTAGTTGCTCTCTGGAAGGTAAAATCACCCAACTTCAAAAGACCGATGTGGTTGTGTTCCACATAAAAAGGAAGATGAAGGAACAAGAAACAAAACACTTTTGTGTAGATGAGATAGGTGTCCTATGGTTTAAGGACATACTGAAGGACAAGGAGCTTAGAAACCAAATCTTAGAAGAAGCTCACTCATCCAAGTTATTTATCCACCCAAGAAGTAGCAAAATGTATCAAGATTTGAAATCTCGCTTTTGCTGGACCAAGATAAAGAAAGAAATCGCAGTTTATGTTGCAAGGTGTCACAATTGTGGTAGAGTGAAAGCAATTCACTTGAAGCCTGTTGGACTTCTTCAACCATTATCTATACCAGGATGGAAATAGGAAGAGATTAGTATGGATTTCATTGTTGGACTTCCCCCTACCCAAAATAATTTTAATTCTATATGGATAATAGTGGATCATTTAACGAAGTCTGCTCATTTCATACCAGTTAGAGCTGACTATCGACCAAGTGACTATGCTGAGTTATATTTTAATCAGATAGTACGTCTCCATGGTGTTCCTAAAACCATTGTATCTGACAGAGGACCTCAGTTCACTGCTTGTTTTTGGGAACATTTTCACAAGATGTTAGGCACCAACTTAGTTAGAAGTTCTGGTTATCATCCACAAACCTCCGGACAGACGGAGCGGGTGAATCAAATATTGGAAGACATGTTAAGAGCTTGTGTCATATCTTCCAAAGGTTCATGGGATAAGTGGTTATCCTTGGCTGAATTTTCCTATAATAATAGTTACCAAGAAAGTATCAAGATGGCTCCGTTCGAAGCGTTGTATGGCCACAAGTGTAGAACTCCTTTGAACTAGGCTGAGTCTAGAGAAAGGAGATACTACGACATTGATTTCGTTGAAGAGGCTGAACAACAAGTCCGTACTATCCAGAAACATATGGAAGCCGCTCAGGCTAGGCAAAAAAGCTATGCGGATAAAAGAAGGAAGCCCATTGAGTTTGAAGTGGGTGATCAAGTTTATCTGAAGGTATCACAGATGAAAGGTGTGTAATGGTTCGGAGTAAAAAGGCAGCTTGCACCTAGATATGTAGGCCCATACTCGATCATAGAGAAGAGTGGGAGAGCCGCCTACAAGATAGACCTACCTTATGAGATGAGAGCTATCTTCAATGTTTTTCATGTCTCTCAATTGAAGAAATGTCTCCGCGTTCCTGAAGAAATAGTTTCACTTGGAAATATCAAGTTGAAATCAAATCTATCCTATGAAGAAAGACTGGTGTGGGTTATTGATACAAGAGAGAGAGTAACCCAGAACCATGTGGTCAAGTTTTACAAGGTTATGTGGAGTAATCAGGGTAGTCAGAGCGATGCAATGTGGGAACAGGAAGATTATCTGAAGGATGTATACCCTACCTTTTTTCAAAATGGTACGCTTTTCAAATCTTGGGGCGAGATTTTATAAGGGGGGAGGGCTATAACACCCTGGGTGTTAGGCTTGCATTGCATAGCATAAGCATCACTCATTCATGCATAAGCATTTCTATATGAAACATTGCTATGAAACATGTGAAAATAGACTATTGTTCTTTTATGTTTCATTGTATGTAGGCTTTATGATCATGTGTGATTGAGTGCAAGTGATTGATGTTGGTAACTAAAATACCTTAGCTACACTTAGGATGTCTAATGGAACAACGTTCATGTTAATGACTTTGCCTAATTATGCTTCTAGGGTTTAGTTTGACTAGGTGAACCTCTTGAGTGTTTTTGTTTGACTGAACAGGAACAGTGCCATAGAGTGCTTGCATGTCTGAGCAACCTAAAGCAAAGTTGTAGAAAATTATATATGGAACAATATTTGTTTAGAGGCCAAGTCATGAAAAAGTGTGGAACAGTCCCAAACATGGCCCACAAGTTAGATTTGGGTGCTGATTCAGCACTTAGAAAATTTTCTAAGTCTTTTTCTGATTTCCTGTTTTATCGGCTCAACTTTCGGATGATTTTACTAGCAAATCGTTGAGAATTAGAACTTGGTCCTTTAATAGAAATTGTAGCTGGTATATAGGGCTTCAATTGTTGTTAAGATCATTTGCGCAAATGTATCACGGATTAGGAGATTGAAGGTCGCCAAGTCTCACTGTTAGGTCGAAATCGGAGCTCTGATGGTGGTCCACAATAACCGACCGGTTCAGACATCGGCCGCCGCGTGGAGGCTGCACGTCGCCGTCGGGCCGCTCGGCCAGGCCACATTGGGGTCAAGCGCGCCACAACACGCCCGCACTCGCCCGTGGCCTCTCTGCATTCGCATTTCCTCACCTAGCCTTCTCCTTCGCCTTTCCGAAGCGTCCGCAGCAACACAACGCAGCGCAGCTCACCGTCGTCACCATTGTCGGCGCCAGCTCGTGTCTCGTCATTCCTCCACCACCGCAACAACTCTATAGTGATCCCACCACATCACCGCGCCCTTATTGCTTGCTATACTTGCACGGTGAGCCTTCCTGCCGCACGCGGACCTCATCGGTATTCCACCGCCACATTCCGTCGCCGTGGCCGCACCTCCTACGTCCGTCATTCTCCATAATAGGATGTGCTCTAGCTTCGCCATAGTTGGTATAATCTTGGCCAAGCCATAGATCGAGCTTCCGTGGCCAGCTCCGGTGCCTCATCGTCGAGCCGCACCGCCGCACCACCATGCCCGCCGTCGTCATGCTTAGCTCTGGCCATCGGTCCGAATAGCTAGCCTACTGTGTTCACAATGTCTTAGTGGTCACTGTTGCACCAGTGATGTTGCTGAAAAAGTCGCCATCGGCGAACTCTGGCCGATCTGTGTCGAACAGCGCCGCTTCCTCTGTTTTCATTTCACTGGCATGTGGGCCCAGCTGACCGGTGGACCCCGGCTGTCAGTGATTGTGAAGTGAAAAGATAGTTCATTTATTTCTAGATTTGCATGCAACTTTGGAAAATTATAAGTGGAGTTTTAGAGATCCAATTTTGGTGAACCAAAATTTTTGGTGTTCCACATAAAGTGTAGTATTTGATAAAAAATATGTAACACACTATTTCTTGTATTTTTCTAGGTGAATAAAATAGAGTTTAATAAGTGCTTTTAAATGGTTCACTTTTGTTAAATCTATAACTTGAGCTAGGAAAGTGCTAAAAATGTGAATCCAAGTTTGTTAGTCTTGTATTGTTATGTACTACATGGAAAAAATATTGGTTGAACTGTGATCTTGCTGGAAATATGAGTTTAATATTTATCTTAAATAAATACTAGATTCTTGTGCTATTTTTCAGGGTAAAAATATGTATCCAGTGAGCATGAAACTTTTTGTACAGTGTTATGGTGTTATGATGAACCTAAGAAAAATATAAAATCTGTTGTTTGACACTTTTGACTAGGGTTTCCTATTTATGCCATTTTAAGCCCTGCGGGCATGTCATTTTTGTGTAGGGTGTTGTAATTGTTCGAATGATGTGAAGTCTATACAGTAGTCTATTGGGGACATGTATAAGCTACTGTAATTTTTGTGGAATTTTTTGTACACTTTGGATATGTGTTTATTATTTAACCTAATTATCTAAATAAATTAATAAAGGCATGAAAATAATTTATTTAGGAATGGCCACTTTGTTTTCTTATGATTCATTTGATGTATGTTAACTGTTGGTAATATTGGTAGTGCTCCTAGTACTATTCTTGTATGTAATGAAATATTATTTTCACTATAATTCACTTATAGTGACATTCTGGACAGATTTTAGAGTTAAGCAAATTAACTGGTGAATTTGATTTTTGCTTTGAATCTTGTCAATAACAAAGTTGTAGGGAACTTGTTTATCTAGCTTGTATCAAAATTTCAGGGCATTTAGCCTAGGATTTTGAGAGTTATATCAGTTTGAAGACAGCACTCCCAACTGCCTGCTCTCTGGAATCCACAGATAGTTTTGTAATATCAGTCTGTTTGACCTAGTTTGAGTTGCAATTAGACTTTACTGATTAAACAAAAGTTGTAGACAATTTTTATAAGCTTTCCAGATTGTCTTGTTGTATATCTTTTCTATTAGTACAACTCCAGTTATGAGTAAAACTAGCTGCTGCTGTTTGCCGCCTTGACTCTGTGATTGCGGTGAATAACTTGTTTGCTTGCTATGAGTTGATGTGATGATTTAGATGCTAGGCTAATTAAGACAGCACTCCCAGATTGTCTTGTTTGCTTGCGGTGAATAACTTATTAGTTGCACGGGCTAGACCTCTTACTGAAGATGAACAACTTTATCTTAGGTTGTTAGAGCTTGGTGAGTGTGTAGTTCTTGTTTTCTAAAAGAGATATACACCTACTCAGTAAAATAGATGTTAATCTTGCATCATCGTGTCTTACATGCATCCATCTATACATTGTTGTACATTTCATCATCACCTTCCATCTCTTGTGCATGCATGACTCTTATGCTATGCATATGCATGCCATAGGTGTTCTGGAGGGAGTCACGCTTCTGGAATTCAAGCAAGGACTTCCGGAGGAGCAGCAGCAAGCTCAGGAGACGGAGGTGCAGGCCCCCGAAGAAGGAGCCAATGAAGAAGTTCTTGAGTGTCCCGATCACCAACCTTCATCTTTTCTGAAAGGCAAACCCCAGAGCATTCTAAGTCTCCTATGTTTTGAAAATGATTACTTGAGTATCTTTATATGTTTGATGCATTAAGTGATAAGAACTAGATGCAAACACTTGTTGCATATATATCTATTCCTTGTCCAGCAAATGTACCCTGAATCCTATTTAGGTCTAGGAGCGAATCAAAGCTTAGCCTTGCTTAGACCGGTAAAAGTCAGGTGATTTCCTATCACCTGCAAGTTAGGATGATGTCTGGTCACGGTTGGCTATATTTGCTATCGTGGAAATAACCATGTGTTAATAATGAATGGAGACCGGACGGGATGTCGATAGAGAAGCAACAAGGCAAGGAGGTCTTGGGTGTGGATCTATCTCCGTCTGTGTCGGTTAAGGACCGATTCACTGTACGTCCTCATGTTATGTTGAAAGCATGCCTATCACTTAGTTGGCCAGATAACTTGTTTCGACCACAAAGCCGAGTAGCTCAACTCAGGCCGGAAGTCTAGGAAGTGAAAGTGCGCACCCTGGCGGTAGTAAGGATGTGCGGGGAGCTATTGGCGTGTGTCCTAGGTGAGATTGACCACCTAGCAGAGTGGACTCCTTGAGGGTGTGGCGCTGCTTGGAACCACGATTCCTGAGTTGTACCAAAGGTGACCTAAGGCATACCGTGGCTGTTAGACTTTGGTTTGTGTTAGGAATACCCCTCTAGCTGGATAGGAATCGATTTGAATCTCCATCTCTCCCGGATAGTGAGAACTTGACTGAGCAACGGTAGCGTAGATACACTTAGTTGAACTTGATGGTTATAATGATGATGATGATGTTACAACATTGTACCGATATGGTTACTAATGTTTGGAGTTAATCAATTACTTGCTCTAGTACAGGTGCTAATCTAGATGACAGGTTAATATTGATAACTTGTTGCTTACTTAATAAATTAAGTTATGTCCTTGTATCATTAAAGCTTTTATGCAAAATGGTTGTCAAGTAAGATCCACCGATAAAGCCTTGCATACTCCTTGGTGTCATTTATTTTTGGTTTACGACGGATAAGTCTAGCTGAGTACATTCTTGTACTCAGGGTTTATTCCCCCTTGTTGCAGATGATGTGCTCTATAACGGCTACTACAAGTATTGTCTCCACCCTGCGGGGGATGAAGACAAGATCATGGGGCATGATCATCTATGTTATCTTATCATATTGCTTTTGTTGGTTATGACTATGGAACTGGCTTGTCCTTGAACTAAGTGTGTGTGATGGTCTCAAGCTGTAACACCCCTGGTGTTTGGCTTCCACATTTGCACTTGCATTTCATAAACATGAGCATCATTCACCCATTCATGAGTTTAGAATTGTCTGAAACATGCTTTTGAAACATTGCAACATATTGTTACATTCTATGTGTGATTGTTTTAGGAAATGAATAGTGTGTAACAACTTAAGTGCAACATGTGCAACACACTTTTAGTGAAACATGGTTAGCTAGTACAATGCCACCAACTCATGAAACATATGAAACATGGTTTTGAAATAGAAGTCACAAAGTCACTTGTTTGTCCTTGTTTCAGTACATGTGATGCTTGATTTTGGTGTTACCAATGTGTGGTGTGGCTAATTATCCTCTTAAGCAACTTAGTTATACTTAGAATGTCATTAGGAACAATGTTCATGTTGATCATTTTGCCTAATTAGGTTTCCAAGTCATGGTTTGACTATTATGGACCCCTAGAGTTCCTAAGTTTGACTGTTTTAAAAGTGTAGCTTAGAGTGTTTGCATGTCTGAGCAACCTAAAGCAAAGTTGTAGCAAAATTTATAAGGAACAAATTTTGTTTAGAAGCCAAGTCATGCAAATGAGCAGAACATGTTTAAATAGGGCCCACAAGCCAGAAAACAGTGTTGTTTCAACACTTAGAAATTTTCTAAGTTATGGAATTGTTTTTCAGTTTCATGTACCCAACTTGTTCACTTTGTAGCTCCCTAACCAAGCCGAACCAGCTCGAGCTCCAATTGGCAAAGTTGAAGATCTCACTTGGTACTACAACTTTGTCAACTACACCTTAACTTGGATCATTACGGATTAGGACTTTGAAGGTCGCCAAGTCTAGCTATCAGGCTCTAATCGTAGGTTCTTAATCGAAGCTACAGTGTCCGACCAGCAATAGAGTCTCAACGCCATGTGGTGCCACGCGTCACCGGCCGCATGTCTGCTCAGGCCACATCGGGCCAGAGCATGGCAATTGAAGCCCCTGCACGCAATCGAGAGCCCCCCCAGCGCCACATTTCCTTTCTTGCTTCCTTCGGTCTCCCACAGCGGCCGCAGTGGACCGTCGTCGTCGCCACCGGCTCCGCCACGCTTGCACATGCGCGCCGCAGTCCTACAGCCAGCAAGCGTCCGCTCAAAGCTCTGCTAGCACCCCACGTACCTCACCGTCACCATCGCTGAGCCATACGAGCCATAGGTGAGGGCCTTTGGCCATTTCTGCCGCCGTTGCCCTTGCGGTCACCACGTTGGAGTGGCGCTCATCGTGGCCAGCACTGCATGGTTCCCCTTTTCCTTCCCTAGCCTCCATCTTAGCTTCACCGTCACTCACCGTTGCTCGTGTGATGATGTAGCCAACTCCGCCGGTCCGGTCAGGCCGGAACGTGGCCGCACGCCGCCGTGTGCCATGGCCAACCCACCGAGCTCCGTGGCTAGAGTACTTAGAGGTTGGTAGAGAGCGCGATTAGGGCACCAATCAACATGGGAGGTCAAGGCGGTCACATTGGTGCCGTCGTCGTCGACGGAGACACCACCATCGGCGAGCTTCACCGGTCCCGCGCCATCCCAAGCCGCCTCCCCTGTTTCTGTTTCACTGCCATGCGGGCCCAGCTAGCGTGTGGACCCCGCTTGACAGTGACTGTGTATTCAAAAGCTAGCTCAATTATTCCAGAATTGATTGGTGTTTTGTCAAAATTGTATCTCCAGTTTTATAATTCCAAATTGGGTGGTTCCAATTTTGTTAGGATCATGGTGAAGTCTAGTATTTAGGAAAAATATAACATGAACCCTTATAGTGGAAGTTTTGGATGAATTAAATAGGAACTTGAAATGTGTTTTTAAATGCATGCAAACTTGTTTAAATTATATCTTGAGTTCCTGTGCTCCAAAAATTATGAAATTTGTTGGTGAGCTATTCTTGCTTAGTAGAAGCTTTGGTAAAAATTTGAGAGTCATTGCATGTATGGTTGTTGAGTTATAAAGTTTCCTTTTATCATTGAATGATCGTTGTGTTAATTTTTGTAATTTATCTATGAATCCAATGACCATGAAATTTTGTGGGAAATGCCCTAGTACCTTAAGGATGCTAGGAAAAATATAAAATCTATTGCTTAATACTTTTCACTAGGGTTTCCTAATTATGTCATTTTAAGCCTTTATGCCTTGTCATTTTTGTATAGGATGTTATAAAATCGATTCGAATCACCGTCTCTCCCGGATAGTGAGAACTTGACTGAGGAGCGGCAACGTAGATTCAATTAACTTAACGATATGGTTAAATGGATGATGATGATAATGTTGCCATGATTTATACCTGCTATGGTTATTAATGTTTGGATCTTAATCAAATGATTGCTTAGTACAGGTGCTAATATAGATGGCAGGTTAATGGCTAAAATCACTGCTAGTTCAGGTTAAGAGCTGATCATTATTACTTATGCTTTTCCGCAAAAAGAGAGTGTCAGCCAGATCCACTAATTTAAGCTATGCATGATCCTTGGTGTCATTTGTTTTGGTTTCCGATGGCTAAGTCTAGCTGAGTACATTCTCGTACTTAGGGTTTATTCCCTCTTGTTGTAGATGACCTTCTATATCAGGGCTTCTGTAAGTATTCTCTCCACCCAGCGGGTGACGAAGACTAGATCATGGGCATGAACTCTATTTCCCTTATCCGAATGCTTTTGCGGGTTGTGATCAGCAAACCAGTATTTGTATTTGAACTCGGGTGTGTAAGTTAAACTATTTGCTTCCACGTACTTTACAACACTTGTTTTGTAATAACGATGACTCTGAGGTGATGTAATCTATTTGCAAACCATCTGTGAAATGTTGTAACGTATGATATGTTATGTTGAATTACTATGATCTTGGTTGTATGCAAGTTGGTTTGAAATCCTTCGTGGTTTTAGTTGACTACCGGGTTTATATGGGCTCAAGTGCGAGAATTTGATCGTTTCGGCGATTGTTTTTGTACTTGTGCTCTTATAAATTGGTCGGTTCTATGACAGCTGGCATCAGAGCTAGATTCAACACTAAACATGTCATATGGGTATTTAAAATAAAAGTTTTTGTTGTGAAAAATGGTTTTCCAACTTATAGTTATATATAGGTGTTCAAAAATCAAAAATTTTATGGTGTACTGGTGATCACATCCCTTGTAGCCCAATTAAGGACTTCTAGGTGGCTTATATATAATTACTAACTTGGGGGAAATTGATTGTTTCTATTTCGTCGTCCATGCAGCATGCTATTGCATGGGTGCCATTCGCTTGAATGGTAATGTATGGATCAATTGCCTCTACGCTAAGGTAAGTGTGAGTTGTGAGAGCATGACCATCCAACCGTCGGTCTAGGGGAGAGTTAGTTGTGGTTACTGGAGTATTTACATGTTGCATACATGTATATATGAAGGTACTTAATTGTGGGTACATCTGTCGGGTAGTTTGGATACCAAAGTATATATATCTGGGGTGTACATATGGAGAGTATCTTAGTTACTACTTTCATTATTAGCATTATATCTTGTTGGGTTGGGGCTGCAATGAAGTTTTCTGCAGGTACGCTAACAACACACCATGTAGATCGACTAGTTACCGCTAATTGAGAGAATGTATGTATGCCACCGTATATTCCGCTAAAACTTAAATTTTCTTAGGTTTGTGAGAACATGCGGAACGAGCATGCATCATATTCACTCATGTCATTCATATTGCATTACTCCCTCCCTTATAATTGCTTATCCCAAGTACTAAGTTCAATCTCTTAACAAAATAATCCTCTCAGGTGAGTTGCATCCCTTTTTGATACAGATGGCCACGACCGTGTTTCCTACTGGTAGCAGCACCTTTTTGGACCAGTTCGGTACGTCCACCTTGATCTAGAGGGTGCTCAGTTTAGTTGGGTACCCGGAGGCACCCTGCTACACGTGGAGGCAGGCGGTGCCATTGGGAGATGTACCTTGGTACGTTGTGACCTTTATAGTACCGCAGAACCCCATGAGACCGTTGTGGCATGGGTGGAGCATTGAGACTGATGGGCAAAGCCCATGGGAAGCCGCTCAAGTTGCTACCCTTGATGTGCTTATGGATATAGCACAGAGCTTCGGAGATGAGTTAGTGGGTGGACCAGCTTCATCCATTCCCCGAGTGGCTCCTACTGAGGCTGAGTGGACTCAAGAAGTTGGTCAGGCCTTGGTTCGAGGTCGTGGTGAACATGTTCAGAGCGACAATGCTGGAATGAGTGCTATGATGGCTGTCTTGAAGCTTTGTCGAGTCAGACAGGACACCATTTCTAGTGTGCTAGAAGAAGCTGGCAAGGCAATGGCAGCCCAGCACAAGTTCAGGTTGTGTGCCCACAAATATCGCCGTAGGGCAGATGCATGTGGGTGAGCTCAGCAAGAAGTAGATGAGATTTGGGGTATTGCAAATTATCGCCTGTAGCAGAGGGGTCAAACAGCACGCGGGAGAGACGAGCTTCATAACCAGCTGATGAACCTCACCATAGAGAGAGATGAGGTAGCACAGGAGTTGGATCGTGTGACCCATCATAGAGATGCAGCGTTAGAGTTGGTAGAAGAAAGACATCAGTGCTGGATCATGGCTAACCACAACGCTTTTCAAATGGAGCATGAGCTCCAAGAGCAGCTTGAAGAGCTTCAGGTTGAACACCATCAACTGAACAACTGTATGTTTCCTATTCCTCACCCCATACCAAGGTATCCTAATGTGGGTGGACCTCAAGTGATTGAGGCCGATGAAGAAGAAGAGGACGTGCAGATGGATGACAATGCACCTGAACCTACAAATGAAGAAGAAGAAGAAGAAGAAGATCTGGAAGAAGTCCAAGGCGTCTCCGATGTGGACAACGATCACTTCGATGAGTAGTTAGTTAGCAAGTCTCACTAGTTTAAGCTTTTGCATTCATTAGTGTAATGGACCTAGTACTATGACTGATGTGGGATGTACCTTTTAATTCGAACTTGGCATGTAATGTACTTTAATCCGCTCTCGTCGGGATTGCGTATCTTGTTGGTTAAGTTTAAAACTTGTCATGTTGGAATGCACTGCGTATGGCGCTAGTAATCTAATTGATGATGTGGTGATTGGAGAATGAATTATTGCCTCTATTTATTGTATGAAGTTTTCATTCTCTCCAGTAAATTCAGTTTGGCAGAATTACATTGTTCCTCTCCAATGTGCTAACATCACCAATAATTGCTGGTTGCGCATGGTTGCAGATGCCTCGCACTTGTTCCACTGGTGCGGCTGGTGATGATGACGATCTTCCACCACCACCACCACCCACACCAACGGAATTGATGGCAATTCTTGCGGAAGGACAGCGCACTATGGCTGAGGCTCTCCACATGATTGCAAATCGTGATGGTCGTGGTGCACGCCAAGGACCAAAACCAAATCAGTATAGCGACTTCAAAGATTTCCTTGACACTAAACCACTGATCTTCAAGGAGGCTGAAGAGCCTCTCCAAGCTAATGAGTGGTTGAACACTCTCGAGTAGAAGTTCCATCTGCTTCGCTTGACTGAGGTGCTGAAGACTGAGTATGCATCTCACCAACTGCATGGGCCAGCTAGTACTTGGTGGAGTCATCATCGGTCCACTATGCCCGCTAATGCCCAAATCACTTGGGATTAGGTCAAGTCTGCTTTTAGGGAAAATTATATTGCTCCTGGTCTCATGGCAATCAAGCATACGAAGTTCATGAAGCTGACCCAAGGGAACAAGACCTTGAATGAATGCCTACAGGCTTTCAATACCTTGCAAGGTATGCTACTGAGTTTGTTGACACTGATGCCAAAAAGATCGCTAGTTTCAAGCGGAGACTTAGCCCCAAATTGATGAAGACCATGGGAAATTGCAAGTGTGCTCATTTTAATGATTTTGTGAGTGATGCTTTATCACAAGAGAACAACAATGCTGTATATGCTGCTTCGAAGAATCGTAAGAGGGCCTATGAGGCGGGTGCCTCACAATTCAAGGCTCTAGTCACACAAAGGGCTCCATTCTGTCCTCCAGCATCAGCTGCTAAGTTCCACCCACCGCAGAAGAAGAATCCAGGCAGGACTGGATTTCACAAGGCCTTTACAGTTGCTCTTCCCAAGGGCACCACCAGCCAAGGTAGTTCCAAGGCTCCTCCAAGCAACATGCCATGCTAGAACTGCAACAAGACTGGCCACTAGGCAAGGGAGTGCCCTTACCCTAAGAAGAATAGCTACCAAGGTGGACGTCAGGGGCAGGTGAACCACACTAATATTGCTGATATTCTGTCAGGAGAGGTAGTAACGGCTGGTAAGTTTCTGGTGGATCAACACCCTGCAGTTGTACTATTTGATTTAGGTGCTTCGCATTCTTTTATTAGTCCCACATTTGCATCCAAGTTTATATAGAAAACCTATGCTGTTGAGGGTGAGGGTTATTGTATTAGGCCTGCCAGTGGTACTATCCCAACCAAGCTTGTAGTTGGGGACGTACAATTTGAGATAGAGGGGCGAGGTTATCAGGTTGATCTGGTAGTTTTACCGAGGCTAGGTATCGACGTGATATTGGGAATGAACTGGATGAGCAGTCATGGAGTGCTTATTGATACATTGACTAGAGTAGTCATGCTCAGAGATTCTTGTAATCAAGAAGGTTTTCTAGTACAGCTACCCAGGAACATCAATCTTTCTTGTACGGCTAATGCGGTGCAAACAAAGGCTATGGTAGATATCCCTGTTGTGTGTGATTTTCCGAATGTTTTTCCTGATGATTTGCCTGGATTTCCCCTGGATCGAGACATGGAGTTCAAGATAGAGTTGCTGCCTGGTATAGCGCCCATATCTAGAAGGCATTATAGAATGCCTCCCAACGAACTAGCCGAACTTAAGACCCAATTGAATGAACTTCTAAAGAAAGGCCTTATCCATCCTAGTTCGTCTCTGTGGGGGTGCCTAGCTATCTTTGTGAAGAAGAAGGATCAATCCCTATGCATGTGTGTAGATTATAGGCCTTTGAATGCAGTCACAATCAAGAATAAGTACCCTCTGCCACGCATAGATATCTTATTTGATCAGTTGTCTAAAGCAAAAGTCTTTTCCAAGATTGATTTGAGATCTGGTTATCATCAAATCAAAATTCGGCCTGAGGATGTTCCAAAAACTACATTCTCTACGAGATACGGTCTGTATGAGTACCTTGTTATGTCCTTTGGATTGACCAATGCCCCTGCACACTTCATGTATTTGATGAATTCAGTGTTTATGCCCGAGTTGGACAAATTTGTGGTGGTATTTATAGATGATATGCTGGTTTATTCTGAGAATGAAGAAGAACTTGTTGAACATTTGCGAGTGGTTGTCACTAGATTGCGGGAACACCAGCTTTATGCAAAGTTCAACAAGTGTGAATTCTGGCTTCGTGAGGTACCTTTTCTCGGACACATGTTGTCCGATGGTTGAATTATGGTGGATCCCACCAAAGTGCAAGAAGTGTTGGACTGGAAGGCTCCAATCTCGATGCACGAGGTTCGGACTTTTCTGGGATTGGCTGGCTATTATCGTCGCTTCATCCTGGATTTCTCTAAAATAGCCAAGCCTATGACTCGGTTGCTACAAAAAGACATGAGGTTTGTCTGGACTTCCGAGTGTGATGCGGCTTTCCACACCCTGCGAACTCTTCTAACTTCGGCACCGGTTTTGGTGCAACCGGATATCGAGAAACCTTTTGATGTGTTCTGCGATGCATCAGGTATAGGTTTAGGAGGTGTTCTTATGCAGGAGGGTAGAGTCATTGCTTATACCTCTCGCCAACTTTGGAAGCATGAGGTGAACTATCCGACACATGACTTGGAACTCGCTGCAGTTGTTCATGCTTTGAAGGCCTAGAGACATTATTTGCTCGGCAATGTGTGCAACATCTATACTGATCATAAAAGCCTTAAGTACATCTTCACTCAACCTGAGTTGAATATGTGTAAGAGAAGATGGCTCGAGTTGATCAAGGATTATAACCTCCAAGTGCACTATCACCCTGGCAAGGCAAATGTCGTCGCGGATGCCTTAAGCAGGAAATCTCATTGCCACTCTTTGATTGAAAGTGACTTCCATTTGTCGAAACTCCTACATACTGCAGTCCTTCACAACATCACCATTAGTTGTACTCTACAGAGTCGAATTATCGAGCTACAGAAGACAGATTCAGGTGTGTTCCACATCAAGCGTAAGATGAAAGAGCAAGAAACCAAACATTTTCAGGTAGATGAGAATGACGTGTTATGGTTCAAGGATAGGTTGGTGGTTCTAAAGGATAGAGAGCTTAGAAATTAAATCATATCCAAAGCCCATTCCTCTAAATTATCTATTCATCCTAGTAGCAACAAAATGTATCATGATTTGAAGCCTCACTTTTGGTGGACCAAGATGAAGAAGGAGATAGCCTCTTATGTGGCTAGGTGTGACACTTGTTGTCGAGTCAAAGCTGTGCACATGAAAGATGGATTGCTTCAGCCACTCTCTATTCAAGGTTGGAAATGGGAGGAGATAAGTATGGATTTTATTGTTGGACTTCGTACCACTCAGAGGAATTTTAACTCCATTTGGGTGATTGTAGACCGTCTGACCAAGTCTACACACTTCATTCCTATTCACATAGATTTTCGTCCAACTGACTATGCGGAGTTGTACTTTAATCAGATAGTCCGACTTCATGGGATACCTCGCACTATTGTCTCTGATAGAGGACCACAGTTCACTGCTCGCTTTTGGAGCACTTACACGGATTATTAGGAACTAAGTTAGTAAGAAGCTCTGCCTATCATCCACAAACCAATGGGCAAACTGAACGAGTCAGTCAAATCTTAGAAGATATGCTGAGAGCATGTGTCATCTCGACTAAGGGTTCATGGGAAAAGTGGTTGCCCCTAGCTGAATTCTCTTACAATAATAGTTATCAAGAGAGTATCAAGATGGCACCGTTTGAAGCTTTGTATGGCCGAAAGTGTAGAACCCCATTGAATTGGGTAGAAGCCGATGAAAGGAGATATTATGGAAATGATTTTGTTCAAGAAGCCAAAGAACAAGTTCGTACTATCCAAACCCATATGGCCGCAGCTCAAGCTAGGTAGAAAAGTTATGCTAATTGCCGTAGAAAACCTATCGAATTCGAAGTTGGAGACTTCGTTTATCTGAAAGTCTCACCCATGAAGAGTGTCCAACGCTTTGGTGTGAAGCGAAAGCTTGCACCGAGATATGTTGGTCCGTTTGAAATCATTGGACATAGTGATAAGGTAGCATACAAGATCCAGTTACCTCCTGAGATGAGTGCTATCTTCAATGTCTTTCATGTATCACAATTGAAGAAATGTCTTCGCATCCCTGAAGAGAGAATTCCACTAGGGGATATCGAGTTAAAATCAGATTTGACTTTTGAAGAGAAACCAGTTCGAGTAATTGACACTCGGGAGCGAGTGACTCAAAGTCGGGTGGTCAAGTTTTACAAAGTCATGTGGAGTAATCATGGTAGTGAACATGATGCAACGTGGGAAAGAGAAGATTATTTGAGGGACGGTTATAAGGAATTCTATCAACAATGGTACGCTTGTCAAATCTTGGGATGAGATTTTTATAAGAGGGGAGGGCTGTAACACCCCTGGTGTTTGGCTTCCACATTTGCACTTGCATTTCATAAACATGAGCATCATTCACCCATTCATGAGTTTAGAATTGTCTGAAGCATGCTTTTGAAACATTGCAACATATTGTTACATTCTATGTGTGATTGTTTTAGGAAATGAATAGTGTGTAACAACTTAAGTGCAACATGTGCAACACACTTTAGTGAAACATGGTTAGCTAGTACAATGCCACCAACTCATGAAACATATGAAACATGGTTTTGAAACAGAAGTCACAAAGTCACTTGTTTGTCCTTGTTTCAGTACATGTGATGCTTGATTTTGGTGTGACCAATGTGTGGTGTGGCTAATTATCCTCTTAAGAAACTTAGTTATACTTAGAATGTCATTAGGAACAATGTTCATGTTGATCATTTTGCCTAATTAGGTTTCCAAGTCATGGTTTGATTATTATGGACCCCTAGAGCTCCTGAGTTTGACTGTTTAAAAACTATAGCTTAGAGTGTTTGCATGCCTGAGCAACCTAAACCAAGTTGTAGAAAATTTTATGAGGAACAAATTTTGTTTAGAAGCCAAGTCATGCAAATGAGTAGAACATGTTCAAATAGGGCCCACAAGCCAAAAAAACAGTGTTGTTTCAACACCTAGAAATTTTCTAAGTTATGGAATTGTTTTTCAATTTCATGTACCCAACTTGTTCACTTTGTAGCTCCCTAACCAAGCCGAACCAGCTCAAGCTCCAATTGGCAAAGTTGAAGATCTCACTTGGTACTACAACTTTGTCAACTACACCTTAACTTGGATCATCACGGATTAGGAGTTTGAAGGTCGCCAAGTCTAGCTATCAGGCTCTGATCGTAGGTTCTAAATCGAAGCTACAATGTCCGACCGGCAACAGAGTCTCAACGCCACGTGGTGCCACGCATCACCGGCCGCTTGCCTGCTCAGGCCACGTCAGGCCAGAGCACGGCAATTGAAGCCCCTGCACGCGACCGAGAGCCCCCCAGCGCCACATTTCCTTTCTTGCTTCCTTCGCTCTCCCACAGCGGCCGCAGCGGACCGTCGTCGTCGCCACCGGCTCCACCGCGCTTGCGCATGCTCACCATGGTACCACATCCAGCAAGCATCCACCCAAAGCTCTGCTAGCACCCCATGTACCTCACCGTCACCCTCGCTGAGCCAGATGGGCCGTAGGTGAGGGCCTTTGGCCATTTCCACCGCCGTCGCCCTTGCGGTCACCTCACCGGAGTGGCCGCCATGGCCAGCACTGCACGGTTCCCCTTTTCCTTCCCTAGCCTACGTCTTAGCTTCACCATCACTCACCATTGCTCGTGTGATGATGTAGCCAGCACCATCGGTCCGGTCAGGCCAGAACATGGCCACGTGCCGCCATGCGCCATGGCCGAGCCGCCGAAGCTCTGTGGCCAGAGTACTTAGAGGTCGGTAGAGAGCACGATTATGGCTTTGCCGGTCCCGCACCATCCCAAGCTGCCTCCCCTATTTCTGTTTCACTGCCATGCGGGCCTAGCTGACGTGTGGACCCCGCTTGACAGTGACTGTGTATTCAAAAGCTTGCTCAATTATTCCAGAATTGATTGGTGTTTTGTCAAAATTATATCTCTAGTTTTATAATTCCAAATTGGGTGGTTCCAATTTTGTTAGGATCAAGGTGAAGTCTAGTATTTAGGAAAAATATAACATGAACCCTTGTAGTGGGAGTTTTGAATGAATTAAATAGGAACTTGAAATGTGTTTTTAAATGCATGCAAACTTGTTTAAATTATATCTTGAGTTCCTTTGCTCCAAAAATTATGAAATTTTGTTGGTAAGCTATTCTTGCTTAGTAGAAGCTCTGGTAAAAATTTGAGAGTCATTTCATGTATGGTTTTTGAGTTATAGATTTTCCTTTTATCCTTGAATGATCCTTGTGTGAATTTTTGTAATTTATCTATGAGTTCAATGACCATGAAATTTTGTGGGGAATTCCCTAGTACCTTAAGGATGCTAGGAAAAATATATAATCTGTTTCTTGACACTTTTCACTAGGGTTTCCGAATTATGTCATTTTAAGCCTTTATGCCTTGTTATTTTTGTATAGGATGTTATGCTTTCTCAAATGATGTGAAATTTTTATAGTAGTCTACCTGGATCATGTGGTACCTACTGTAATTTTTGTAGATTAAATGGTCTAGTTTTCATATATGTTTACCATTTCCCCTAATTAATTAAATAAATTAAGAAAGACATTAAAAGAAATGAATTGGTGGTGAACACTTTACTTTCTGGTGTTCTTGTGACATGTGTGATAAGTGAGTAGAGTTGGTTTTGTCCAATTATTTGTTTGCAACATAAGTTAATAAATATTTCCTGGCATTATGTCTTTCTGGACAGTTCTCGGGACTTTACAAAGTTTCCCATGATATTTTGGTTTTCTGGGAATGTGTTGAATACAAAAGTTGCAGATAACTTATGTATCTAGCTCCTGTCAAAATTTGGTGGCATTTGGCCTAGTAGTTTAGGAGTGACAGTCGTTCAAAGTTGGATCACAGAGTTGCTTGTTCTCTATCTTGTCTGGACCTGATCATGTAATTCTGTAAATTCGACCTGGTAAAGGTTGGAATCATGCCTTGAGGTCTAAAAATTAATTGTAGGTAATTTCATAAGATTTTGAAATTGTCTTGTTGCATGTCATTTGGAATTGTAGATCTTTAGTTATGGTCAGTTTACCGTACCGCTGTATAGTATCTGTTTCGCTGAAATATGAATGTTTGTGTGCATGCTTTGTTGCAATGTTCTTGTTGATTGTTAGGTGCTAGCCTAACTTGAGAACATGCTTAGGTGCAGGTGCTAGGTCCTTAACTGAAGATGAGCAATTGTACATTAGATTGTATAAACTTGGTAAGTTAAAGTGATTTGAATAGAGCCTAAGTCGGAAAATGCGGACTACAGTAAGCATGTGCATTCCCCGAGCATCCCTAACTTCGTTCATGTGCATCCACGATATTTATCTTGCGCATTCATGCAATAGGTGTGCCAGAGGGAGTGACGCTGCTGGAGTTCGAGGGAGCGAGCCAGGAGGAGGAGCCCGAGGTGCAGGAAATCGACGAAGCAGCCGCCGAGGAGGAGTTGCCCGAGTGCCCTAACCACCAACCGTCCTCTTTCCTGAAAGGCAAGCCCCGAAGCATATTAAGTCTACCATGTTTTTACAAATACCTTGAGTATCTTTTATTCATTGATGATGCATTAAGTATAGGAATTGGTTGGAACCAATTGTTGCATTATACATCCATCCTTGTCCAGATATCGCACTGGAATCCTATTTAAGTTCAGGAACGGGTTAAATGCTTAGCCATGCTTAGTGTGGTAGAAGTCAGGTGATTTCCTGTCACCTGTGAGCTTTAGGATGAGGTGGATCACGGTTGGCTATATTTGCTATCGTGGAAAAGATCCATGTTAATAATGAATTAAGATCGGGCAGAGTCTTGTGCAGGGTTGGACATAGTGACTCCATCTGTGTCGTTTAAGGACCGATACACTGTACGTCCTCATGTCATGTTGAACACAGCCTAACACTTAGCTGGCCGGATAAGTCATTCCGACCGCGAAGCCTGGTAGCTCGACTCAGGCCAGGGACGCGAGCAGTGGCATGCATTCTAGAGGTAGTAAGGATGTGCGGAGAGCCATTGGCATAAGTCCAAGGCGGGTTAGAGTCCCGAGCAACCTTGGCAGAGTGGTTCTCTGAGAATGTCGATCTATTCGGACTCGCGACTCCTGAATTGTGCCAAAGGTGACTTGTTTGCGACCCTGATGGGGGAAGCAGGGTTTGTGTTTAGGAATACCCCTCCAGCTAGATAGGAATCGATTCAAATCGCCGTCTCTCCCAGAAAGTGAGAACTTGACTGAGCAGCGGCAACATAGATTCAATTAACTTAACAATATGGTTAAATGGATGATGATGATAATGTTGCCACGATTTATACCTGCTATGGTTATTAATGTTTGCATCTTAATCAAATGATTGCTTAGTACAGGTGCTAATATAGATGACAGGTTAATGGCTAAAAGTCAATGCTAGTTTAGGTTAAGAGTTGATCATTATTACTTATGCTTTTTCGCAAAAAGAGAGTGTCAGCTAGATCCACTAAATTAAGCTATGCATGATCCTTGGTGTCATTTGTTTTGGTTTCCGACGGGTAAGTCTAGCTGAGTACATTCTCGTACTCAGGGTTTATTCCCTCTTGTTGTAGATGACCTTCTATATCAGAGCTTCTGTAAGTATTGTCTCCACCCGGTGGGTGACGAAGACTAGATCATGGGCATGATCTCTGTTTCCCTTATCCGAATGCTTTTGTGGGTTGTGATCAGCAAACCAGTATTTGTATTTGAACTCGGGTGTGTAAGTTAAACTATTTGCTTCCGCGTACTTTACAACACTTGTTTTGTAATAACGATGACTCTAAGGTGATGTAATCTATTTGCAAACCATCTGTGAAATGTTGTAACATATGATATGTTATGTTGAATTACTGTGATCTTGGTTGTATGCAAGTTGGTTTGAAATCCTTCATGGTTTCAGTTGACTATCGGGTTTATATGGGCTCAAGTGCGAGAATTTGATCATTTCGGCGATTGTTTTTGTACTTGTGCTCTTATAAATTGGTCGGTTCTGTGACACAAACTACTTTGCTTTTGCTATTTGTGAACTCATTTTGTAATAACTATGTGAACTCCGATGTATGAGGTACTTGTGAACTACTTGTGAAATGGATGTGACATGTGGCTTGTTATGTTGAATTACTACGATCTTGGTTGTTTGCAAGTTGGTTTGAAATCCTTCGTGGTTTATGTTGACTATCGGGTTTATATGGGTTCAAGTATGATGGTTTGATCACTCCAGTGATTGCTTTCGTACTTGTGCTCTTATAAATTGGTCGGTTCTGTGACACAACTCCATGAGCTTTAACTGATTTATTCTTATGAATATGCAGGAATCGACTATTTAGTCGATCTCCTTTCATATTGGCTCTTAGAGTCGCACATTCGGGACTGTCTGGCAACACCAGCATGTTCCGCCCTAAATTACTGATAAACTTTCTCTCCTTGTAAATTGTAGGGTCAAATTGACTAGCACGTCTCGAGAGGAGTTTGCAGGATCAACCATCCCTGCGCTGAAGCTAGGCGGATCTCCAGCTTCATCGAGCGGACCCTTCCGGCTTGCTCGTGTGCCCTCAGCACTCGATGAAATTTCATGCCAACAACAAGTGTGAGCATTGCTCACATACTCTGGTTAAATGAAGATAAACAACATGAACAGCGGTACGGTGATGATCCACCTCCCAAGAGGGAACTTGTGGGTGAGATAACACACCGTGGAAAGGTTCATCTGTCAGTGGAGGATTGCTGGCGTAGAAGGCCTCCAGGGACTCCACATGAACAGACGACCTCGTTGGCTCCACCATGGTCCTAGAAGGAGGCATCAACGGTGTAGTAGGGTGGAAGGCAAAGGCTTTGGGATGGAATCAGGAGCTCTAGAGAGAGAAGGTAGCAGGTATAACCTTCCCTCTTGTGCCCTTGTCTCTGCTGCTATAGTTTGGGGGCCGTCGACCACCCCACGACTGAGACGTTTGCATGGGTGGGCAGCGGGGCTTCGCCTTGTCACATCAATGCGACATGCTGGGAGGCAACATCCCCTACTTTAATAGGCTGCTGATGCTAGTCAAGGGGCAGACTGAAGATCATGTGAAGTAGACAGTGAGGTCTAATCCAAGCACTCACCACAGTCGAGGGGCAGACTGAGGACTTGCTTTAATTTGTCTTGGTTTGTAGAGGCACGCATCAGATTATAAAATCCGAATTCTGAATAAAATTATCTTTGATGCATGATTCTTGCAAGTTCAATGAATCTTATCAAATACACAAAAATAAGACAAGTTGGGTTCAACACAAATCAAAGCCACTCATGACTACTACTACTACTGATACAAATCATGTGACCAAGTGCACTCTGTAGGCAATAGTTTTATTCACAGCTCTATACTGTATAGTGCTCGACAAGATCAAATGTACACATTTAGACTTTCTTGTGAGCGCAGTAAAATATGAGAGTGAAGCGAATGCTGCAGGAAAGCTAGACACAAGAAGTGAATTGAGAAAAAGAGCTTTCGACACGCTTGAGAATTGAATGCCTGGTGTAGTTGTGATAGGTCTTTTAAGTACTTATTTGATTCTAATCCAAGCAGTCACAGCAGTCGAGGGGCCAACTAAAGAGTGAAGTGTGACATGTGTCTAGCTTGGTCCGATTTATAATGCTCGAACCATCACAGGGACTCTAGGGCAAGCCAAGATAATGATTTTTTTCCATCCAGTGTGCTTCTCCTCGGGTACCATCATACTCCCTCGGGAATCGTAACCCAACATACCACAAAAGGCGTGTTTGACCGGAGGTGCAAGAGCATTGATGTTCCCAACCGTACACTGATCAAAACAGAGCATGTATCCCCCATTTACGTCGATGAGACAGCGTGAGCCTCGGCGCTGGTTTTAATGTACATGTTAGCTCCTCCACTGATGCCCCAACAGTGCGTGCACTCCTTGTGTTTGTGACAACACCAGAAATATAGAAAAAGAAAGCCCCCCATGAGAGGAGAACGAGAATAGAGAAATACCATTCCTCAAGACTGCCAAGTTCCCAAGTTGGCATGGGGGGTGGGCTACAAGAAGACTTGGTAGGACTGAGCCAGAGAGACCTAGAGCGCATGAAGATCCTTCTTCCTGAAGTGTATGCAAAAAATTGGTAGGTGCCTGTTTTTTGTGTTCTAAATCCGATCTGCTAGGTTTGCCTTTGGGAATGAACTTGTCCGTCTATCTAGCTATGTTGATCATTGTGCATGTAGATGCTACTGGCTGTGATGGCCTGAGCATTTGGAGGTTGCTGGAAACTCAAGCTTTGTCTAGGCGATGAGCAGAGCCTGCCCTGGTGGAAGGCGGAGGTGTTCCTTGATGACGATGACTTGTACATCCACCGGGGATAGAAGCACTTCACCCATGCCCTTGACCACCAAGATAGATTCTCTCTTGTATTGCGGTATGATGGCCGATCACAGATTAATGTCAAGGTCTTCGACCTTACCACCTGTCGTAAGCAGTACTCGCACGACTTTGAGGTTGACGGTACTCAGCTCTCTCTGCCTATCGTGGAACCGAGGAGTTTTGTAGTGATCCTAAAGAAGTACAACCTCATATCGAAGTATCTAGTGAGCACTCACGCGAGACACAGAACGTACCGATGTTGCAACTTACCAGTGTTGTCTTTCTCATAATTCTTTTTTTGTGCGAGGCAAAGAACATGCTAGTAGACTTCGAGGTAGCCCATGGCTACCAGCAGTAGCAAGTTGTCGAGCTGCAATGGCTGGGCAGTCCTGTTTCATGGGCTTGAATAGGACCATCACGAACAATAAAGTGTGCATATCGTTCAAGTACGGGTGGGACGAGTTCTTCGTAAGCAACCACCTCAATATCGGCGACACTTGCTTCTTCAGCGTGATCCACGAGGCCACCTGCAACGACGACAAGGAATTGGAGAAGCAGGAGGATGACGAAGCTAAGCACAAGGTGGAGCTACACAAGACAAATGGCAGATGGATGCGGTGAACTCGGCGCAAGAGTTGACATGATCTGTATTTTGTTGTTTCATCAAAACTATTATCCGGCCTATCAAGATTTCTTAGTATCGGACTTTCTTAGGCCCTATTTGGATAGACTGCGACTAGTTGTCCATGGCTAAAAAATATAGCCAACTTAAAATTAGCTAATTAGTTGTGTTATTAGTCCATACCTATTTGTATCTGGAACTAATTGTTGGGTTCTATAGACTAGAACTAGTTGTTACCCCTTGATTGTTGGATTCTATGGACTAGTTGGATGGCCCCTTATAGTTGCCATCACTGTATTTTGTTGTTCAGAGACTCGCAGTTATGCGGATCATCTATATTTACTAGGGTCAGACTGTCTTACGCTCCAAAAAATTTCAACATCTATACGCCCACGTCCTCCGATCAGAAATGGCGAACACCGTTTGTATATTACAGATCAGAAAGAGAACTAGAAAGAGATCTACTAGCAAAAGCAACCAACAGGGGCTAGAAACCAGTTACCAAATGACAAAAGGACCTGAGCTACACCACGCTCAATAGAGTTTGACCCACCTAATACAAAGTTCTACAAAAGTTAACACATACATAGCAACTAGGTGCATTAAACTCCATTGAGTGTGGTGTAGATCAGGTCCTTTGGTTATTTGTTAGTCATTTTCTAGCCCCTGTTGGTTGGTTTTGCCAGCTAGTTTCCTTCTGGTTCTCTTTCTAATCTATAGTATGGTAAATATGCATAACAGAATTCATCCAATTAAGTATTGCGTTGATCTAATGTCTAACAGAGGAGCTACATAGTTATTCAAAGTTTATTGCACACTAAGAAAGTCCAAGCATTGTAAATCTAACTGGGCCGGACACATCCCACGTTATACAATGAAACCTATTTTGTACGAGTACTTTTGTTGAATCCCTAAGGCCTTGTTTGGAAACGCATGTATTCATCTCAATCCACATGTGTTGAAGTGGATTCGAGTGGAATTAAACTAAGTTCCATTCCATTCCACTTCAACACATGTGGATTGAAGTGTATACACATGCATCCAATCAAGGCCTAAATAAAAGAAATAAAATTGAAACAAAACAACATAAAAGTAAAAGCAAAAGCAACAAAAAATAAAAAGATGCATAATACACTATATTTGAGGACAAATTTCAAATGATAGAATACACTACATTTCAGGATGGAGGGAGTAATTCACTCTCTGATGTAAAGAGTGAATTACTAGTTTCTTATTCCAATTTCCCATTTGAAAAATTGATTTCTTAGCAAAGCCTAGAGTCGTCGCTGCAATACAGAGCCCTTCTTTCCGATCCGTCTGCATAGCCACAAACGTCGCCTATGCATGGAAGATCACTATGCACCTATGACAGCGGCGGTAGCAACAACTTGCCCCACGTCATTTGGAGGACCACCTCGGTGGCCAGGAGGCGGCACAACAAACACAACTTGTTGCTTAGCCACCTACTCGTTGGTCTGGCATCGCTGTCAATGAAATAGGTCCGACAGTGTACCAAGGGGTATGCCCACAGTAGTCGATGAATCGATGGAGGTGCGCATGAGGGAACCGGATGGTGACACAGAACGCAAGAGACATCGATTAGGTAGGTTCAGGCCGTCAGCTTGATGTAATACCCTATGTCCTATGTCTTTGTGGATTGTATTATGAGAGATTCGATGCCTTGGGCTAAGCCTAGGATCCATATGAGGATGTCAACTAGGGGACCCCTGCCCCTCCTTATATACTCTAGAGAGGTAGGGTTACAAGGAAAATATCCTATTTGGTATTATAATATTTTCTTGTAGCCTTGCGGTGCATGCCGACTAGTGCCATGTGCCGCACGCCATGATCTTGTGGGTTGGGCCACCTCTGATGGTGCGGCCCATGTCTTGTCCTATGGGTACCGAGAGTCATACCCTCACAGCTAGTCCCCGAGCACCTTGTATCCGCTGAGCAACACCATCATGAGTTCCAACTTATTGCTGATCACCAGGAGCAGGCTTCCGACTAGTTTAACTGGGAGTCAAGCTATTGAAGCAAGCGTCCGAGCAGTTTGAACGTGCGTCCAAACTATTGAAGTGGGTGTACAAATAGTTGAGATAGGCGTTTGACTAGTTTAACTGGGCGCTGAGCTTAGACTCACTCAAAGTTGAGGTTTGCCATAATGATTTAAGGAGCTCAAGTAAAAAAATTTGAAACCTTCACCTTAGATGAAGTGTGGCCACTTTCCTTAGGCAAAAAAGAGACTCTCAGAGCCAAGCATAGATCATGACTTAGTCATGCAGGAAAACATTGGGTCTTAGAGATACACACATTCATGGCAAGGTGAAGTGTGGCCACTTAGTCCCCGAGCCTGACAGTAGGCGAAGTATTCACATGGTGCCAGGGTCGAAAATAGTAGACTTTAGGTGCCAAACCAGTCCCCAGCTTAGCTGAGAAAAAGAAGCGTAAAAAATAGTACAATCATCACCAGATGATGTGTACACACATAGTCCCCGAGACTACTAGAAGATTGAGAAGAAATCTTGTAGCAGGATAAAAAATTTTAATGAAAGCTTGCCAATGTCATCTATCATGTACTTATCAAGACCCCAAACATGCTGCCCAAGATCAGCACCCTGATCCGAACGACATGGAGCAACTTGTTAGGACACTCATGAGACATAGCAAGATCCGACCACCAAGAAAGTCCCCATCTTAGTTGGCGACGCTTGCACAAAGAATCCAAACTCCAAGGAGTCCCTAGCTTAGCTGGCGATGCTTGCACGAAGAATCCAAACGCCGAGGAGTCGTTAGCTTAGCTGATGAGCCCCTAGCATAGCTGACGATGAAGCGACGAATAGTTCGACTAGCTGGTTGGTGAAGAATTGAGCACCGAGCAGCTCAACCAACTGGTCGACGATGAAGTGAGCGCCAAATAGTCCGACCAACTGGTCGGCGACGAAGTCCATGAACCTAGCGGTCCGACCAGTTCATCGGTGGAGAAAGTAGTGGTGAAGCTTGCCGAAGACATCGACTTGTTCGGCGAGGGACGAGACAATGTCCAATAGATTAGGAAAAAACTTATGTTTGAATGCTATGTAAAAGTGCTTAGCGGCTTTTGGTGAACACTTAGTTTTGTGGTGGGTTTTGTGTTTATATTTAATATAAACCATCCGAGCAGTTTATGTGTAGCTGAGCCTCCAGCCTTAACTAGCCCATTAACCGTAACGTAGGACGAGACAATGAGCCCATGTGCGCGCAGGAAGAACAAAGCATCACCAAGGAGCTGCTGCCGGCCACCCATAAACCAAAGGGCAAACGCTCGTGCACGTGTAGGGAGAAGCCGGAGACAGGGCCATCTCTGGAAACAACCGAGCATTAACATGACTGTTCTAGGATTTGCCTTAGGCATAGTTTGTATGTCATCTTTAAGATGGTATACATGGAAATTAAATGGAGTATCTTAAAGATATTAAACATGGAGAATGACAGGAGAAATAATAATCGGAGAAGCAACGAGGAGAAAATTGTATTAAATACACATATAGGAAGGGTACTTATCTTTAGTCAGAATGGCTAGTCGGCGGCGTAAGATGATATCTGGTCGGCGTCGATGAAATTGCCTGGCCCTCGAGCTCTTCGGCCTGTGGTCATGGCGGTCGTGGTCATCTTAGTGCCATTCTTCGCGGCGATCATCATTGCGACACAACAGACGATCGGAACAAGTAGTCCTAGCGATGTTGTTCTTATATTTCTGGTCAGCCTTAGGAAGAGCAAATTTAGAGAGATCGTTGACATAGCGTGTCACAATGTTTGAGTAGGTGGCCCGCTTATGACTCGGGTAGCTCGCTTAGTGGCTCGCTTGACAGCTATTCGCGGAATCATAGCGGCGTAGTCGATATCATGTATATGCTTCCGCAAGTTTTGGATGAGATGCACCAAGACATCGTGTCGCCGGGGAACCTGTGCAAAATCTTGAAGGCAGATGAAGAAGCATACATGCAATAGAATGCTTAATCAGAAGAAAGGAAAATGACTTAGCTTGTCATCAAGTAGCTGCGCATGTGTGGGCTTGCATCCTTCGTGCATGCATAACCCAGATGGAAAACGCTCGTGCATGTGTACGGAGAAGCCAGAGACACGGTCGTCTCTGAAAACATCCGAGCGTCAACATGACTATTCGGGGATTTGCCTTAGGTGTAGTTTGTATGTCATATTTAAGATGATATACATTAAAATTAAATGGAGTGTCTTAAAGATATTAAACATGGAGAATGATCGGAGAAATAATAATTGGAGAAGCAGCAAGGAGAAAATTGTATTAAATACGTATATAGGAAGGGTACTTATCTTTAGTCAGAATGGCTGGTCGGCGGCGTGTGACGTTATTTGATCGGCGTCGATGAAATTGCCCGGCCCTCGAGCTTTCCGGCCTATCGTCATGGAGGCGGTCGCGGTCGTCATAGTGGCGTTCTTCACGGCGATCATCATTGCGATGCGGTAGATGATCAAAACGAGTAGTTCCACCGATATCTTCCTTATATTACTGCTTGGCCTTAGGCAGAGCAGATTTAGAGAGATCATTGACGTAGAATGTCACAATGTCCGACTAGGTGGCTCGCTTATGACTCGAGCAACTCGGTTAGCAGCTTGCTTAGTGGCTCGGGTGGCTCGCTTGACATCTCGCTTGATAGCTGTGCGCGGAATCATACCGGCATAGTCTATATCATGTATATGTTGCCGCCACTACGCTAGATTCTAACACTAGGAACGGGGGCATTTTTACTGTAGGGGTGGATGGGGTTGGGGTGCCCCTACAGTGGGTGTCCTCGGGCCCCAGCAGCCCAGCCGCCCCTACAGATGGCACTGTAGGGGCGGCTGGTAACCTGAGCCGCCCCTACAGTTGGGACTAATCTGTAGGGGCGGCTCAATCACCAGCCGCCCCTACAGTGCCCATTAGTTGAGGCGGCTGCCACTAGCTGCCCCTACTGTTCGACTATAGGGGCAGCTAAATCACCAGCCGCCCCTACTGATGGTGCATGAATAAATAGCAGCCACCCCTTCTTCTACCTCGGGACACACTCTTCTACACAAAAAAAAGGTTGGGAGGCCTTAGGCTCCTCCTAAAAATTGCTCTACTAAGGGGGGAGGTTTTGATCTCAAATCCTTTGGTGGAGAAGCTCTAAAAGGTAAGGAAATGCTTCTCCAACTCTTTATTTGAAGTTTAATTCGTTGGTTAGTGAGTAATTTGATTTTTGGTTTTCTCTCTCTTCCATGGAGCTTGAACTAGTTATGAGTGAAATTGGACCCTAATTTTCACTATACTAGGGTAAATTAGGTAGGGAAGTAAGATTGCACCCTTTGGTAGTACATCTTTGTTGATTTTAGGGTAGTATTAGTGAAGTTTGGTACATGTGTCATGAAACCCTATATCTAGATCTAGATCTAGGATTTTGTTTTTTTTCTTTTTCAATTGTTGCTAATGTGTAAAATATCCTCTACCATGGCTACTAATTATCATTTAATATTTATTTTGATTCCTTTCTATAATGTGTGTTTTTAATTAGTTATGGATAAATAGGTCATTAATTAATTATCCTCTACCATGAAATTGGAATGGAGTTTGCATGAAAGGTAGTGGATGAAATATTAAATGTTGCTAATTGTTTTCTTTGAAATTGTTTATTTAAACCAATTAATTTATATTTTAAAATATTTATGCATTAATAGTCAATTAATTAACTATCCTCTACTACCATGGTGCGTGTCTCAGGTATATACAATTATTCTCGAGTAATATTCTTTCTTTGGTTGTTTTGTTTCTATAAGATGGACTACAGGAACTCTTGCATGTATGGTTCGTTAAGACATGACGCTCTTTTCCGTGATGAGGTGGACAAATTCATCAAAGCCACAGAGAAGCATGCAGCGATGTTGAAAGAGAATAGTGATACGATTATTTGTCCCCGCAAAGATTGCAAAAACCTTATTGCATTTAGAGATGTGAGTACCATCAAAGAACATCTTATTAGGAGAGGATTTGTTCCAGACTACACAGTGTGGATTCATCATGGTGAAACAGTTGTTGTTGATGACAGCAACGATGATCTAGCTGATGAAGCTGAAACCCAAGCATACTTGTCCCGATTCACAGACGATCTTGAGCAACAAATGGATCGTGACTATGGAAATCAACAAGGTGGTGGCTTTGGCAATGAACAAGGTGGTGGCGTTGGCAATGAACAAGGTGGTGATGATGCTGGTGGTGCCAGCAATGATGGCGAAGCACGTGAGGGGGATGCAGATGACAGTGATAACTTGGACAAAATGCTTGGGGCCTTTGGACTAGAAATATTAGAAAAGAGCAAGAGAGGTCTAGAAAATCTTGAGAGGGTGACAAAAGCATCGAAGAAGACTATGTATGACGCTGAGAAGGGCTGTCCGACATACTTCACACTGCTACATTTTGTGCTTGAGCTACTCATCCTGAAGGCTAAGTACGGTTGGTTGGACTGCAGTTTTGATGATCTGTTGTGCCTCATGTCACGGTTGCTCCCATGGCCGAACACAGTTCCCGCCAACACATACCAAGCGAAGAAGGTTATAAGTCCACTCACATTGGGGGTTGAAAAAATCCATGCATGCCCCAACCACTCTATCCTTTTTTGGCGTGGCACATCGTTCAAGACTTTAGATACATGTCCTAGGTGTGGGGCTAGTCGGTACAAGAACAATGACCTTCAAAGTGGGGTGGAAGCCTCCATAGGAAAGAGGAAGAAGGGTGGGAAGAAGGTGGTGCAAGAATTTCAGCCCCCAGAGGAAACTCCATTAGGCAACGATGCAAATAAGAGAAGAATTCCTACCCTGGTTATGTGGTACTTGCCAGTGACCGACCGCTTGAGGCGTATGTTCCTAAACCCTAAGGAAGCCGCACTGATGACATGGTGGGATGATGAGCGCAAGGTGGATGATGATACGATCGCACACCCGGCCGATTGTAGCCAATGGCAAGCGTTCGATGCCAAGTATAAAGCAGAATTCAGTGATGACCCACGGAATGTACGGTCGGCTTGAGCACCGATGGAATGAATCCCTTCAATGAGAGGATGACCGACCACAGCACATGGCTAGTCATCTTGACCATGTACAACCTCCCAACGTATTTGTGTTTGAGACTACATTCACGTAAGTTTGTGTGAACAATGTGTACTAAGAATTTATCAAATTATGAAATTACCAAAATAAAAGTTGTAGATCTCCATGAGTTATTCAACTTTGGTATTCATTACTTTTTCAGTTGAAATGATTTGGGGGTCCAAATTATGGTTTCAACTTGTCTTTTTCAAATTTCAAAATTTGAAAGGTTCAAATTTAGTCAAATGACAAGATAACCAAAATAAAAGTTGTAGATCTTGATGAGTTGAACAACTTTTGTATTCATCACTTTTACATCTGAAATCATTTAGGGTTTGAAAATTTGGTTGGAACTTGTCAAATTTCAAATTTTAAAATGTGTAAAACATTGTCACATCCAAGTTTGATCAAACTTAAATGCTGAAGCATGATTTTAGAAATTTTTAGGAAAAAAAACCATCACATTTGGAGTTAGTATGAGGGAGAACAACTAGTTACAAAGTTTACCCACAGATTAAAAAGAGAAATCACACTGTTCTAGATGATCCTTACATGATCATAGTGGACAGTGTGATTTCTTTTTTTAATCTGTGGGTCAACTTTGTAACTAGTTTTTCTTCCTCATACTAACTCCAAATCTGATGATTTTGTTTCCTAAAATTTTCTAAAATCATTCTCTATCAATTTATTTTGTTGGTTTTGTCAATATATACATATGAAAAGTTTGAGCAATTTAAATTTTGAATTTCAAAAAAATACAACTTTAGACAAGATTTTGGTACCCCAAATGATTTCAGCTGAAAAAGTGATAAATACCAAAGTTGAATAACTCATCAAGATCTACAACTTTTGTATTGGTCATTTCTTCATATGATAAAGTCGTAATGACATTGTTGACAAATGTGACACCTCACTCATAAGGTTTTATAAACTATATGAGACATGTGTAAGATTAGTGAACAATGTGTGCTAAGAATTTGTCAAATGAAGAAATGACCAAAATAAAAGTTGTAGATATTCATGAGTTGAACAACTTTGGTATTCATCACTTTTTATGTTGAAATCAATTTGGGTCTCAAATTTTGGTTCGAACTTGTTGTTCTTCAAAATTTCAAATTTGAAAGGTTCAAATTTTGTCAAATGACAAGATGACTAAAATAAAAGTTGTAGATATTAATGAGTTGAACAACTTTGGTATTCATCACTTTTTATGTCGAAATCATTTTGGGTCTCAAATTTTGGTTTGAACTTGTCATTTTTTAAAATTTCAAATTTGAAAGGTTCAAATTTTGTCAAATGACAAGATGACCAAAATAAAAGTTGTAGATCTTCATGACCTCTACAACTTTGATGTTTATCAAATTTTCATTTGAGACCATTTGGTGTCTCAAAATTATTTTAGTAGTTTTGATTTTAATTTTTTAAAATTTATTTTTTTCTCATTTTTAAAGGTTCAATTTTGCAATTTTAAACTGTTGTAGTTATTTTAGTTATTGTATATGTAAATATATCTATAAAAAATAATTATAAAATTTTGTACTATATTATTTATTATTTACATGTGAATAATTCATTTTGATTTAGAATTTTGAAAAAAAAAATTCAACTGTAGGGGCGGCTTATAACCTCAGCCGCCCCTACAGTGGCTTGATTTAGAATTTTGAAAAAAAAATTCAACTGTAGGGGCGGCTTATAACCTCAGCCGCCCCTACAGTGGCTCTATAGGGGCGGCTTATAACCTCAGCCGCCCCTATAGTGGCTTGATTTAGAATTTTGAAAAAAAAATTCAACTGTAGGGGCGGCTTATAACCTCAGCCGCCCCTACAGTGGCTCTGAGGTATATTACAGTGACCGTCGCTGTGGGCGTTGGGCGTAATCGGGCTATGGACGCCGTCAGGCTGCCCAATTTCACCGTCGGCGCCGCCTGCACCGCCGTCGCCTGCCCCTCCCTGACCCCTCCACCGCCTCCTCAGCGCGCTCCTCGGCGCTCCTCGGCGCGGCCCGTCCGTCTGCTCCCACGGCGCGTGGCTAGGGTTCGTCGTGCGGCTGCCCCCGCCCCATCCTCTCCATCCTCTCTGACCTTGACGCCCCATGGCACGCAGCTAGGGTTCGCCGTGCAGCTGCCGGTGCCTCGTCCTTGCCGTCCTCTCCGACCTCGACCTCCTCCCTTCTATCCGCCCCTCGTGGACCGCCGGCAACTCGACTCGGCTCAACAAGCCACACAACCTCCCCCGGTCCGCCGTACCCTGCTGCCGTCAAGAGAAGCGTCGCCGCCCCTGCCCTCTCCACCGGCACGGTGCAGGGTGGAGAGCCGCCCGGGCTCCGATTGACTGGCGTGCGCTCCTCTTCCTCGCATTCGTAAGTAACCCTATCATCCTGACAAATGAGAAATTCTCCTTTCTCTGCATCACCAACTGAATCGACACATTTACTTCTTCTCGTTCTATTAATAAGCCATATACTTGTTTGCATCTGATTGCAATTCGGTCGCAGCTACTTCGCTGAACATATACATCCGTTTGTTCACAAACAAACCACCCCCAAAATTAGGTGACAAGCTTTGTATCTTACATGTTGTTTTCGCAATTCAAAGTGGGTTTTGCTGCAAAAGAAATTGTGGTAGATAGATTTTAGCTTAGAGAGGTCATACAAGGTCTGGTTTGAGTGCTATTTAGACTTTTCTGACTGCCACAGACTTCTTAATTCATCTGTGGTTCTTGGGTTATGGGAAGCAGCAATACAAACTCCACTCAAATCAGTCCCCAGCTTCAATTTCTGGAGCCTGTCATGGTTGTCACTGAAAGAGGGGGTGGGGGATCTTCATAGTCGTCAATCTGGACATAAAGCTACTTGAAAGGACCGGAAAGAGTCAGTTCTCAATGCCATATTAACACTGTACCAAACACTGCATACAGTTGACTGAACAATCTTCTTATGCTATCAAATGAGTTAGTTTTGTTCTTTTAATGTTGGATAGGATGCTTGAAGCTTGACAAAGCCTTGGCATCAAATTGAAAATCCATTCATAAATTGTATCATAGTTCAAATTGTTTAGCCTTATGCAGCAGGAAAAAATTTTATGCCCTCTGGGCTGAAACTTTTTATTTGAATCAAATCAAAATTATCTTCCATATTCTACTGGTCATCTTTTACCCTCATTGTGCAATTTGAACTGTCATGGTGCATTAGATTTTCTGTAAGGATTTACTTGTAGCCCTGGAAATATTCCAATCAGCTCCATGCTTTCATCCATTTTCACAGTTAATTTCACAAACATCTTCCTACCTTGATAACTGGAAATAATGGATTGGACATACTAAACTGTTTATCTCTGAAATGAGTGCTGATATATCTATACATCACAAGCGAATTATGAATGTTGAAGACAGCTGTTTTGCTCCAATACTACTTAATACTAAGTTATGAAAAGAAATTAATCTTGGGCCTGTAGAATATACTAGTTAATGCTTCTTAGTAGAGCAAACTAGACATTAACCTGGTGACACATTGTGCTGGTTATGACTACTAGCATTGCTAGAAACAGTGACCCCTCCTTCCCAAATATAAGGCGCGGTTTGATTTGGTGTGGTCTTCGAGGTCACTCTTTGACTGCTAATTTCTCTTATAATCTATCCTTTGCGGCAAAAAAAAGGTTGGTTAGTAGAGGGTATTTCTAAACGCGAAGTCCAATGTAACCACTCTTGAAGCACAAAGTTTTCATATTGTTAGACTAATTGTTGGCAAAGATTACAAAGTTTGATCATGAAATACATGCATGTCTTATATATTGGGACAGTGGGAGTATGTTTTTATTAATTGCTTTTGGATTTGTAAACAACTGTTTAAATGTTGAAATTGAATTAGCCCTGTTGCAGCCTACTTCTAGAATTAAATTGTTTCCATTCTCTAATGACAGATGTCAAAACCCAGAAAGGCAGGCAGCCGCATAAATTTGAACCTCGACAAATCCTAGTGTTCATGAAGAAGCTGAATGCATTATGTAGATTCTTTATGGAAGAAGGGGAACAATAGAACGGGCTATGAGCTTATCAATTGGGTTGGTCTAGTGGCATTCAGAAACTATATTAGGAAGGGCAAAACGTCATATTATGTTGCCTAAGAACCGACTCTAGGTCGACGCGCTCCGTTCCCTAATTTCTCAGCAACATAATATAGTGAATCGCCACAGTCGATCTTTATATCTACTTTATACCTATGTGTACAATGAAAATGTCGTACCTTAATTTGCCCTGGCCCATAATTTTTTTGTTCCACCACTGACTAGTTGTAGTAATTGCATATATTTTTGTTATCTACCCGCATAAATATGTTGTTCCTTCCGCATATAGATGTTTGCATAATATGACCATGATGCATGGCAATGCAGTAGTACTAGTAGCATGTACGATGCGTGCATGGCAGAGAATCTGAAGCTGCAGCAGCTAGCAAGGTGACGCCAAATCAAAAGCTCAAATAAAACTAGGATCAATCATAATTCAGAAAGGAAGCTTATGTGCAACGAAAGTAAACATACTTTTTTTTTAATTTTTACAAATTTACAAATGAAGCTTATACTTGGGAATATATAAAAGGAATGGAAAGGAATAACCGTCGGTCTGTAATCTGTGTATGGGGATTTCTGTCAGTTTCTGCCACTCCTGTCAGTATATATTTTCGTTTTCAGAAGTACTAGTACTACTACTCCTGTCAGTATTTTGGCTTTGAATGAATGGTTGTTGCAAGTCTATACTCTGTACCAGCAGCAGAGTTGAATGTTTGGTAGTTTTGGTACCGTTGCTCAGGCTGCTATCATAGTAGTACTAGTGTTTTTCTTCGGTAAATTCAAGCTGGTATATCCTACTATAATACAGTCAAAAGTCAGCTCTTGCTTCCTGGGATCTGATCAGTGATTAGTACTAGCAGATAATGAGCCGTTAAACAACGGAGGAAATGCTAGTATCCCCTGTGGTCTCTCTCTGGAGGTGCATAAAAGCACTTGCAGACTTGCTGCACACCCTGACTGATTTGCCCTGACCTCACCGTTTTCTTTTCTGACATATAGATGTTTCTATTTATTATGTGGAAGGAACAACATATTTATTATGCAAACATATAGGATATCGACATATAGATGTTTCTATTTATTATTCATGACAATAGCATTTCGCATTTTACTTATCAAATTATGTTCCTGGTTTTAGTCAATGCCTGGAGTAGAACAGACTAATAAAGGGCAAGATGTTAGCATTTTTGGTCCAATCGCCTTGCGCCATATGATATGAAGCCCTACTGCGCTCCTGGCTTGCTGGAAGCAGGCCATTGATCGGCTTCCGTATGTGTTGCCCTTCGCACTGTGTCGCATCGATCGATGTCTGCGTCTGCTTTGCCGTCGCCCAGATTGCTTGCCGTTGCTGACTTGCGCTACTGAATTTGCCGCGTGCTAGCTGTTACACACCGATCCCATTGCAGTTCTTTTTTTCTTCTGTCCATCTTGTTTGAGTCATACAGCATATGCAGTGGGCTAGTCCTGCTTTCTCTTTGTTTGACTACTACTACTACAAGTACTACTACTACTACTACAAGTACTACTACTACTACTACTACTAGTACTACTACAAGTACTACTACTACTAGTACTACTACTAGTACTAGTACTACTACTTGTACTACTAGTACTACTACTTCTACCACTAGTACTACTACTTCTACTACTTATACTACTTTTTTTCTTGCATCTCTTAGAACAAGGCACGAAATGTCGCGAACATCAAAGAGTGCATCCCGATGCCCCGTGAATGATGAGCAGCCATCCCAGGGAGAGCAAGAACTAGATGACCAACTTACTCAGGAGAAGTTCGATAACGAGTTAGAAAAGGGTCTAGAAGTGATGCTTACTTAGGAGGACCTTGTCGATGATGAGAATCTAGTGGGGGGAGCCTAGGGAAGAGAAGGCAGAGAGGATGCCCAAGGCGAAGAAGGGGATGATGATGAGGATGAGGATGACAACACCTCATCAGGGGGATATGTAAGTCCCAAGGATCCTTTCCCACGAGAACCTAGACGGAGGCCAACGGAGGACGAGTTGGACAAGGATTTTGATCCGAACGACGAGGTACGGATAAAGCCTTAGTAGCTTGTAAATTTGGCTAATGCTATGGCTATATGTTATCTCTGCTAACACTTTTGACCTGCCGTATACACAGGTCGTCCCTACTCAACCTCTAAAAAGATGACATCGGCCTTCGGCTCGTCTTGCCGGACAATACATAGCGGGGCAAAGGAGATCAGAGGAAGGAGCCACAGATACTCACAATGAGGCCTCCGCTCCACGACCTCAAGACACAACTACGACTGAGACTGCCCAGCCAAAGAGGAAACGAGGGGGATTAGAAAGCCAAACCAATATCACGACAAGGCATGCTATGTGATAACAGAGGTCGGGCTAGACGGGCAGATCCTTGAGCCATATACATATAGGGCGAAATTCCGTAATCACATCGGGTTTGTAGTTAGAGATAAGTTGAACCTAGCTATCCATGGCTGGAATCTTGTACCTATGAGCCAAAAGGTAGACCTATGGGAGAAGCTAAAGTAGAACTTCAGGTTTCCGGAGGGAACACACGAGTTGGTACAAGAAAATGCTTTTAAGATAATGGGGTAGAGCTTCCGACGTTGGTGGTCGGATCTGAACAAGAACTTTATCCAACAGAAGTTAACTCCTTTCCATGAGTATGGCAACATAACTCCTAGTCAATGGGAGGAGCTCGTGCCTGAGAAGACTTTAGAGGCATCATTGGCCCTCAGTGCCCGTAACAGCGAGCAGGCAAAGAAGAACCAACACTACCCTCGTCTAGGCCCCGGTGGCTACGCTGGCAAGCAAGAGGTCTTTAGGAAGATGGACGCAGAGACCGAAGCTGCCGGGAATACAGAAGTGCCGAAGTTGAAGCCATGCCTCAAACAGTGGATATACGCGAGGAGTGTGGAATCATCCGGTAGTAGCCTCAAGTTTGCTAAGTCGGAGACCGGAGAGGTAGTATCAAAGATACTGAAACTTGCTAAAGACAAGGAGAAGGGCACATTCAACCCTTCCAGAGAGAGGGACGAGCTTACAATTGCCTTGGGAAACCCCGAGCACATAGGACGCACCAGGGGGCTAGGGAAGAGGATGTCCTAGAAGCACGGATTCGTAGAGGAGAGGCACATGTACAAGAAACATGGCAGAGACCGAGAGTCTAATATTGAGCGCCAAGTGAAGGCTCTAGTTGAAAAGATGTTGGTGGAGAAAGGACTATCTATGATGGAGCCACAGACACTAATGAGGCCGGCCAGAGAACTGGCGGTAGTTGGCAGCCCTCCAGATGTTCCCAACAGTCAAGGTTCCAATGCAACCGGAACCCCCGTCGATCGCATATGGGCGCCAACCAGTTGCAAATTGGTGGTTCCGATGGGCAGGCAAAACATGATCATTGAGGTGGCAACGGGCGTGGCACATCCTCCGGGCGACACATGGCACAATTGGGACATCCTGCAGGACTACACTCGGGTCAAGGTGCATACCGTGAAGCCCAAGTTCATGACTTGGAAGATAGAACACACTACCCCCAAGGGGCTCGTGTTACTCAGAGACGTCATAAACCAGTTCATCCTCTGGCATAGATAGGACATTGTATTGACCGAGTCTTCGCCAACTCCGACTGAAGTTCATCCTCTGGAGTGACCCATCGAGGATGGGGAGGTATACTCACCGGCCCATGACCATGACCACCACACGCTAGAGACTTCTCCACCTCGTACCGAGCAAGGGCATGATGACATGCCACATCCTTCTCCACCTCGTACTAAGCATGGGCATGATGACATGCCACGTCCTTCTCCAGCTCATACCGAGCAAAGGCATGATGAGATGCAACATCCTTCTCAACAGGCACAGCCGATACATGAACAACAAGTGTCTCATGAACAGCAATTGCCTCATGAACAGCCGATACGTGAAGAACAAGTGGCCCCTGGAGCAGGTGATGCATAAGTTGACAAGGACGTGCCCGAATGGGAAGCTCGAAACAAAATCCCAATCAAGATAAGGCCATCGTATGTGAGCATTAATGACGTCTCGTCGGTGCACAAGTGGAAGGCCCATGACCAGTTCAAGCCTAAGAACTAAGTAAAAGAATTCAGAGCACCAGCTTCTAAGGAGGGCACCACTAGCAAACTGCACAAAGGGTTTAACAAGTATCTAGCTGTTGATAACCTCAAATGGTCAAATGATTGCCCAGATAAATATGAAAAAGGCAAGAACTTCCTACCAAACCAAGTCATACAGTGCTTGCCACGTGGAATGAGAAAGTTCCACAATTGGTACTTGCGTGCTCAGATAACAGAACTAGAAATCGTACAAGCATGGATCCCTGCCGGCACATTTGGAGCTCTAGGTGGGCAAATTGCCGTTGAGTTTAAGGATATCCAGGCATGCTTCCACCTCGGATGAATGGAAATGTATCTAATTTGCATGTGGTGCCTATAAGTCCTTGCCCTCTTGATATGATATGAATGTAATCTTTTGATTTTGTTGTAACTAATCCGCGCCGTGATTTGTAGAATGCAAGCGAAATTTGTGAGAAAGAGGCCAGCTCTGAAACACGGGTATATAGACCCTTCACCTATAGCATCAACAAATTTTAATTACCCTAAAGAGTGGAAACTAGATTGCAAAGAACTAGGAGGTGGAAAGACACTTAAGGAGAAAGAGGACATCAGGAACAAGAAAATATTGGAAGAGTCCCGGCCCTCAAGGTTGTGGCATACATTGCCCTATGTTTTAAAAATCTCCAACAACACGATAATATATGGATACCATACCACTTCAAGTAAGTTCGACTGTATACTTAGCTTTGTTCAATATACTTTGTTCGATGCAAAAGAGCTTATGTGTTCCTTCTATGACTAAATTCATGCAGCGGTCACTAGATTTGCATAGGCGTCTGGCTCTCACATAGCATGGCATGTGTCTTTGATTCAGCGGATTTCCCAGTCGAGACATACAAAGACTTCATAGCAATTGTCAAGATGTATACATATCGACAATCCTCATTTTAGCTACTATGTTTGTATACATACTTGTAAGGTTCAATGTGGGATACTAACAAGTTGCATTTGCTAAAACCATTGGAACAGGGCATTCAGGCACTATGTCTAGGAACATAAGGGGAGGCATCATCCAAATAGAAAGGAAAAGTTGTATGTCAAAACTCTATGTGCGGTAAGTGTCATTTACTTTGGTACTCCATATATTACGTGTTTGTCAATAGCATTACTTAACATCTCCATATGCAAAACACACAGTGCCCCAAGCAGAAGCCTGGGAGTCTACATTGTGGATACTACACATGTATTATGATGAGTACCATCGGTGGCTACAACAGAAACCCCAATATGAAAAGTTCACATATGTTGTGATATAGTAAACCTAAACTTGTTCTCTTGTAGTTGGAGAAAGATAAAGACATGAGAAGGAACCCATACAAGGATGACGAGCTCTTAGAGATGGTCGGCGACCTTTGCAACTTCATAATGGACCAGATTATGTACCATAAAGGCACTTACCATCATCTTCTTTCTGACTTAGGTAGTAATCCTCTATACCAACACCTTCATGAGACTGATAGGCTAGCCCTAGGCCGTTGATGACAATGTGGACTTGTGGTATGGTTTGGATCAGACTTTGGAATGGTTTGGACTTTGTTTTGCATGTGGACTTGTGGATTTCTTAATGGACTATGTTATAATGATGGACTTCATAATGGACTATGTTGTAATGATGGACTTTTGTGAATTATGACTTGTGATGATGTTCTAAATAATGGTCTTGTGTTTGTGGATGTATATATGTATATTTGTGGCGGTCAGATTCGAATTTGAATTATATATATATGTGGTCAGATTTGAATTTGAATTATTTTTTTTCCTCAAAAATCCACTATAGGGGCGGTTCTTGATTGAATCGCCCTTACAAATACACACAGCAGGGGCAGCTGGTGATACAGCCGCCCTTACAGAAGTCCACTACAGGGGCGGATGATATTACCAGCCACCCCTATAGAGGGCACTATAGGGGTGGCTGAAAACACCAGCCGCCCCTACAGAGGGCACTGCAGGGGCGGTCAGGAAACCGCCCCTACAGAGGCACCCTCTATAGGAACACCCTGGGAAGGGCGGCTGGCGCAGCCGCCCCTACAGAGGCTCTAGAGCCGCCCCTATAGTTAACTTCTGTAGTAGTGCGCGAGTTTAGGATGAGATGCACTAAGACATCGTGTCGCCGTGGAAGCTGTGGAAAATCATGAAGGCAGATGAAGAAGCATACATGCAATAGAATGCTTAATCAGAAAAAAGGAACACGACTTAGCTTGTCATCAAGCAGCTGCGTGTGTGTGGGCTTGCATCCTTTGTACATGCATACGCTGTATGTGTGCATACTAAAACGACCTGATTTTCGCAAAGGGAAATCCATAGAGTCGAAGTGTATTATGACCATTGTAGATCATACTACCCAAATTCTAGTCGAATACCACATCCATACAACGATAATATCAGAGTACAAATAGTGCGGAATTACATAAATTATTACATCGCCGCATTGGCGGAATCAAAAGTAGCTTTCATTTAGAACAGCTTGATGATAAGATCGCCAAACTCAAGCGTAGAAACAAACCCCTCAACCGTCAAACTCCTCGGAGCTATACTCCTCAGCAGAACCTATGTGCCAAAATTTATCAGTACGATTTGTACTAGCCACTCCCACCTTATGAGCTATGCTTTGTGTAAGTTGGATATAATCAAAAGGAACCTATAAAGCTGCGGTTTCCTATGTAATAGCATATCAAGTATATATATTAGTATAGTCAAGTTTTAACACCATCCCCACACACATTCCACCCCATTTTCGTCCAGAGCCAGGTTTCGATCCTGGGATCGATATACCACCATCTCCACACCATCACCATACCATCGCTCAGTCGACAGGCCAACTCCCTCTTAGCACTATCTCAAGGCCTGTAGCCCCTGGCTACGACCGGCACTCTCTCACGGGGAAAGAAGAGAAGGACTCATTTCACTATCTAGTTTAAGCGAAACCCAGGAAAGGTCCATAACCGACAAGTCGGCACATGTATCGATCGATCAACCATACACTCTGCAGAGGTTTTACATATCCACAAGATCTGCCTTCTTCGCTGACCATCGTCAACTAGGCTGATTCTGGCCGCTTGCTAGCCTAGGATAGTGCCACTCTACCATTCAGCCCTGGTACACCCCAAGTCTAGTCTGGGCGGCTGAAACTGTGAGTCATGAGCCGGGTCCACAAGGTCTCCATGAAGTCTTGGAAGGGTGTGGGGGAATCCTCCGCGCCCCGTACCTCCTTACACTATCCGCTATCAACCTAGCAGCAGTGGCAATATCCTACCAAGTAGTCCGACCGTCCCGCACCATATAAGGCGAGTGGTACGTAAGGCTTCCCGGTGAATCTGAGTACTAGTAAGTCCTTAGGGATGACCAAGTCAGAATATCTTCATCAGGGTTTCCATTTACCGTGCCACCACAGCACCTCCACCCCGGGCTTCTCCCATCATAGGTTCACACCTAGAGCCACCTCATATACCATTTTACCCACCACAGGTATCCATTCCAGGGGTGCCCAGGTAGCACCCCATGGCAAGACTTGCCCCAGGCTTGTCGTATACTCTAACTTGGTCGACACAACCCTTACCCTCCACACACCCAAGTCACACAGGCAGCACTCTCCCCATAGTTCAGATAACACCAGTTTCCACCACGCATTAATGTAGTATAAGCGTAGTAGAAGTATAAGCAATGAAATATAGCAGTAAGCGTGTGTCTAGCCTAATAGTAGGGTATGCAGGGGTAAGGTTGCGTCAAGGTAAAGGCCATCAAGTAAGCATACTACCATGCAAGTCCTATCATTGTATGATTATAATAGTAAAGTAAAGCAATAGTAGTTCTATATTGGTCCACGTGGCATGCTGACGCCAGCATGACATCATCATCTCGGCTCTGAGCTGACAAGTGGGGTCCTACTGATGTCATCTTAACGTCAGCATGACGTCATCAACATCATTAGTTCCGATAGGTGGGGCCAGGGTCTCTTGGGTCACTAACTTGTGGGTCCGGTCAAAGTCAACGTCAAGTCAACGGGCGAGTCAATGGTCAACGGATCACAGTCACTGACAGGTGGGGCAAGGGCTGCTAATGTCACCGTGACATCATCATGATGTCACCTCAGCTGTGTTTGTTACTGACAAGTGGGACCCACGTGATGTCGTCATGATGTCAGCATGACGTCACCTACTGACAAGTGGGTCCAGAGTCTCTATGTCGCTGACATGTGGGCCTAGTCAATCGGTCAACGTTGACCGGTCAATGGTCAACACAGGCCGGGTCCAAACTAGGCCGGTTGGGCCTGGATATGGGCTGGGCTTTGGCCCTCCATGTGGCATGCTGTGGTGCTACCACGTCATAGCCAAGGGCCTCCACTGGGCTTCGTCCATAGTTCGGCCCACACCGCGTGGCTCACGGTGGACTTGTGTTCACGGTCCATGGACCGTAGGCTAGGTCTTTGGTGGACCGAGTCCACCCGGCATTCCTTTGGCATGGTCTACGTGCACCGGGTGCATGTGCGTGTGGCCGGCGAGGGGAATTCCTCTGCTTCCATCCCCGGCGTGCTCCCGCTGGTGGTGTGCTCACCAGCGAGCTCCCACAGCGGCGCTAGTGTTCAATTAGGGTGGGGAAAAGCTTCACCAGGTCTTGGCATGTATGGTGGTGGGGTCAAGGTGGTGGCCAGGGCTGCATGGAGCTTTGGCCACGGTGGTCGGTGGCTCGGTCATGGCGGTGCTCGCCGGCGGGGCACCTAGGGGCAGTTCTAGGGGTCCTGGTGCCCTGTTTTCTTTTAGACGGTTAGTGGGAAGCATGATATAGCGTCGACGATGACCATAGGGCGTGGTGGAGTCCGCTCGCGGTGGTGGTGCACGGCGGAGCTCTGCCCGAGGTCCAGTGCTCGTGGCCAAGGCGTTGCGGCCGGCTAATGGTGTCTTGGTCTACGCGGCTATCCTCTGGTCGTCACGGCGGTGCTCTACGGCTGTGTCCTAGTCCAGCGAGGTAGCCGGGTGCGCACGTGGTGGCCGCACCAGGATGGTGGCATCGTGAGCGTGGCGTGCGCGTGCACTGCTATGGCGTCCATGGGTTAGGAGGAGGTCTCAGCAAAGGAACTCACCGCGTGGTGCTGGCGGCGTCCGGTGGTGGTGCGGTGGCGAGGCGCTACCTAGTGGTGGAAGCCGCGTCGTCAGGGTAGGTGCTCAGGGCGGTGCTCTGGGATTCGGTGATCGACGTCTCTGAGCTCCCTGCTCACCTCCCCCTTTTGAATTTCCTTCTCGACCCTCTTCTCTTGGAGTAGTGCGGGCAGTTGGGCCACCGAGCGGTGGCATCGTGGGCTGAGGAATCCCTAGGGCGCTCTGGGCGTTGCTTTATAGCCCCGAGGTCCGAGCTTCACCCATGGCGGATGGGGCAGACGGCTGATGATGCACCGATTGCATCGAACGGTATCACGGGCGCGGGTGGTTGGCGCAGGGGTTGCAAGGGCGTGGCGCCAAGGGAGCAGGGCCAGGTGATTCGTGTGACCCCGGGCCCGCACCTATCACTTTGGTCGGGACTCGGTCGGGAGGGATGCCGGCGTGGGGAGGAAGAAGGCAATGTGCCGGGAGTGGCTGACGCGTGGGGTCCGGGTGGTAGCGGCAGCAAGGGGGGGGGGTAGATGGGCGCGTGGGCGTGAGCAGCGTGCTGGGCCAGCTTGCTGGGCCGGTCATTCAGTCGCATGAGTTGGGCCGGCCTACGCGCGATGCAGGGCTGGTTTGCGGGCCGACCAGGCCGAGCCGGCTGCGAGGCTTGCTTTCTTCTTTTCTTTTCTTTTTCTGTTTTATTTTTCTTCTTCTTTGTTTGAATTCAAATTTGATTTGGAATTTGAATTCAAATCTGGTGTACCTTATTCATTGGATTTTTAGATATGAGGCCCACAACACTCTTTTATATATATTAGGAACTTTATTTAGCTATTTTGTTTAGCAAAAGTAGTGGTAGTTTTGTTATACAAAAATAGAATTGGTTTTCATTTTAAGCATTTATTCTTTGGTTTGATTAATAATTACTTTGTGGTTTATTACTTTAAAGAAGTTGTAAAGCAATTGGAAATCCAAATCACAATTTAAGTTGACAATGTATGCATTGCTTTATTTGTTAGACTTTAAATAAACATAATTTACAAATGACATGCTATGCTCATGAAATTGTCTAGTTGGGTTACAACTAATGAAAAACCTAGGGTTGGCTCCTACAGTTGTCACTCAACATTGCATGGGGTTAACAACAAAAATTTTGTAGTTGTGATTTTTGGTGTGTGGATTTTTGGGTTGTTACAGTCCTACCCCCTTAACAGAATCTCGTCCCCGAGATTAAAGCGTAACGTACTCTTCGAAAAGGTAAGGGTATCGTAGCCGGAGATCAGACTCTTTCTCCCATGTTGCTTCTCTCTCAGTGTGATTGCTCCATTGGATCTTGCACATAGGAATAGTTTTGCTTCGGGTCTCTTTGGTATCTCTACCCAGAATTCTGATAGGATGTTCTTTATACTCAAGTGTATCTTGAATGTCAAGTGTATCAGTTGGAACTACTTCATCGGGCACTCTCAAACACTTGCGTAGCTGTGAGACATGGAATACGGGATGTACACCCACCAATTCCTCAGGTAGCTCAAGTTTGTAGGCGAGCTTTCCAATCCTTTTGTGGATCTTGTATGGCCCAACAAATCTAGGGGCTAGCTTTCCTTTCACATGGAATCTGACAGTTCCACGTAGCGGGGATACCTTGAGATAGATGAAGTCTCCCACATTGAACTCAAGTTCTCTTCTTCTTTTGTCAGCATAGCTCTTGTATCGACTTTGAGCAATCCTCAGATTCTCCTTCACTTGAGCAACTCCTTCTTCTACATCTTGGATCTTAGCGGAATCAAAGAACGATCTTTCACCCAGTTGAGACCACATCAAAGGTGTCTTACAAGGTCTACCATACAGAGCTTCAAACGGCGACATCTTGATACTGGCCTGGTAGCTGTTGTTGTAAGAGAACTCTGCATAGGGTAGGCATTTCTCCCAATCAGAGCCATAATTCAGTACACTAGCGCGAAGCATGTCTTCTAAGATTTGATTTACTCGTTCTGTCTGTCCATCTGTCTATCGGTGATAAGCGGTACTAAAATCAAGTTTGGTCCCAATGGACTTGTGCAGAGCTTCCCTGAATCGGGACACAAACTGAGGACCACGATCAGATACTGTCGTATACTCTAACTTGGTCGACACAACCCTTACCCTCCACACACCCAAGTCACACAGGCAGCACTCTCCCCATAGTTCAGATAACACCAGTTTCCACCACGCATTAATGTAGTATAAGCGTAGTAGAAGTATAAGCAATGAAATATAGCAGTAAGCGTGTGTCTAGCCTAATAGTAGGGTATGCAGGGGTAAGGTTGCGTCAAGGTAAAGGCCATCAAGTAAGCATACTACCATGCAAGTCCTATCATTGTATGATTATAATAGTAAAGTAAAGCAATAGTAGTTCTATATTGGTCCACGTGGCATGCTGACGCCAGCATGACATCATCATCTCGGCTCTGAGCTGACAAGTGGGGTCCTACTGATGTCATCTTAACGTCAGCATGACGTCATCAACATCATTAGTTCCGATAGGTGGGGCCAGGGTCTCTTGGGTCACTAACTTGTGGGTCCGGTCAAAGTCAACGTCAAGTCAACGGGCGAGTCAATGGTCAACGGATCACAGTCACTGACAGGTGGGGCAAGGGCTGCTAATGTCACCGTGACATCATCATGATGTCACCTCAGCTGTGTTTGTTACTGACAAGTGGGACCCACGTGATGTCGTCATGATGTCAGCATGACGTCACCTACTGACAAGTGGGTCCAGAGTCTCTATGTCGCTGACATGTGGGCCTAGTCAATCGGTCAACGTTGACCGGTCAATGGTCAACACAGGCCGGGTCCAAACTAGGCCGGTTGGGCCTGGATATGGGCTGGGCTTTGGCCCTCCATGTGGCATGCTGTGGTGCTACCACGTCATAGCCAAGGGCCTCCACTGGGCTTCGTCCATAGTTCGGCCCACACCGCGTGGCTCACGGTGGACTTGTGTTCACGGTCCATGGACCGTAGGCTAGGTCTTTGGTGGACCGAGTCCACCCGGCATTCCTTTGGCATGGTCTACGTGCACCGGGTGCATGTGCGTGTGGCCGGCGAGGGGAATTCCTCTGCTTCCATCCCCGGCGTGCTCCCGCTGGTGGTGTGCTCACCAGCGAGCTCCCACAGCGGCGCTAGTGTTCAATTAGGGTGGGGAAAAGCTTCACCAGGTCTTGGCATGTATGGTGGTGGGGTCAAGGTGGTGGCCAGGGCTGCATGGAGCTTTGGCCACGGTGGTCGGTGGCTCGGTCATGGCGGTGCTCGCCGGCGGGGCACCTAGGGGCAGTTCTAGGGGTCCTGGTGCCCTGTTTTCTTTTAGACGGTTAGTGGGAAGCATGATATAGCGTCGACGATGACCATAGGGCGTGGTGGAGTCCGCTCGCGGTGGTGGTGCACGGCGGAGCTCTGCCCGAGGTCCAGTGCTCGTGGCCAAGGCGTTGCGGCCGGCTAATGGTGTCTTGGTCTACGCGGCTATCCTCTGGTCGTCACGGCGGTGCTCTACGGCTGTGTCCTAGTCCAGCGAGGTAGCCGGGTGCGCACGTGGTGGCCGCACCAGGATGGTGGCATCGTGAGCGTGGCGTGCGCGTGCACTGCTATGGCGTCCATGGGTTAGGAGGAGGTCTCAGCAAAGGAACTCACCGCGTGGTGCTGGCGGCGTCCGGTGGTGGTGCGGTGGCGAGGCGCTACCTAGTGGTGGAAGCCGCGTCGTCAGGGTAGGTGCTCAGGGCGGTGCTCTGGGATTCGGTGATCGACGTCTCTGAGCTCCCTGCTCACCTCCCCCTTTTGAATTTCCTTCTCGACCCTCTTCTCTTGGAGTAGTGCGGGCAGTTGGGCCACCGAGCGGTGGCATCGTGGGCTGAGGAATCCCTAGGGCGCTCTGGGCGTTGCTTTATAGCCCCGAGGTCCGAGCTTCACCCATGGCGGATGGGGCAGACGGCTGATGATGCACCGATTGCATCGAACGGTATCACGGGCGCGGGTGGTTGGCGCAGGGGTTGCAAGGGCGTGGCGCCAAGGGAGCAGGGCCAGGTGATTCGTGTGACCCCGGGCCCGCACCTATCACTTTGGTCGGGACTCGGTCGGGAGGGATGCCGGCGTGGGGAGGAAGAAGGCAATGTGCCGGGAGTGGCTGACGCGTGGGGTCCGGGTGGTAGCGGCAGCAAGGGGGGGGGGTAGATGGGCGCGTGGGCGTGAGCAGCGTGCTGGGCCAGCTTGCTGGGCCGGTCATTCAGTCGCATGAGTTGGGCCGGCCTACGCGCGATGCAGGGCTGGTTTGCGGGCCGACCAGGCCGAGCCGGCTGCGAGGCTTGCTTTCTTCTTTTCTTTTCTTTTTCTGTTTTATTTTTCTTCTTCTTTGTTTGAATTCAAATTTGATTTGGAATTTGAATTCAAATCTGGTGTACCTTATTCATTGGATTTTTAGATATGAGGCCCACAACACTCTTTTATATATATTAGGAACTTTATTTAGCTATTTTGTTTAGCAAAAGTAGTGGTAGTTTTGTTATACAAAAATAGAATTGGTTTTCATTTTAAGCATTTATTCTTTGGTTTGATTAATAATTACTTTGTGGTTTATTACTTTAAAGAAGTTGTAAAGCAATTGGAAATCCAAATCACAATTTAAGTTGACAATGTATGCATTGCTTTATTTGTTAGACTTTAAATAAACATAATTTACAAATGACATGCTATGCTCATGAAATTGTCTAGTTGGGTTACAACTAATGAAAAACCTAGGGTTGGCTCCTACAGTTGTCACTCAACATTGCATGGGGTTAACAACAAAAATTTTGTAGTTGTGATTTTTGGTGTGTGGATTTTTGGGTTGTTACAGTCCTACCCCCTTAACAGAATCTCGTCCCCGAGATTAAAGCGTAACGTACTCTTCGAAAAGGTAAGGGTATCGTAGCCGGAGATCAGACTCTTTCTCCCATGTTGCTTCTCTCTCAGTGTGATTGCTCCATTGGATCTTGCACATAGGAATAGTTTTGCTTCGGGTCTCTTTGGTATCTCTACCCAGAATTCTGATAGGATGTTCTTTATACTCAAGTGTATCTTGAATGTCAAGTGTATCAGTTGGAACTACTTCATCGGGCACTCTCAAACACTTGCGTAGCTGTGAGACATGGAATACGGGATGTACACCCACCAATTCCTCAGGTAGCTCAAGTTTGTAGGCGAGCTTTCCAATCCTTTTGTGGATCTTGTATGGCCCAACAAATCTAGGGGCTAGCTTTCCTTTCACATGGAATCTGACAGTTCCACGTAGCGGGGATACCTTGAGATAGATGAAGTCTCCCACATTGAACTCAAGTTCTCTTCTTCTTTTGTCAGCATAGCTCTTGTATCGACTTTGAGCAATCCTCAGATTCTCCTTCACTTGAGCAACTCCTTCTTCTACATCTTGGATCTTAGCGGAATCAAAGAACGATCTTTCACCCAGTTGAGACCACATCAAAGGTGTCTTACAAGGTCTACCATACAGAGCTTCAAACGGCGACATCTTGATACTGGCCTGGTAGCTGTTGTTGTAAGAGAACTCTGCATAGGGTAGGCATTTCTCCCAATCAGAGCCATAATTCAGTACACTAGCGCGAAGCATGTCTTCTAAGATTTGATTTACTCGTTCTGTCTGTCCATCTGTCTATCGGTGATAAGCGGTACTAAAATCAAGTTTGGTCCCAATGGACTTGTGCAGAGCTTCCCTGAATCGGGACACAAACTGAGGACCACGATCAGATACAATACTAGAGGGAGCTCCATGCAGTCTGAGAATATGCTCAACATATAGATCTGCTAATTTTTCGGTATCGGTCTTAGTCTTAACTGGTACAAAGTGAGCAATCTTGGTCAAACGATCAACAATCACCCAGATGGAATCATTGCCTTTCTATGAACGAGGCAATCCAACTATGAAATCCATGGATATGCTCTCCCATTTCCACTCGGGAACGTCAAGAGGCTTCAGCAATCCTATAGGCCTTTGATGTTCAGCCTTGACTCTATTACAGGTGTCACATTGTGCCACATGTCCCGCAATGTCTGTCTTCATGCCTTTCCACCAAAAGTGTTTCTTCAAGTCTTGATTCATCTTTGAACCTCCAGGGTGAATACAGTACTTGGAATCGTGAGCTTCTAACAGAATTTCCTCTCGTAGTACTGGGTCAGATGGAACATAGATTCTGTTCTTGAACCAAATGGTTCCTTGTTCATCTTCCTGGTGGTTGGTCTTGTAGCCTAGTTTCATCAGACTACGGAGATATTTGATCTCTTCACAACTTTTCTGAGCTTGACGGATACGATCTATGAGATCATACTGTATGCGGAGCTCATTCAACAATCCATGAGGTAGTATCTCAAGTTGGAAATCTTCAATCTCTTCCTTGAGCTTAGGTGGTATGGATTCAGTGACCAAAGTGTGATAGTAACTCTTGCGACTGAGAGCATCTGCGACTATATTAGCTTTTCCCAGATGATAGTGAATTTCTAGGTCATAGTCCTTGATCAACTCTAGCCATCGGCGTTGCCTCATATTTAGATCTTCCTGAGTGAAAAAGTACTTCAAGCTCTTATGATCCATATAGATATCACACTTGTTGCCTATCAAGTAGTGTCTCTAGATCTTCAAGGCATGCACAACAGCTGCTAACTCAAGATCATGGGTTGGGTAACGGTTCTTGTGATCTTTCAACTATCGAGAAGCATATGCAATCATCTTCCACCTTGCATCAATACACAACCAAGTCCTTGACGGGATGCATCACAATAGACCATGAAATCTTTGCCAATGTCAGGCAATGCTAGCATAGGAGTTGTGGTAAGCTTCTATTTCAATTCCTGGAAGCTTTGTTCGCACTTGGGCATCCATTCAAACTCCTTAGTCTTCTTCAGAAGGTTGGTCATTGGACGGGCTATCTTGGAGAAGTTCTCGATGAACCGATGGTAATATCCAGCTAATCCCAAGAAACTTCTGACTTCTGTCACATTATGGGGTTGATCCCACTCTTTCATAGCTTTAATCTTGGCTAGGTCAACTGCGACACCTTCAGCTGATAGTACATGGCCTAGGAAGGCAACTTCCTGTAGCCAAAATTTGCATTTGCTGAACTTTGCATAGAGCTGATGTTGTGCTAATTTCTCAAGCACAGTTCTTAGATGATGTTCATGTTCTTCGGCAGTGGGTGAATAAACAAGAATGTCATCAATGAATACTCCCACAAACTTATCCAGATCATCCATGGAAACCTTATTCATCATGTTCATGAAGTATGCGGGAGCATTCGTGAGTCCAAAGGACACCATGGTGAACTCAAACTGCCCATACCTAGTCACAAAAGCTGTCTTCCGGATGTCACTCTCTCGAATCTTCATCTGATGATAGCCAGATTTGAGATCAATCTTGGATAAATACTTGGCACCTCGAAGCTGATCAAGCAGATCATCGATTCTTGGCAGAGGGTACTTGTTCTTGATGGTGACTACGTTCAAGTTCCGGTAGTCAATGCACATTCTCATTGAGCCATCCTTCTTCTTAACAAACAGAACAGGGGATCCCTAGGGTGAAGCACTAGGTTTGATATACCCCTTTGATATGAGCTCATCAAGCTATTTCTTGAGCTCAGCTAGTTCGTCCACTGACATGCGATAGGGTCTCTTGGCAATGGGTCCTGTTCCCGGCAAAAGATCAATGATGAACTCCACATCACGGTCTGGTGGCATACCCAGTAATTCTTCAGGGAATACATCAGGATAGTCTCTGACCACAGGCACATCATAAACTATCGTCTCCTCTTTTTGTGATTCTGAACTAGCTTTAAGGGCACATAGGATAGAAGTGGACCTTCTGGACTAGGGTTCACATCTAATAACTTGGCCTGATGGGTGGGTCACTTGGATGTATCTAGGTGAACATGATATGATACCTCAATGAATGGTTAGCCAATCCATACCTAAGATGACATCTAGGTTTGTGGAAGGTAACAGGGTTAGGTCGGCTTCAAAGACAAGACCTTCAATGGTAAGACTCACTCCCTTACAGATGTGTGTGCACTTTAGGTCTCCTAAAGGTGAACTGGTGATGATAGGCTTTCCACGTGGGGTTACAGGCTGGTCATGTTCTCATGCAAATTTGGATGATATGTAAGAACAAGTTGCTCCAGAGTCAAATAGAACTGATGCAGTATTACCATTAACTAAAAACATACCATACACAACGTTAGGGGCAGCCTGTGCTTCCTCGGCGTCCAGATGGTTGAGACATCCACGAGTAGCAGATCCCTTGAACTGAGACTTCTGAGCAGCTGAGTTCTAAGGACACTCAGCGGCTTTGTGACCCGGTTGGCCACAAGCGAAGTAGGTGAAAGGCGCACCACCTGTAGGGGTTGGCGCGGGTGCCTTCCAGTTTCCAGTGCTTGGTGCGGAGCAGTTCTATGCTGGGCGTTCATTCACAGAGTGAGAACGGTTGAAACGGTCCTGAGTGTTGCGGTCCTGAGCATAACGGTCCCGGGTATAATGATCCTGAGTAGGGCGGGAGTATTTGGTGGTGTAGCCTCCACTACCCTTGCTCGATCTAGGGTTGTCATCCCTATTGTGGCAAGAGCGTTCCCCGGGTTGTGCATCTCTGTGGAACCTCTTGCGATCACGACCACAGAAGGACTCCTCAGGCTTACGCTTCCTCTCCCTGTACTCCTCTCCAGCTTCAGCATGGTCCTTCTCGATCTGAATGCAGTGATCCACCAGCGCCCGTAGCATGCTACTCTCAATACCGCCAAACTTTAGCTTGATGTGCGGGTTAAGTCCCTTGCGGTAATAGTACAGCTTCTCCTTAGAGTTCACAACATAGGAAGGTGCATAGCATAGACGGTTGGTGAAATGAGTAGTGTACTCAGTCACCCCGTCCTTTCCCATCTTGATGTTGCAGAACTCCTTAGCTTTGGCCTCCATGATACCCTTGGGAATGTGATACTCAATGAATGCTTCGGCAAACTCGTCCCACGAGATGTTGGCAGGGTCCTGATGGGAATCACTGAAACTGTCCCACCAGGCATGTGCTACACCTATGAGCTGGTGTGTGGTAGCTCCAACACACTCATCGTTGGTGAAAGTGGTGAGGTCAAGCTTCTTCTCCATCTCCTTGAGCCAGTCATCGGCCACAAGCGGGTCAGGGTCAGTGCCATCATAGGTAGGTGGCCTTAGCTTCAGAAATCCTTCCAGCTTCCTTTGGAAGTCATTCTGCTGACCTCCCTGGCGACGATTTGCTCCGTTAACAAGAGCTACAAGAAGTTGGGTCTGTTGTGCCATCACCTCTGCCAGGTTCGGTGGTGGTGGTGGCGGAATGTTCTCCTCAGGCGGTGGGGTATTCTCTAGGTTGAAGGGTATCCCTCCACATCCACGGCCATGGCCATGGCCACGGTTGTTGCCACCACACCCCCCATTTGGTTCGACTGGTTCAGGGGTGGGCGCACGTCCACGGTTCATTAGGCGATCAGATCGGTGGTTCGACATCTGCAACATGGATCATAGGAATTTTAGTGTTTGTGCCATAAGTGCTTATAACTTAGTATGATTACATGATTTTGACAATTTAAAGAAAAACATTTATTCTATCCAACACTCATTACAAAGAAGCAATAAGGTCCATAAAATGCAATAAGATCCAAAACATTCATTACATGGGTTTTATTACCTAGCATCATCTCCAGTAGCTACACTTGGAGACTCGCGAGAATCGTACTATGCATAGTGTCTCATATTACATCTCATAAGGGGTACATCATGGGGTACAACTTATGGAAGCCACTGACATGACTCATGACCACGTAGGGTCATCTACTCTAACTCGTACACCGCAGCTGGGATACGACTGTTCTTGATCTTGATCTCCTCGTCAGACTTGTGAAGTCAGGACATGTACTTCAAGGCCTCGGCGAGCTCCTTAGTAGGCTTGGCTCCAGGTAGGGTAGGGCAGGCATCTAGGTTGAGGCGAGTCGGGGCTAACTCAAAGTCCTATATCCTAGGCTTCATCTTGCTGCGAATCTCCTTGGGTAGCTGATCCCACATACCCTTCATCTCCCTGAGGCGCTTCTTGTCAGACTTTTGCCAAGCCTGCCAAGTCCTCTCACACTTGTCCTATAGGTACTCGTTCTGCCTGAGTGCCTCGATCAGGTGACCCTGGTTGCGAACGGCCTTCTTTCTGAACTCCTCTAGATCCTGAGTCATGGTCTTGTTCCGAGATTGGATTTTCAGCATATCAATCCCCTTGGACCTCTCTCTGTCTCCTCTGTAGTTGAACTCGGCCTTCTTGTCGTCCAACTCTCTCTGCAACTCCAAGACCTTGCTGTCGAGGTAGCAGTTCCTATTGCCTAGGTCGGTGGCTTTGTCCTATAAGTCTGCGACCTTGGTTCTGTGGACTTCTTCATGACGGTTGAGCTCGTCCTGTAGCTTGGCAACTGTCTAAAGTAGACTAGCTTGCTCCTATGCTCCCTATGAGTCTCGCTCCTGGTACTCCCACAGAAGGGCCTGGTCCTGTCGTCTCCTCTACTCTAGCTGGGTCACATACCTGTCCTGCTCTAGTAGGTGGATAGCCAAGATGCGAAGACATATGTCCTCCTTGGCAAAGATAACTCTACCGGCTGCGAAACTCTGCTCACTAGGGGTAAGGCTGAGGTCGAGGGCCTAGGGAAGTAGACGGAACTCTGTTGTCTTCAGGTGCTCGTGGTGGTCCCTCGTCACTTTGCGAAGTGCCTTGTGTGAGATAGCTCGCAGTCCCTCCTCAACTGTGTCCTCTATAGTCATCTCGGTGAAAGCTGGGACAGAAGGTAAGGTAGTGCTTGCTGGGAACTCGATTGAGGTGACAATCGGTCCTTCGATTCCTCCTTCCTGAGCTGGCTTCCCGATGCAGGTGACCTTGACAAGCTCGTCAAGGACTCCTAACGTGACAAGAACTCGGTAGAGGGTCTGTGCAAAACCCCCGAGCTCACGTAGGTCGAAGGTAAGCTTGGCGTGGTCCAGAGGTAGCGGTCCTAGAGGCGGCCAGTCGACGTTCGTTGCCATCTGCATGTTTTTAAGGAACAGGTGTTAGCAGGTCAATAATAGATAAGCCTTGCATAAAAGTAAATGTAGGGTCGGTATATAACCGAAAGAGGGGCTATTCACGTCCTATTCTATCGTCCATTTCTGAGGGTTTCATCCTAGGGTCAAGTATGGCTCTGATACCAACTAAAACGACCTGATTTCCGCGAAGGGAAATCCATAGAGTTGAAGTGTATTATGACCATGGTAGATCATACTACCCAAATTCTAGTCGAATACCACATCCATACAACGATAATATCAGAGTACAAATAGTGCAGAATTACATAAATTATTACATCGCCGCATTGGTGGAATCAAAAGTAGCATTCATTTAGAACAGCTTGATGATAAGATCACCAAACTCGAGCGTAGGAACGAACCCCTCAACCATCAAACTCCTCGGAGCTATACTCCTTAGTAGAACCTATGTGCCAAAATTTATCAGTACAATTTATACTGGCCACTCCCACCTTATGAGCTATGCTTTGTGTAAGTTGGATGCAAGTTGGATATAATCAAAAGGAACCTATAAGGCTGGGGTTTCCTATTTAATAGCATATCAAGTATATATATTAGTATAGTCAAGTTTTAACACCATCCCCACACACATTCCACCCCATTTCCGTCCAGAGCCCGGTTTCGATCCTGGGATCGATATACCACCATCTCCACACCATCACCATACCATCGCTCAGTCGATAGGCCAACTCCCTCTTGGCACTATCTCAAGGCCCGTAGCCCCTAGCTATGACCGGCACTCTCTCACAGGGAAAGAAGAGAAGGACTCATCTCACTGTCTAGTTTAAGCAAAACCCAAGAAAGGTCCATAGCCGATCGTCGTCAATTGGGCTTATTCCGGCCGCTTGCTAGCCTAGGATAGTGCCACTCTACCATTCAGCCCTAGTACACCCCAAGTCTAGTCTGGGGTGGCTAAAACTGTGAGTCATGAGCCGAGTCCACTGTCACAGAACCAACCAATTTATAAGCACACAAGTACAAAAAAACAATCGCCGAAACGATCAAATTCTCGAACTTGAGCCCATATAAACCCGGTAGTCAACTGAAATCTCGAAGGATTTCAAACCAACTTGCATACAACCAAGATCACAGTAATTCAACATAACATATCGTACGTTACAACATTTCGCAGATGTTCACAAATAGATTACATCATCACAGAGTCATCGTTATTACAAAACAAGTCTTGTAAAACATGCGGAAGCAAATAGTTTAACTTACACACCCGAGTTCAAATACACATACTGGTTTGCTGATCACAACTCGCAAAAGCATTCGGATAAAAGAAATAGAGATCATGCCCATGATCTAGTCTTCATCACCCGTTGGGTGGAGACAATACTTACAGAATCCCTGATATAGAAGGTCATCTGCAACAAGAGGGAATAAACCCTGAGTACGGGAATGTACTTAGCTAGACTTATCCGTCGAAAACCAAAACAAATGACACCAAGGATTATGCAAAGCTTAATGTAGTGGATCTGGCTGACACTTTCTTTTTGCGGAAAAGCATAAGTAAATCAACTCTTAACCTGAACTAGCAGTGACTTTTAGCCATTAACCTGTCATCTATATTAGCACCTATACTAAGCAATCATTTTATTAGGGTGCAAACATTAATAACCATATCAGGTATTCATTGTGGCAACCTCATCATCATCATCCATTTAACCATATCGTTAAATTAATTGAATCTACGTTGCCGCTGCTCAGTCAAGTTCTCACTATCTAGGAGAGACGGCAATTTGAATCGATTCCTATCTAGCTGGAGGGTTATTCCTAACACAAACCCTGCTTCCCCCGTCAGGGTCGCAAACAAGTCACCTTTGGCACAACTCAGGAGAAAAATAAAAGAAAAGACGCGGGTCCGGGCCACCCTGCATTTTTAGAGAACCACTCTGCCAAGAAGTGCAGGATTTTAAGCACCTGACTCCCCTTGGACTTATGCCAATGGTTCTCCGCACATCCTTACTACCTCCAAAATGCATCCAACCCCCACGGATCCCAGCCTGAGTTGAGCTACTCGGCTTCGCGTTCGGAACGACTTATCCGGCCAGCTAAGTGTTAGGCTGCGTTCAACATGACATGAGGACGTACAACATATCGGTCCTTAAACGACTCAGACGGAGTCACTATGTTCAACCTACACAAGACTCCGCCTGGTCTTAATTCATTATTCACATGGTTCTTTTCTACGATAGCAAATATAGCCAACCGTGATTCACCTCATCCTAAAGCTCGCAGGTGACAGGCAATCACCTGACTTCTACCGCACTAAGCATGGCTAAGCATTTAACCCGTTCCTGAACTTAATTAGGATTCCAGTGCGATATCTGGACAAGGAGGGATATATAATGCAGTAATTGGTTCCAACCAATTCCTATACTTAATGCATCATCAACGAATAAAAGGTACTCAATATATTTGTAAAAACATGGGAGGCTTAATATGCTCCGGGGCTTGCCTTTCAAGAACGAGGAAGGCTGGTGGTCAGGGCACTCGGGCAACTCCTCCGCAGCGGCTGCTTTGTCGGCTTCCTGCACCTCGGGCTCCTCCTCCTGGTTGGCTCCCTCGAACTCTAGCAACGTCACTCCCTCCGGCACACCTATTGCATGAATGCACAAGATAAATATCATGGATGCACATGAACGAATGTCATGGATGCTCGGGGAATGCACATGTTCGCTGTAGTCTGCATATTCCAACTTAAGCCCTATTCAAATCACTTTACTTACCAAGTTTATACAACCTAATGTATAATTGCTCGTCTTCAGTTAATGACCTAGCACCTGCACCTAAGCATATTCTCAAGTTAGGCTAACCCCTAAACAATCAACGAGAACATTGCAACAAGCATACACTCAAGCGTTTGTGCTTCAAAAAAATGGAGACTATATAACGGTACAGTAAACTGGCCAAAACTGGAGATTTAGAAATCCAATTGACATGAAACAAGACAATTTGGAAAGCTTATGAAATTGTATACAATTCATTTTCAGACCTCTAAGCATGATTCCAACTTTTACCATGTCGAACTCTTTAATCAACAGAACTCTGTCCTCACAAGACAGAGAGTAAGCAAAACTGGAACCTAACTTTAAACAGCTATAGTTCCTAAACTACTGGGCCAAATGCCCTCAAATTTTGACAGGAGCTAGATACATAAATTGTCTACAACTTTAGTATTCATCACATTCATAGAAAACCCAAATATCATGGGAAACTTTCTAAAGTCCCCAGATCTGTCCAGAGAGACATAATGCAAACGAAATAATTAATAACTTATGATGTAAACACATAATTGGACAAAACTAACTCTACGCACTTATTACACATATCACAAGAATACCAGAAAGTAGGGTGTTCATCACCAAAACATTTCTTTTAATACCTTTCTTAATTTATTTAATTAATTAGAGGAAATGGTAAACACATATGAAAACTACACCATTAAATCTACAAAAATTACAGTAGATACTACATGCTCTAAGTAGACTACCATCAAAATTTCACACTATTTGAGCAAGATAACAGCCTACACAAAAATAACAAGGCAGAATGGCTTAAAATGGCATAATTAGTAAACCTTAGTGAAAAGTGTCAAGCAATAGATTTTCTATTTTTCCTAGCATTCTTAAGGTACTAAGATACTACCCACCAAGTTTCATGGTCATAGGGTTCCTAGATAATTTACAAAAATTCACACAAGTATCCATCAATGATAAAAGGAAAATCTATAACTCAAAAACTATACATGCAATGACTCTCAAATTTTAACCAGAGCTTCTACTAAGCAAGAATAGCTTACCCACAAAATTTCATAATTTTTGGATCACAGAAACTCAAGATATGATTTAAACAAGTTTGCATGTATTCAAAAACACCTTTCAAGTTCCTATTTAATTCATCCAAAATTTCTACATCATGTGCTCAAGACATATTTTTATTAAATACTAGACCTCACTATGAGTCTAACAAAATTTGAATCACACCATTTGGATCTACACATTTGGAGTTACAAAATTTACAAAACAGCATTCAAAACTGGAAATTTGAACTATCCTTTGGAACAAGCAGTCACTGACGTGTGGGACCCGGTTGTCAGCCAGACCCGCCTGTCAGTGAGACGAAAACAGGGGAGGCGGCTACGACGGCGCGAAACACGGCGAAGCTCACTGATGGTGAGGACTCCGGCGAGATGGAGGAAACCTACATGATCTACGTGACGAGACGCGTCGATCAATGCTACTAGTGGGACCTAGGTTTAACCGGAGGTAGGTTGTTGCCGGTGATGGCGGCGTGGCAAAGCTCCGGCGCGAGCTGTCGGCGACGGCAAGCCATGGCTGGCTCAACCGAGCATGGTATGAGCTACAGGAGGTCGCCACGGTGCTATCTGAGAAAAGAGAAGAGGTGGGAAGGTTCCTAGCTACCCCAACCACGGTGGCCTCAACTCTGGCGAGGACACGCTCATGGCGGCGGTGGCTGGAATGGTCAATGCGCCCTTACCAAAGCTCAAACGGCTCAGCTAGGAGGTGCAGGAGGTAGAGGAGGACACGGCGGAGCTATTGACGAGCTAGCCGACGCGTTTTTGCGGCGACAAGCGAGCTAGGCGACGGCGCGGCGTGCTCGGCAATAGCAGAGCGGCTGAGCTTTGTGCTTGCCCGCGGTGGAGGCGATGGAATGGAGAAAATGGACTATGAACTGGTCGGCAGGCGCATGGGGGTGTTCATGTCATGGCCGGCCATGCCAGGGCGTCCGCGGCGCGTGGCAGCGCGCTTAGGCGACCGACGACGCGCGGTGTACACACGGCCATCGAATTCTGAACCTGTCAAACACTGTAGCTCGCCATTCAGTGATCCAATCAAGCCTGACAATCCAACTTCAACACGTTAAAACGACTAAGCCGTTGATTAATAGCGAAAACCGTGTACATGAAAGTTGTAGCCCTACCTTCCATCTTCAACTTCTATTCAAGGATCATAGTCTAATTCACCATGAATCAGAAGTTACATCAAGCCAAAGTGGGCTCAATCAAACTGGAATTGTATTTATGACTTAGAAAATTTTCTAAGTATTGATTCAACCCTCAATACTGACTTGTGGGACCTTTTTGAACATGTTGTGCACATTTTCATGACTTGGCTTCTAAACAAAGTTTGTTCCTTATCAAATTTGCTACAACTTTGTTTTAGGTTGCTCAGACATGCAAACATCCTAAGCTACACTTTTTAAACAGTCAAACAAAAGGGTTTAGGGGTCAAAACAGGTAAAACCACTTTTTGAAATCCTATTTAGGCAACATGATCAATATGAACAATGTTCCAAATGGCATTCTAGGTGTCACTAAGTTGTTTAAGAGAATTATTAGCCACACCACACCTTGGTCACACAAGAATCAAGCATCGTATGTACTGAAACAATGAAAAACACATGAAATGTTACAAATGTTTCATAGTCATGTTTCACATGTTTCATGATCTTGTTGCATGGTATTAACTAACCATATTTCCCTAAAGTGAGTTGCATAAGTTGCACTTAAGTGTTGCACACTTTTCATTTCATAATAGAAACAACACACATGAAATATAATGATACGTTGCAATGTTTCATAAACATGTTTTAGGCAACACAAGCTCATGAATGGATGAATGATGCTCATGTTCATGAAATGCAAGTGCAAATGTGGAAGGCAAACACCAGGGGTGTTACAGCCCTCCCCCCTTATAAAAATCTCGTCTCGAGATTTGAAAAGCGTACCATTGTTGATAGAATTCCTTATAACCATCCCTCAAATAATCTTCCCTTTCCCACGTTGCATCGCGTTCACTACCCTAATTACTCCACATGACTTTGTAAAACTTGACCACCCAACTCCGAGTCACTTGCTCACGAGTGTCAATCACTCGGACTGGCTTTTCTTCAAAGGTCAAATCTGATTTTAACTCGATATCCCCCAATGGAACTCTCTCTTCAGGGACACAAAGACATTTCTTCAATTGGGATACATGAAAGACATTGAAGATAGAACTCATCTCAGGAGGTAATTGAATCTTGTACGCCACCTTACCACTTTGTCCAATGATTTCAAACAGACCAACATATCTCGACGCAAGCTTTCGCTTTACACCAAAACGTTGGACACTCTTCATAGGTGAGACTTTTAGATAAATGAAGTCTCCAACTTCGAACTCAATAGAATTTCTACGTCGATCAGCATAACTTTTCTACCAAGCTTGAGCGGTGGCCAAGTGGGTTTGGATAGTACAGACTTGTTCTTCAGCTTCTTGAACAAAATCAATTCCATAATATCTCCTTTCACCGGCTTCTACCCAGTTCAACGGGGTTCTACACTTCCGGCCATACAAAGCTTCAAACGGTGCCATCTTGATGCTCTCTTGATAACTATTATTGTACGAGAATTCAGCTAGGGGCAACCATTTTTTCCATGAGCCCTTAGCCGAGATGACACATGCTCTCAACATATCTTCTAAGATTTGATTCACTTGTTCAGTTTGCCCATTGGTTTGAGGATGATAGGCAGAACTTCTTACTAACTTAGTTCCTAATAATCCGTGTAAGTGCTCCCAAAAGCGAGCAGTGAACTATGGTCCTCTATCCGAGACAATAGTATGAGGAATCCCATGAAGTCAGACTATCTGATTAAAATACAACTCCGTATAGTCGGTTGGACGGAAATCTATGCGGAAAGGAATGAAGTGTGCAGACTTGGTCAGACGGTCTACAATCACCCAAATGGAGTTAAAATTCCATTGCATAGTAGGGAGTCCAACAATAAAATCCATACTGATCTCCTCCCATTTCCAACCTGGAATAGAGAGTGGCTGAAGTAATCCAGCTTTCATGTGCACAGCCTTGACTCGACAACAAGTGTCACACCTAGCCACATAAGCGGCTATCTCTTTCTTCATTTTGGTCCACCAAAATCGAGGCTTCAAATCATGATACATTTTGCTACTACCAGGATGAATAGATAATTTAGAGGAATGGGCTTCGGATATGATTTGATTTCTAAGTTCTCTATCCTTCGGAACCACCAACCTATCCTTGAACCATAACATGCCTTCCTCATCTACTCGAAAATGTTTAGTTTCTTGCTCTTTCATCTTGCGCTTGATGTGAAACACACCGGCATCTATCTTATGTAGCTCGATAATTCGACTCTGTAGAGTACAACTGACAGTGATGTTGTGAAGGACTGCAGGATGAAGGAGCTTTGACAATTGGACATCACTCTCAATCAATGAGTGGCAATGAGATTTCCTACTCAAGGCATCCGCGACGACATTTGCCTTGCTAGGGTGATAGTGCACTTGGAGGTTATAATCCTTGATCAACTTGAGCCATCTTCTCTGACGCATATTCAACTCTAGTTGAGTGAAGATGTACTTGAGACTTTTATGATCAGTGTAGATGTTGCACACATTACCAAGTAAAGATGTACTCTTGTTGCATGGTATTAACTAACCATATTTCCCTAAAGTGAGTTGCACATGTTGCACTTAAGTGTTGCACACTTTTCATTTCATAATAGAAACAACACACATGAAATATAACGATACGTTGCAATGTTTCATAAACATGTTTCAGGCAACATAAGCTCATGAATGGATGAATGATGCTCATGTTCATGAAATGCAAGTGCAAATGTGGAAGGCAAACACCTGGGGTGTTACATCCACAAGGTCTCCATGAAGTCTCAGAAAGGTGTGGGGGAATCCTCCGTGCCCCGTACCTCCTTACAATGTCCTCTATCAACCTAGCAGTAGTGGCAATATCCTACCAAGTAGTCCGGCCGTCCCACACCATATAGGGCGAGTGGTACGTAAGGCTTCCTAGTGAATCTGAGTACTAGTAAGTCCTTAGGGATGACCAAGTCAGAATGTCTTCATCAGGGTTTCCATTTACCTTGCCACCATAGCACCTCCACCCCGGGCTTCTCCCATCACAGGTTCACACCCAGAGCCACCTTATATACCATTCTACCCACCACAAGTATCCATTCTAGGGGTGCCCAGGTAGCACCCCACAGAAAGACTTGCCCCAGACTTGTCGTATACTCTAACTTGGTCGACACAACCCTTACCCTCCACACACCCAAGTCACACACGTAGCACTCTCCCCATAGTTCAAATAACACCAGTTTCCACCATGCATTAATGTACTATAAGCGTAGTAGAAGTATAAGCAATGAAATATAGCAGTAAGCGTGTGTCTAGCCTAATAGCAGGGTATGCAGGGGTAAGGTTGCGTCAAGGTAAAGGCCATCAAGTAAGCATACTACCATGCAAGTCCTATCATTGTATGATTATAACAGTAGAGTAAAGCAATAGCAGTTCTATATTAGCCATGCGTATTAGGTGCTATGAGATTGGGTGGGATGTGGCACCTTCAGTGTAGTCATCCCCGTACTCCTCATGGTACTCTCAGTCCTCGTCTGTCTGGTTCTCCTCTGAGTCTGCAAACGATCGCATTATGGTCGCATTAGCGACGTCTATAGCATAGCACAAAGAAGCAATGAAAATTCAAAAGAGCCAAATGCACTCAAACATGGGTTCATTGCGTAAAGCTCGATTTTAAATGAATTTTGGTCTTGGTTTTGTATTTTTCTGAGGTCGTATGAATTAGTTATGAATTTCTGAAGTTTAAATCATCTCTGAAAATAATTAAGGCTGATTAATTCAGGGCTGACATGTGTCACACTGTGACTGGTCAACGTGGCATGCTGATGCCAGCATGACGTCATCATCTCAGCTCTGAGCTGACAAGTGGGGTCCTGCTGACGTCATCTTGACGTCAGCATGACGTCATCAACGTCATCAGTTCTGATAGGTGGGGCCAGGGTCTCTTGGGTCACTGACTTGTGGGTCCAGTCAAAGTCAATGTCAAGTCAACGGGCGAGTCAACGGTCAACGGATCACAGTCACTTACAGGTGGGGCCTGGGCTACTGACGTCAGCAGCTAACGTCACCGTGACATCATCATGACGTCACCTCAGCTGTGTTTGTTACTGACAGGTGGGACCCGCATGACATCATCATGATGTCAGCATGACATCACCTACTGACAAGTGGGTCCAGAGTCTCTGTGTCGCTAACATGTGGGCCCAGTCAATCGGTCAACGTTGACCGGTCAATGGTCAACACAGGCTGGGTCCAAACTGGGCCGGTTGGGCCTGGATATGGGCTGGGCTTTGGCCCTCCACGTGGCATGCTGTGCCGCTGCCACGTCGTAGCCAAGGGCCTCCACTGGGCTTCGTCCACAGTTCGGCCCACACCACATGGATCACGGTGGACTTGTGTTCACGGTCCATGGACCATAGGCTGGGTCTTCGGTGGACCGAGTCCACCCAGCATTCCTTTGGCATGGTCTACGTGCACTGGGTGCATGTGCGTGTGGCCGGCGAGGGGAATTCCTCTGCTTCCATCCCTGGCGTGCTCCCGCTAGTGGTGTGCTCACCGGTGAGCTCCCACAGCGGCGCTGGCGTTCAATTGAGGTGGGGAAAAGCTTCACCAGGCCTCAGCATGTACGGCGGTGGGGTCAAGGTGGCGCCCAGGGCTTCATGGGGCTTTGGCCACGGTGGTCGGCGGCTCGGTCGTGGCAGTGCTCACTGGCGGGGCACCTAGGGGCAGTTCCAGGGGTCCTAGTGCCCTATTTTCTTTCAGACGGTTAGTGGGAAGCATGATATAGCGTTGACGATGACCATAGGGTGCGGTGGAGTCCGCTCATGGTGGTGGTGCACGGCGGAGCTCTGCTCGAGGTTCGGTGCTCGTGGCCAAGGCGCTGCGGCCGGCTAACGGTGTCTTGGTCTACGCGGCTATCCTCCGGTCATCACGGCGATGCTCTATGGCTGCGTCCTAGTCCAGCGAGGCGGCCGGGTGCTCACGTGGTGGCCACGCCAGGACGACGACGTCGTGAGCGCAGCGTGCGTGTGCACTGCTATGGCGTCCATGCACTAGGAGGAGGTCTCAGCAAAGGAACTCACCGAGTGGTGCTGGCGGTGTCCGGTGGTGGTGTGGTGGCGAGGCGCTGCCTAGTGGTGGAAGCCGCGTTGTCGGGGTAGGTGCTTAGGGCGGTGCTCTGGGCTATGATGATTGACGTCTCCGGGCTCCCTGCTCGCCTCCCCCTTTCAAATTTTCTTCTTGGCCCTCTTCTCTCGGAGTAGTGCGGGTAGTTGGGCCACCGAGCGGCGGCATTGTGGGCTGAGGAATCCCTAGGGCGCTCTGGGTGTCGCTTTATAGCCCCGAGGTCCGAGCTTCACCCATGGCGGATGGGGCAGACGACTGACGATGCACCGATTGCATCGGACGGTATCACGGGCACGGGTGGTTGGCGCAGGGGTTGCGTGGGCGCGGCGCCAAGGGAGCAGGGCTAGGTGATTCACGTGACCCCGGGCCCGCGGCTGTCGCTTTGGTCGGGACTAAGTCGGGAGGGGATGCCGGCGTGGGGAGGAAGAAGGCACTGTGCCGGGAGTGGCTGACGCGTGGGGTCCGGGTGGTAGCGGCAGCAAGGGGGGGGGAGATGGGCGCGTGGGCGTGAGCGGCGTGCTGGGCCAGCTTGCTGGGCCGGTCGTTCGGTCGCGCGAGTTGTGCCGGCCTACGCGCGATGCAGGGCTGGTTTGCGGGCCGAGCAGGCCGAGCCGGCTACGAGGCTTGCTTTCTTCTTTTCTTTTCTTTTTCTGTTTTATTTTTCTTCTTTTTGTTTGAATTCAAATTTGATTTGGAATTTGAATTCAAATCTGGTGTACCTTATTCATTGGATTTTTAGATATGAGGCCCACAACACTCTTTTATATATATTAGGAACTTTATTTAGCTATTTTGTTTAGCAAAAGTAGTGGTAGTTTTGTTATACAAAAATAGAAATGGTTTTCATTTTAAGCATTTATTCTTTGGTTTGATTAATAATTACTTTGTGGTTTATTACTTTAAAGAAGTTGTAAAGCAATTGGAAATCCAAATCACAATTTAAGTTAACAATGTATGCATTACTTTATTTGTTAGAATTTAAATAAACATAATTAACAAATGACATGCTATGCTCATGAAATTGTCTAGTTGGGTTACAACTAATGAAAAACCTAGGGTTGGCTCCTACAGTTGTCACTCAACATTGCATGGGGTTAACAACAAAAATTTTGTAGTTGTGATTTTTGGTGTGTGGATTTTTGGGTTGTTACACATACGCCCGTACATGCAAATTCAGCCTTGCATGTTACTATAGATCATAGGCCTAGCATGGGCCTAGCATGTCATGTTGCAGCTAAATCTTGGGAGGGCATCGAGATGGTTCCTTTGGATCCTACTGCCAAGTCGATCAGGCCACGAGTATCGAGCCATTGCTTGATCCCGCGTTCCTTACGCACTGCCGCCGAAAACCGAGGGCCGTAGCGAGCTGTTGATGATGGCTACGGCGGCAAGCAACGAGTGCTGCCATGAGACGACACAAAAGATCATGACGTGCTATGAGATTATTTTCAATAATATTGACAAGGTGACTCGAAGATAAAGAACCAAAGGATATTTCATTGAAAACAAAGAATATGACCTAGCTTTATGAAGCCACTGTGACGATAGCTTGCACGGCCACGTAGATACCATGTAGATGCTTCCATCTTTTCATTTGGCACAGAGTATCAATGCCGCGTGATGCCGATATAGCAGCGCTCGACCCTGAACTCGTAGCAAGAACACATCTATGTTGCTGAAGAAACTACCGCCGCCGGAAGCCCGGTCGGCACGGATGATGTTGGTAAACAAATTTCCATCTAGTTCTCTAGGGATCAGTACGTACACCCTCTACCTAGTGCGCCACTGTCGATGTAATACGTCTGGCAGTCTACCGAGTGGTATGCCCATGGTAGTAGATGATTCAGTGGAGGTGCGCATGAGGGAACCGGATGGTGACACAGAACGCAAGAGACAGCGATTAGGCGGGTTCAGGCCATCTGCTTGATTCAATACCCTACGTCCTATGTCTTTGTGGATTGTATTATGAGAGATTTGTTGCCATAGGCTAAGCCTAGGATCCACATGAGGAAGTCGACTAGGGGACCCCTGCCCCTCCTTATATACTCTGGGGGGGTAGGGTTATAAGGAAAATAATCTATTTGGTATTACAATATCTTCTTAGAGCCTTATGGTGCACGCCGACCAGTGCTGTGCGCCGCACGCCTTGATCTTGTGGGCTGGGCCACCTCTGATGGTGTGGCCCATGCCTTACCCTGTGGGTACCGGGGGTCAAACCCCCACAGCCACCACCCACCGCCGCCACCCGCAATACTTCCTCACCCTCGACCCATCTCATGTACCGCCTCATAGTGTCATCATCGCTGGCATCACCATTGTGCCTATAGAGCAATAGGGTGACTAGATAGGCCGCCAGATTATGCCTACCATCGGCGTTGTGGGTGAGATCGTCGAGGTGTGGCAAGGGGCTGTGCTTTTCCATGACTACGGTTTGCATCCTGGTGACGAAGCAAGCCTCCAGGTTGCCGACTTGGGTCAGGCTAGCAAGGAGGGCTTCATAGTTGATGGGGTCATCCCACGTCCTCCCATGTCTATACCGATCCAGTGCCAGATGCAGACCGATGGTGGGATAACCACATATGCAGCGCATGGACGAGCAGGTCACCCGTAGGCTATGGAGGTCATCTATGGGCGCTCCGAGGTCACAGCGAGGTCACCGGTGATCACAATTAGCACCTCGGTAAGGAGTGCCGTCAGTGACATGATTGCTGGCGTGAATCAAGCTATGGTGTGTTCATGGGAAGGCAACTGAGCGCAAGCTACAGTAGGAGTTCTTGAAATACCTACCCTCTACAAACTAGTGTGGCAACTCATAATGACAACACGGTTCACATTACTGGGTGGGCGGGTGACCAGGTGCATTGAATGTACACTGTTTCCAAACTTAGGAGTCAAAACATGAAACACAGTTCACATTACCTCCTCCAATCCCTATTCACCAACGGCGACTATAGCATAGAGCGAGCAATGTGGTACTGATCATCTGGCAAGTATTCCACCGACTGCAAAGATGAGGATGTCTTTTGCGCAATGCAAGGGGGGAGTGAAACAATGGGAGTGAGGCTAGGCTTTGTACACTAAGGGATGCCTGCGCTACAAAAGGCTTCTGACGTGACCGCATGACGTTCATCGTTACTAGTATCCGCGTAGTGAATATTTTAGATGGACGGACCTTTTGTCATCCTGTGAAGTATACAGTGCAGTCCAATCTAAGCAGTCATAGGCAGGTAGTAGCCGAGGGGCTACAGCTAGCTAGAGATGGCTATATATGGTTTCAAAGGTTCTGATTGTCTGCACTCCCTCAGTTGTACTTGAAGCTGTCGCTTCAGGAATCCAACTATTGAGTACCTTACTTCATGCATGCAGCTACAGATGGTGCAACTCCTGTTTGTAGCATAGTCGACCAGGAAAAAGTTTTACTCATAGCTAAGTACAAGAGTTACATGTCCGGTCCATTCAAATTTACTCTGCTCAGACTGTCAGGCGAGCATATGGTTTATAACAAATAGGTAGACGTCATTTCATCGAATATACTAGAGGGACGTGGTCAGAGGAAAAGTTGTGATCATTTGTTGTAGAGTACACATCCACAGTATGTTAACTAGTTGACATATGTAAGCATGATCTTGGTTAAAATAAATGTCAATCGAGATCCACAATCCAGCATGGAACGCAATAATAAGTTCATACTAATAGTATGGTTTGATATGAAGCACGTTACCTTTATCCAGATTCTCAAACTAGCATGGAACGCTGTTGGGAAAATACAAATGGGTGAGGGAAGGGGGGTGCCCGAAGGTAGGTGATTGATGCAATGCTATCGGATGAGGGAGGGGGATGCTCTTTTCATATAGACCTTGCATGGCTCACAAGAGTGAACCGACTACGGCAGGAAAGATGGACACAAGAAGTGAATTGAGAAAAAAGAGTTTTTGCCCAATATGACACGCTTGACATTTGAATGCCTGGTGCGGTTGTGATAGGTCTTTTCTATACTTATTTCACTCCAATCCAAGCAGCCACACCAGTCGAGGGGCAGACTGATTGCTATGACTGTTTATAGTGTCCTACGAGTTCAAATACATAGCGGGTGGACTTTCTTGCGTTTGTAGTAAAAGTCAACAACTATGGCTCATCCGTTCTGTATTAGATTGACACAAGATTTATTTAGATGAACTCCTCGCTGCATGGTTCTTTCAAGTTTAACAAATTTTATCAAAGAAAATTTCAACATCTATACACCCACATCCTCTGATCAGAAAGGGCGAACACCATTAGTATATTACAGATCAGAGAGAGAACCGGAAAGAAATCTGCAGGCAAAAGCAACCAACAGGGGCTAGAAACTAGTTAACAAATGACCAAAGGACTTGAGCTACACAACGCTCAACAGAGTTTAACCTACCTAATACAAAGTTCAATAGAAGTTAAAACAGACATGCATGCAAATATGAGTTCACTTATTTGCAAGGGCATCCCACAAATGAAACCTTGTGATGACTACTAATACTACTAATACATCCCGTAGATCAAGGGTCGAGGCGGGCGTGAAGGATCTCGTCCACGTTCACCTTTGCTAAGACGATGTTGGCGGCTAGCTTGATGCTCACGAATAGATAATCCATAAAATCTTGATCATCCGGTACCAGCGGAAAAGCCTGGTGCACCACCAAGACTTGCACCTCTGCGCCAAATTGAAGCTGGACAGCGGCGATTGTTGTGGTGGCCCCATTGATGAATGACTTCAAACACCATAGCCCAAAGGCAGGCCGACCGTAGGCTTGGAGGAGCTCCTCTGTAGCGACAAGATTGTCTGCTGCCTACACAGGGAAGGCGGCATCACAGGCGGCAGTCACGTCGACAAGCAGGTTTCCTGATGGGTGATGCCAAGTGCAGCGCACATGACCTTCAACTCATCACATATCTTGATAGTTTCCAGAGCATTGTCGTATGCATTGAGGTCATATCCTCGTCATCCTCCCCTTCTTGATGAAAAGCTGTCCTTAGCATCGATTATTCTTGAAGTCGATCCTACACATCATGAAGATAAAAGAGTTTGCCAAAACTATGGGAATGGACAATGTTGTGAAAAAATATGAACACATGTCCAAATTTGCATCATGTCTTGTCCTACAAACATGTTTGTCTCCTTGATTGCAATGCATACGATTTTTGTCAATACTATCCTGCAAAAGATTAGTACTAGTAAGAAACTTTTGCTCCCCTTCTTTCGCTTTAACTTTTGTCCGTAAAGCAATACTAGAGCAATATATGGCATGACAACAGTATTGGTTTTGTAGTCCTCTAGTTGATCACAATTTTGCACAAACAAAGGAGAATTCGGATTTGTACACATGTAAAGTCGTTGTATCATATGTTATCCATTGTTGTTATATTTGCCAAAAACATTCTATGTATGTCTAGACAACAAACGCAAATTGGCATATGTATAGAGTTTCTCATCCAATTAACTAAGATTACACAGAACATCAAATCAATGGAACCCAAGGTATTTAAAGAAGACAACAATTTAAGCTCAACAACATCACTAGCATTACGAATAACATGTCTATTTTCATCACAAGTGTTGGATTCCAACACACATATAGCATGATCATTGATTAATGGTTGCATGGGTATAACATAAATATCATCATGCAAGTCATCTTTATCATAAGGAACATCTGGCAAATCGTCTTGTGACAAAGGTAAATCAAGCAAAGTTCCACTAATATTTGCTCCATCATAGCATGGTTGGTGGAAAAATTCTACACATCAAGAGAACTCTCACCTTTCGTGAGTTTAGCATCATGGGCATTACCTTTGCTCTCATGTTCAGCAGGAGTAATAGGTGCATTCTAAGATGATGATGGTTCTAAATTATTACATGAGGTTGTGAGCACTTCATTTTCTATCATGTCCTCCTCTCTCTTTTGTACATTGTCCTGCAAAAGGTTAGGCATTGTAGGAGGAACAACAAGAGACTGATCTAGTTTTTTTTACCGAAAGAGACTGATCTAGTTGATGCACCTCGTCATATGAATTAATTAAAAGGGATGGATTAGCAAAACATTCTATCATGAGAATTTGCATATCATGTGTGAGGTTTATCTAAAGAACTTAAAGACTCCCACAAAGTTGATGCAAAATGTCTCAAACCAATAGTGGAATTCTTAATCCTCATCCATTCACTTAAATCATTGTGCAAAAATATTATCTATTTTAGTTTCCCATTCAATGTACTCATCAGCACCAATACCATCATAAGTAGGCGGGGAGCTGAGGAAAGAAAAGAACGACCTGCAGGAGGAGGTGTAGCAGCAATAGTGCATGTCTCATGCATCTTTGGTGTCTCATATCGGTGAGTGTTGTAACCTACCATTGTTAGCATCAAACAAGAAAACACACAAGTATGTATTTTCCTATCATCTACTAGGATGCGGTCAAGGAGTAAAGTCACACCACACGCTTGCAAGGGGTGTTCTTACCAAAGCAATGGGTGGAATAACCAGTGGCTAGTTGTGATAACGTTGTAGCTTGAGTGTAACAGTTGCAAAGGTGAACTTGTACTTGGTGAGCAAAAAGTGGAGCTTGGACAGTAATTTAATTCAGAAATTGCAAGATTGAAAAGTAGTCCCAAGCTGGTCTATGTCACCAGCGTAAACTCATCCTCGACCTAGTTCAAGCTTGCAATAACACAACTCAGCATAAAGACTCAAAAGGATGCAAGCACTTCCGGATTTTTTTGCACTTCTTTTTTTCAATCTTTTGTTATTCTTTCTCTTTTTTTGGTGTGGCCTTTTTTCCTTTCTTTTTTTGCACCTTCTGCCTTTTCCTTTCTTTTTCTTTTATTTGTCAGAATGGTGCCGTAGAATACAAAATATTTCAAGATACAGATTCACGTGACTGAGAACTAGACCAAGAGAGCTATACACATGCACAACACCACAGCTCAAAAGCACTCTCAGAATGTTCTTTGTTGCTGATCAATGAAAACTTAAAAGAGTCCTCTTCCGTCTATAACACGTAAATGGTAATTCTTGTTCCCTATCCTTTTTTATCTCGCAACAAAACACAACACGTTTGTTGGGTTAAGCGCAAAAGCAGATTAATTCCCAAGGAAAGAACACGGATCCTACTAGAGTCGTATATATGGAACACTAAACCGACTATATTTATTTTTAGTAAAGCAAACTGAAGTTAAAAAATTACAGCCAACTTTAGGGCTAAACAAATTAGGATACGAACATGACTAGACACAACAAACACAACGACAAGGCAAGGGATGATAGCTCAATAAAGCAAACTGACGTTAAAAAAATTGGAATGGCACAACGGGTGATGGGATAGAGGAAAATAATGGTGCACACCAGTATTTTTGTGGGGCAATTTCTGGATTAAAGGACAGAGGCGAAAACACTTGACTAAGGATTTAGATGCGATCCTAATGGTGTATTTGATGTAGACGCGGTCCGATCTTCCGATAGGTATGGTAACTTCGATTGGTTGAGAACTCGACGTTCACGATCTAGGCTTCGGAGCAAGAATGATTCGGAGACCCACAACCGCTACACCACTCCTCCATTGGTTATCAACCACGCACAATGTGATTGACAACGCTAAGAAGGCTTTCCTGCAAATGAATCAAAAACACAAGCAAGAACGGGATGAACACAATCTGAAAATCGCAAGGAAATATGAATCTTATGAATCTGATAAGGAGTTCAAGTCTTTAATTAAAAGGACAAGTCGCCACAGGCGAACAAGATCAAGAACAGGAGCCCTAGTTTAAAGAAAGAGAGCTTGTACAAGTGCAGCGAACAATGTATGTTTCACGGGGAAAACAAGAACGCAACAAAACACACACCCAGATGAGTGTGATGTCAGCTAATTAATGAATCTTGGGTGATGCGCACCCTAATGGGCTCTAACCCTTTACATGGCCCAATGGACCAAAAGACAACGTTACAACACCTTTGCAGATTCTGGATGCTGACTTGTTTCAACGATACCCATTGACTCAGGATGAATTTTGACATGAAACTAAAGTCATTGGTTATCTTATGAAATTATCTTTCCATTCATTTGTGGACCATCGAAATGGAGTTCGTATGCGCCCTGAGCGTCAATTTTACCTGGCACTGCTTCAGGAAGCCGAGATGGACTCAAACTTGATTTGGGCCTCCACCTTGGCTACTCGAACCGGATAAGCTTTGGGCCTTCTTCTCGGTTTGGACACCCTTGCTGGTCTCCTTGACCTCCATGTGATTCTCCAGGCATGGTTGTATGTGTGGAGGTCATGTCCTCATCATGAGGCGTGGCAATATTTTCATTGGGAATATCAAGATTTTGCTGAAGATGTTACAAACCTCTGACTTGGGCTAGCTACTGATGGATTCAATCCCTTTGCCAATTTTAACACAAAGTACACCATGTTGGCAAGCACATGGAAAATTTGGTAAGTTACTGCAGCATGCACACAAGTTCTGAGATTATGCTAACTGGTTTGTATTGGTGATTTCAGAAGCACATGTAAGTTGCAACAGAGAAAGGCGGAAATGTAGGCTATGAATAGGATTGCTGACTAATGTGATGTTGTGTAATTATGCCTTGTTTCTATGCACAGTAGGCACTGAAAACTGGGATATTGTAATAGAAAGACAGAAATGTAGGCTATGAATAGGATTCCTGACTAATGTGATGTTGTGTAATTATGCCTTGTTTCCATGCATAGTAGGCACTGAAAACTGAGATGGTGTAGATAAGGAACAAATTGTTACAGAAGCTTAACGAGTACTGACCTACATCATATAGTACCAAATAATAAAAGTTTCAATACTTACTGGATTATATGGCTGATTTCCACATGCTTGTGTATCATGTTTACTATATTACATGTTATTTATGATCACATGCTCATGCAAGTTGCTTGTTTGTTCACATTCAATCAAGTGCTGTATACGTGTTAGTTAATGCCACCCATTTTATTGGGAGACAAATGCAATGGATTTATTCAAGGAGTGCCAGTATAGCAAAAAAAAAGGCTACACACCTGATGTCCAGATTGCTATTGTAAGACAGTTTTCAAATAAAGCTCAGCCAAAATTTGTTTTTTTTTTGCTGTATCTCATGAACCATGTCTTTTTGCTTGCACTATAGACTCAAATGGAAAACAAGCTCTCTGAGCCTGCAGGGATCAACAGACCAATAAGTCCATGAGTGAGGTAGGTGCTGCTGTGCTTGATGAGAACACCAAGAAAAACACATTTCTGCAGAATGTGGGGATCCAGCGCAAACAGACTGCATCTAGTGAATAAACACTTCAAGCTCAGCTAGCTGCAGTGAAGATGGCAAATGCTGAGCTCCAATCACAACTGGATGGGTTTTCGATGCTACAAGAAACTGAGCAAGCCAAGGTGAGGGACCGAGATGAGATGGCACGGAACCAATCAAAGGCCAATTCAATACTTGACCTTCTATTATGTCATATTGGATAGACTTAGCGTACCGGGTAATATTGTCTGGGTCTGCTGGCAACGTTGTTGCCTTTTTCACTACTGGACACGGGTTCTTTGCCGAGTGTCCTAAACACTCGGCAAACCCAAGTTTGCACTCGGCAAAGAGTTTGCCGAGTGTTACACTCGGCAAAGACCCGCCGGCATAGCTTTTGTCGGCAAAGGGTTCTTTGCCGAGTGCAATATATCGGGCACTCGGCAAAGCCTTTGCCGAGTGCCACGTCAGCACTCGGCAAAGCCTTTGCCGAGTGCCACGTCAGCACTCGGCAAAGAAAAGTTGACCTAACGGAGACCGCCCGTCTGACGTCCCCTTTGCCGAGTGGTGACGTGTCGGGCACTCGGCAAAATATTTTTTTATTTTTTTCCAAAAAAATCTTTGCCGAGTGCCACAACGTCGGCACTCGGCAAAGTGCCCAGTTTTGCTGAGTGCTATGGACGAGGCACTCGGCAAAGTGCCCAGTTTTGCCGAGTGCTTTGGACGAGGCACTCGGCAAAGTGCCCAGTTTTGCCGAGTGCCATGACTATAGCACTCGGCAAATCTGGGACCTGAGCCGGTTTTGCCCAGTTTTGCCGAGTGCTTTTTTGCTTCCCATCTTTACAGACAAACAAATCATATATTCACAACCATCACATGCCCAGAATCACAATATATATCACATAAATGCCTCGTCCATAGCAATATCCATCACATACACAATATAGATCACAATGTATATCACATCCACATCCATCACAATATCCACATCCAACACAACCATCACAATATCCATCACAGGATCCAACACAAGTCTAAGTCCATGAAACATAAGAAAAGAGACCAATCCAAGGTACCTACTGCCACCCTTGCCACCCGGAGTGTGAAGAAGGGCCACCTGGCCCCCCGGGCTATGGAGGAGGGCCAGCTGGCCACCCGAACTGTGGAGAAGGGCCAGGTTCACTTGGATGTGTCGAGTGGTGCCCTTGAGGAGTCGGGTTCGAACCCGCGGACGGTGGTTGCGCAAAGGAAAAGCGAATTCATGAGTTTCTGCAGGAGGGTTGCACAAGCTAAAGCAATAAACAACCATACTCACCGGACTAGGATCAGGAGTACGAACCACTGGAGCGAGGAGCGAAGGTGGCACGGCTATACCCGTCGTGGCCTGAAGGTTCGCCATGAATGTGTAAAGGTCTTGCAGCCTCTTCTCCTCGGCCTCCCTCCGTCGCTCTTGCTCCGCCTGCTTGGCCGAGTGCCTGGCCTCCAGCCTCTGCACCTGGGCCTGCAATATTTCACCCGCAATGTTTCAACAATGCAAAGGCAAGATATATGTAAAAGCAATGAACGACGAATAAAACAGGACTAACCTGGAGTTCCGCCACCTGCTGCTGTGCACTCTGCTGCCGAGGTCGTATAGGGAGGGAGGAGCTCGTGCTCCTTTCTCGAATCTGGGAGAGGGTGGGAGTAGAGGCCGTGTCAACTTGGCTGTCCGCCATCCAGTACCGGCCGTGCTGCTTCCCTCCTCCAAGCCTCATCACGAGGTCCGCATCCAGGGGCTGGGAGGCCGGATCGAAGTCCTCCCCATGGCGCGTGCGAGCCGTCGAGGAGTACTCACTGAGCTTGCTGTGGACGCTCGTGTTGGTGTATGCCTCGGGCGGGTCCTCCCGGCATCACCATCAAAATCCTCGAGGCGTTGTCTCACCACCTCCTCTCTCATACGATCTGCTTCACCATGGAAGATCCAACGGGTATAGTTTGGCGTGAATCCAAACTTGCAAAGATCTTACCCCACCTTCTTCCTATTTTTTCTTTTCCTGTTTTCACATTTGCTACAGGGACACGGCATCCGACTCGCCCCTTGAGCAGCCGGGCCAAATGCATGGTCTAAGAAAGCAGAGGTATTGCACATCCATTCTGGGGTCATCTCTGCGTGGCCCATGTACATCCAGTCACGGTTATCCATCCTCTGACACACACACACACACACACACACACACACACACACACACACACACACACACACACACACATATATATATATATATATATAAGCGAGTAATAAAACCAGCAATTGCATCTACACGGAGTTCCTACTATCTAATAGGTGAAGGATAGGTCCTAATCCCACCCGTGGATGCGTAGATGAGGTTAGTCTCCATGCTCTACTCCTATCCAAGATGGAATTTCGGCAGCACCTCCCCGCTATTCTCTCGATACACGTCCTGGCAGGGAGAGTGTGTATCCGGAGAACAACAGGGAAGAGCTACCAAAACTCGGTCTCGGACCGGAGCAGACCATGGAAACTAACCCATCTATGCATCCACGGGCTGTCCAAAAAACGTGGACAATCCGAAACAGATACGGTCGTAGATATGCAAAGATCCGCATACCTACGACCGTATAGCTTTTGGACGGGAGACGCCTAACTGGGTTACGCGATCTAAGACAATGATACGGGAGGAGGGCTTATTTATACCTATGGTGGCGGTGGAGTCAGGCTAGCGGGGCAGTGGCGAGTCAGGGCAGTGATGAGGCAATGCTGTGCAGGCAGACCCGCAACGCCGACGAAGGGGATCGGGGTCGCCGAGTCCCCTCTAACGTGCTCTTCTCTACAAAAGAAGAAACACAATACTATAAGTTGAAAATTTTGGCAGAACCTCCCCTGTACGGGGAGGTTTCCAAAACCTACAAGAAAAAACCGGCACGATGGCCGACAACCACATATCAAGGGAACAAATATGGCACGATGGCCGATAGCCAGATATATATTAATCCACCACCAACACACCACCACCTCCACCACCACGACCACACCACCACCACCACAACCACCACACTACCACCACCACCATGACCACGACCACACCACCACCACCACAACCTCCACCACCATGACCACACCACCACCACCACAACCACCACACTACCACCACCACCACAACCACGACCACACCACGACATCCACCACAACCACAACGACCATGACCACACCACCACATCCACCACAACGACCACACCACCACCACCTCAACGAACACACTACCCTCCTTCTCCACCTCCACCTCCACCTACACCTCCACCATTGCACGCCACCACCACCTCAACCTCCACCTAGACCTCCTCCTTCACCAGCATTGTACACCATGAAGCGAGGGAAGGGCATACTTGGACGTCGGAGAGACGTCGGAGGCCGCGGACGGGGCGAGGGCTACGGATGGGGCGGCGTCAAGGGGCTGGGGTGGGGCACCTCCTCCTCCTCTCTTCTTGGCCTCCTCTCTTCTCCTGTTCCCCTTCTCCTCTTCCTCCATTTTTCCCACCTTCTGCTCGGAATGGGGGCGGGCACGGCGGACAGCGTGGACGGGGTTGGCGGGTGGCGCGGGGTCCTCCTCCTTCTTCGGTGGCCGGCGGATGGCGCGGAGGTTCTCCTCCTCCTTAGGGCGGGTCGGTCGGTGGGCGTGGGCAGGCGGCGCGACTAGGGCGGGGCTCCTCCAGCGGGTTGAGGTGAGCGGCGGGGTGGGGCTCCTCCGGTGGCCTGCTCCTCCTCCCTCCTCCTCTGGCGGCCGGGGGCGCACGGGGTGGCGGTGGCGACGGCCGGGGCGGCGCGGGGAGGCTAGGCGGCGGCGCTGTGTGTGGTGTGTGTGAGTGTGTCGGCCGGGAGACCGACGTAATTTTTTTAACCACCCACAACTTTGCCGAGTGCCAAGATCTACGACACTCGGCAAAGAAGATTCCCCTTTTTTTATTTAAAAATCTTTGCCGAGTGCCAGGCGTTAGGCACTCGGCAAATAATTAAGTTTGCCGAGTGCCACGGATTGGCACTCGGCAATTTTTTTTTTATTTTGGCCACCAATTTTTTTTGTAGCCCTACAACAGTACCAGGAACCACATATTCAAATTTTGCACATTTTGACTGATTTTTTCTATATTTCATTAGTTTATTCCATTTTGTTGATTTTTTCGGAAAATATGAGTTTGAACTGCAGGTGCATCGAATATTGGATTTGAATGATTCGAAAAATGACATTCATGTTTGTGAGTGTAAGTTTAGGCCAAATCCAGGAACTGACCTGAAATTTCTATCAACTTGCTCACGGGGCAACGCCACCAAATTGCATGCGAGTTGTTTTTTAATTCCATAAAATGCAAACAAAATCAAAAAAACATGAAACTTGTGGAGATGCCGTGTTATTGTATGCGTAGGCTGTGGTAAAAATTTAAGAAAGTTTTGAGCATGTTGTCACATACCATGCTTACAAACCAGGACATCTCCACATGTGATCACATGTGGAGATATCCTGGTTTGTAAGCATGGTACGTGACAACATGTGGAGATGTCCTAGTTTGTAAGCATGGTACATGACAATGTGCTCGAAACTTTCTCAAAATTTTACCACAGCCTACGCATACGATAACATGACATCTCCACAAGTTTCATGTTTTTTCGATTTCGTTTGCATTTTATGGAATTAAAAAACAACTCGCACGCAATTTGGTGGCGTTGCCCCGTGAGCAAGTTGATAGAAATTTCAGGTCAGTTCCTGGATTTGGCCTAAACTTACACTCACAAACATGAATGCCATTTTTCTAATCATTCAAATCCAATATTTGATGCACCTGCAGTTCAAACTCGTATTTTCCGAAAAAAATCAACAAAATGGAATAAACAAATGAAATATAGAAAAAATCAGTCAAAATGTGCAAAATTTGAATATGTGGTTCCTGGTACTATTGTAGGGCTACCAAAAAAAATTGGTGGCCAAAAAAAAAAAATTTGCCGAGTGCCTAACGCCCGGCACTCGGCAAAGTTGATGGCGTTGGGTCCGTTATGCCTCTGACAATATTTGCTGAGTGCTCTAGTTTGCCGAGGGCCTGACACTCGGCATATTAAGGTTTGCCGAGTGCCTATATTTTGCCGAGTACTAGGCACTCGGCAAAATAGCCTTTGCCGAGTGTTTTATTTTGCCGACGGCTGCACTCGGCAAACTGAGTCTTTGCCGAGTGCCCGATATTTGGCACTCGGCAAAGTATTCGACACTCGGTAAATTACCAGTTTCCCGTAGTGTTTGTTGCTTCATTTCATCTGTTGCAGCCAGGGGCAGCTCCAGAACCTAGGCCCCTAGGGCCCAGGGACTAGTCATTGTCCCAATAACTTTCCATACCCCCATATAGTTTTAGCCCATAGAATATGAAGGCCCAGCAACAACTAGGGCAGCTTCCCAGTCGCAAACTCCAGAATTGGATTCTCATCACGGTTAGGCCCAGTAGACCCGACGCCCGAACGCCACCCAGGCCATGCTGAATGCTGCCACCGCCTCGCAGAGTCGCAGGGTCGCCGTGCCAGCCTCCGCCACTGCCAGACGAGTCATGCGGGGTCGCCGTGCTAGACTCCGCATCCGCGGGCTCTGGCTCCGCCAGGCACCAGCAGCCAGCGCAGCGGCGCCCCATGACGCTCGCTCTCATCGGCTGGTGGACAGACGGCCTCACCCCCTTCCCCAAGCGATGCCCACATCTCCCCCTTCCTCTGCTCTATGAGTCAGGCGTGCTGCCAGCATGCGGCGCATCGCCAAGGTGCCAAGGCGAGCTGCACCATTGCAGGCAACTATGGGACAGTGGGAGCAGCCGTGCAACGGCCACATGTCCTCTCCCCTCGGCCCTCAGAGTTAGGCCCTCTATCAATCCCTGGAATTTCTCTAATCCATATGTTGAAGTAAACCGTAGGCTTGTAGGCTATCAATTATTTATTCAATTCTATTGGAAATTGAAAGTATAATCGTGAATCTATGATTGTCAAAACTATCAATGCTGCTTGATGGAGAGATCAGTTAGCCCAACAACACCATGAGAACATTATAAATCGACCGGATAATGGTACACTTATATGTATTGTGCATTATGCATTGCCTTAAAAATTTTAGTTCAATTATCATATCTATTACAAATTTTATCTCAATGTTAATTATTTCTTTGTCATTCATTAATAGCTAATTTTTGCCATTGAGTAGAGGCATAATGAGTAGTTTTCACCACTAGGTAGAGGCCCTAGCCGTGAGGAAATTCTGGATCTGCCACTGGTTGCAGCTGAGCTATTGAGCTCCTTTGGTTGTGTGGTAAACATTGATGTTGTGGGCAAAGTTCCATTTCTGGTGCTGCTGCTACTGAGCTATTGAGCTTCTTTTGTTGTGTGGCAAACGTTGATGCTGGACTGGACAAAGTGCCATGGTAGCTGCTGGGTACTGTGATGTGCTTTTGGACAAGTTTTACTTATGTTGTATGAGATGTGAGCTCCTTTCTGACTCATGTTTGTGTTTCCTGAAGAGCTAGTCACAATCAGCTGTGTTGAATGTATTCCCTGAATATTATGTCCAGATGATCAGAACATGTGTTAATGAAATGATGATTGGTTATAAATTTGGATGAAAACACCAATTTTGAGTTGGGCTCAAATCTAATACCATTCTAAATTGAGCAAACCACGTTACCAGGCTGCATGTGCTTTAAACTCAGTCGGGAAACCCATTCTAAAAAAGGCCGAAAGTTCTAGCAAGCCCATAACTGGGATGAAGTGCATTTGGACTGCATCCACGTGGACAACACACTAGCATCCATGTTGACGAACACATGGCGCTTACATGGCAACTCAAATATGTGATGGACAAACATCCTGCATGGCATCCTACATGGAAGGTATCTATGACGGTCAATATCGTCACTGACTATAGGGCCTAGCATGGGCTAAGTGGACTTCTAGGGATTCCATGACGGTCATGATCTGTCATGGATAGCTTGAAGTTGATATATAATGCTCGATACATGACAGTTTGCAATTCCATCATAGATGGCCATTTATGATGGAATTTGGGGATATTGTGATGGATTCTGAATGTTGTGTATCAACACAAATCTTGTAGTGCTCTATGTTTACATGATGGTTTCTTGCATAGCATTTTTAATGATTTGGTTCAAGCACATGAGCTAAGAATGCATCGGCTATAGATACATTGTACCTTGTCAATAGATAGATAGATAGATAGATAGATAGATAGATAGATAGATAGATAGATAGATAGATAAACATACAAACAAAATAGAATTGATAATTGTGGTGGTAGGTACAGATAGACAGACAGACAGATAGAGAGACAGGTAGGTAGGTAGGGATAGACAAATAGATAAAAATAAAAAATAGACATGTAAAGATAGATAGATAGGGATTGATAGAATAAATCATCAACAGACACATATATAGATAGGTAGGTAGATGTAGATATTGATAATAGATATAAAAAATTATTTAGAAATGAATAAAACTAATTTTCACATAGATCGGTACTTCTATATAAACAACTGCACAACAAAAGAAGAAAAACAAATACAGTTAAGAAGTGCACCTCTCATCATCACTAAAGAAAGTCAGTCGGGAAACAGAGTGAGAAAAAAGGAAAGAGTAGTATTGTCCTCTCTTAGTATGGCGGTCATCAAATGCCATACAGCGAGAAATGTATACCTGACAAGTTTATTTTCCCTGATACTTGTGATCATGTGTTCAACCTCTCTATCATGCCAAGGTATATACATATATATATACAGAGAGAGAGAGATCACTACTTATACATCGAATTATTACATATTACTCCTTGTTTTTCTAATAATAGTTTATTTTTGTTTTGTGCTAAGCCAAACTACTCTAACATTGATAAAGTTCTTTTAGAAAAATGTTAGCATGCCCAAGTTCAATAAATGCTGTATTAAAACATATTCATTGAAAAATTAGTAAAATTATTTTGATGTTCTAGATGTTGACAGAAATTGACATAAAACAAAGCTAGAGGAAAGTATAATTTGAATTGGAGGCAGCACAAATCAACGTGTTTTGATTATTTTGTATTGTGTTCATGCATGTGTAGGCCAAGAGCAGCCCCAGGCGGCACGTGGTCACATGCCTCTTTTTACGCCGTGGCCGCCTCGTCCACCTCAACCAACCCCACACAGTTTGTTGCAGGCAGAGCAACCGCAGGTGGTACGTGGTCATCATCCCCCCAGGCCGCCTATGCCGCCAATGCCACCAATGCCTCTGCCGCCAATGCCTCCTATGCCGCCAATGCCTCCCATGCCTCCAATGCCTCCTATGCCGCCAATGCCTCTGCCGCCAATGCCTCCTATGCCGCCTATGCCTCCTATGCCTCCAATGCCTCCTATGCCGCCAATGCCTCGGCCGCCAATGCCTCCTATGCCGCCAATGCCGCCTATGCCTCCTATGCCGCCAATGCCCCCAATGCCGCCAATGCCGCCGCATCCACCTCGACGACCGCCACACAGTTTGTTGCAGGCAGAGCCAAAGTCAGTGACGTGCTACCCTAACAATAACAAACTATCTCCGACTGGCTGTGAGCAGATGTGCAAGGAAAACGGCTTCAAAACAAAAGACAGCTCCTACATCCAGAGACAGGATGCTAAATGGGAATGCTGCTGCCCACATTAAGCAATGTAACTGCAAGCATTAGTTTGATGGCAAAACAATAAAAATGGTTGTTTTGTTGCCTAGATGCAGTTGATGTTGTATTTAATTCGTCCTACTGCACACAAACATCTGGGGTATGGGCGCAATAGCTAACAACGAGCGAACTCATCAATTTGTAAAACTGAACAGTGAATGGTGCTGGAAAATGGCCGGCATGCAACACGAAACACACAAAGTTACTATGTACTAGCAAAAACAATGGATGCATGAAAACAATGAACTAAGGGGGCTCCTAGAACAAGTGGTTTCTTTTTGTTATTGAGGATGCCATTGATGCAAGAGATTTAAAAGAAGAGAGACGGAAATGATCTCTCAATGGACAAATCATGATTTTGGCTCCAAAAGGCCAAAGCAAAAAAACCTGCTTGTTTCATGTTGAGGCCATATAGTCTCGTTTCCATTCATGGGCCCTGCCATCCTCTAGCTGGCGTTAGGGGGCTACTGCTACAGTATTCTCTTGTGACGGCAGAATGCTACACCTTGCCGACCTTCTGCCACGGACATGCGTGTACAGCTGCCACTCAAAGTCACCCTCGGCAATCACTTGGCTCCGAATCATCTGCAGCCTTGCTAGCCCTTCCGCGTGCCATTCTGCTCACCTATGCTCTCTCCCAATAACTGTTGTTGTCCTATACGACTACTAATAAAAAGATTTTTGGAGACTGGCTGTTTTATTTAAGGAGGTGGGCAAAATTTAATGGCATCTCCAGAAATGGACTCTAGACTGTAGAGACCGTCAATTCATTTTAGAAGACACTTTAAAAAGACCCCCTCCTAAAATTAATGAACAAAGGCCCGCCCTTGAAAAAGTTGTCCATCTTTAGAGGTAGAGCTCTTAAGAGGCTCATTTAAGAAAATAGGTCCAAAGCCCAAAAACACATTACTAGATTCACTTGTCTATAACAAACATAGGGTTTCAGGCTCCACACCACCACCCACCTTTTTCCCACCATGCCATCTCTCAGCAGTTCTCTCTCCCCTCCTCTCTGTAGCACTCTTCTCCCGCATTAGAGCGCCACCGCCTATACTTCTTCGATCTCCCTCAGTCCTGTCACCTCTAACCGCCATTGCTCCCCACCCCAACCCAGTCGGTGACGTGCGTCTCGGAGCTCTACTCTATCCACGGCATGTCCAGTTCGGCTAAATGGGTGTAACAACCCGGGTTTTCGAGCATCAAAAAATGCGAGCTTTTTAAAAATTTTCCTGCAATTTTGTGAAGCATGTAGCTTCTAGGTCAAACCCGAGTCTAAACCCGAGGCTTATCGATGTAGCTTCTAAAATCGTTGCATCCATTTTGATTTGTTTGTAGAAGTGTGCCGGTGCTCTTGAGTCGGTTTGGTGTTTCAGTCTTGTTGGAGTTTGGAGTGCACAAATCCGTAGCAAGTTCCCTCCTCTTAATCTTTTTGAGTCCCTCTCAAATTCCCCTTTTGATTTCAACTCAATATCTCTTTTAAATTCTTCCCACATCAATTAGCAAAAATAGAAAAACCATTCTTTTTCCTCTTCCTTAATTCAGCCCACTAGGACTTCTCCTTCCGCTCAGCCCATGCGGCCAGCACGCGCGCGCGGCCCAGCGCGCAGCGCCGCACCTCCCTTGGCCAAGCTGCGCAGCCTGCCTAACCCAGCCCCCATAGGCTCAACCACGGCCCCCGTAGGCCCATGCGTCAGCCCTCGTGGGCCCAGACAGCCGGCACCGCTCCCCCCAAACGCTAGGAGCCACGCGACCTACACTCCCGGATGCCGCCGCTGCCACTCCACGCGCCCCTCCGCAACCACGCCTCGACGTCCGTACCAGGAGCCAACGAATACGCACCGCGTGTCCCTCCCCTTGCCTGGACGCCGAGGATGGATGGAGCCCCCTAGAACCCTAGCCCAGTGCCCTATAAAATGTGCCGCATTCGCTGCTCCCCTCGTCTATTTCCATCCGCCGCCGCCCTCTGCTTCCCCTTCCTCCCACCGTGCCGTCCCCACTCATTGCCGAGCCCTCTACAATGCACGATGCCTTGTCGTGCCGCGGCACCAACCAAGCCGCCTCCTCGAGCCGCTCGCCACAGCGACGTTGTCATCCGTGACCATTGTGGGCCCCTACTCTGCCATGCTGCTGGGCTGCGACGCCCTGACCGCGGCCACCTCTCCTCGCCGTCACCAGGAAGCCACAGTGTCGAGCCTCCACTGCCATGCCATCCACCTTGACGAGCCTCGGCCAAGCCCGTCCTCACCAGCGCCACGCGTCGCCCGCTCCTTGTGGAGCTACGAACGCCGACGAGCATGCCACCACCACAGCGCCTCCATCCCCTTCTCCATTGCCGAGCTCCGCCTCACCAATCACCGTCGAGCACCGCAAGCCATCCTCCGTTGAGCATCTGCTCCCCCTCGACCTCGCCATCCTCAATGCAGATCTCGAGCTCCACCGCCAAGTCCCCCTGCTCCATGCCCACCGCCGCTCTGTGCCTCCGTGGTGCCCTGCACGCCGACGCCAATGCTCCTGCGAGCTCTGCACCGGCGCCAACCCTGGCATCCAGCACCTCCTCTATCGCTGACGAGCCACCGTACCCGAGCTCTACCCTTTTCCCCTCTCGCCGTTGATCTCGTTGGCATCATTTTTCACTGCCATAGGGAAGCAGGTGGCCCTGTAGCATCCTTTGTCGACTCTAGCCACCACCGTAGCCCACTAGAGCCATGACCAGCAGCAGCACCACCTTGCCGGAGCTCTGTCCTCAACGCCGGTGAGCCACTAGTGCCCAAGTCCCCTCTTTTTCCCCTTTTCTCGCCATCGACCTTGTCTAAGCCCAGCCTCTGTGCCACTGTTTCCATCATCGTAGGGGAGCCAACGACCCTACTGTGCCGACCAACGGCATGAGATGTGCTGCCTACCTCGTTGCTAGAGCCACGTCTAGCCACCTCCAGCAGGCCGTAGCCAACCAAGGGTGGCCCGTAGCATGCCACAGCAGCCCATCACCATCAAGGTCGAACTTTTAAACTCCGTCGACGCCATCCTCAACATCGACAAGACCCTTGTTTTTTCATTTCCTTGCTCTTCTTACTTGATTCATGATCATCTACATGGTACCTATATCTATGACTGTGTCATTCCTTCGTGCCGGTCTATCTTGATGCTATGGATGTGTGTGCTACTCCACCGTCGGTTGTCGTGTTGTAGTTCTTGTGTGTGTGTTTGTCGTCGTCTGGGGACCGTGCCTTCGAGCCAATCGAGGGATCATACTTCATTCGGTAGTTTCAGTCGTGGGTTCATCCCGCCGTGGCTGTAATGCCGAGTGTAACCCGTTCCCTTGCTTCTTTGTTGGCTTTGTAGTACTACGATCGCTAGCTCCTATCCACGTCCCTAGGACATGTCCATTGTGGACTTGATGTCAATATCGATGCGGCTCTTACCCACACATTTTGAGGCATGTGTGATCTAGTCGAGTGGGATACGAATAAGGGGACAACCTTTGTAGAACCGTCGGAAGCCAACTCGTTTAGGTGAACCTCATGGCCACAAGTTGCCTCGCCATGACCATCGGGCTTTACCTCTTTTGCTCGCTTGTTTATCCTAACCATCTCGTATGCTTAAACCACTTTGACCATAGCGTTCCTTCGGATATAGCGGTGACAACCGCATCACTATGAACCTTAGGGATAGCCTTATGTTGATTTAGTTGCACGGTCGTGTTGCCCTACGAGTGGGTTCGGATCGTGTATACTTTTTTCCAACCTTCATCCATGCCATGACGAGTTGGTCGAAGGAGTGTGGATTCCATTCTTCTCTCCTCTCTAGTTCTCAATCCTCGTTGATCTAGTAAGATGTGGATTGAGCCCTTCGCTTATTTGGTGTTTATTGCTCTCATGAGTCCATTCCTTTGATTCCTGTCGTTTTGCTATGGCGAGTGGATCAAAGGAAGCTGAATCCCATGTCCGCCTCTTTTGGTTCTGTCGTGCTTAAGCCCTTGTATGCTTGTACCTATTTAGACCATGGCATTTCTTTGGTTCTTGCAGTGACAACCGCAACTCTAAGAACCCTAGGGGTGTTTTAGTGCATTTAGTGAACCTAGGTCATGGTACCCTACAAGTAGTTTGGGCACTCGTGTTCTCTTGTGTGTCGCTCCTTTTGATGCCCCGTCTCTTGCCATGGCGTGTGGATTGGAAGAAGTAGACCACCTCTGTTCTCTTCTCTCCCCTGTTCCACCCTCTCTTGGTTCTTGTAAATTATAATGGCATAAGCACTGAGAGAGATCGGAATTGCTTCCTTTCCCCCTTAGCCACTCTTTTTGATTCCCGTCAATCCCCATGATGCACGGATCGGAAGACCGTGAGCCATGGTGTTCACTTAAGATGAGCCAGGGTCTGCCATTTTTATTGAAGCCGTACAGGTCGGTACGATCGACTCGAGAAGTACTGGCTGGGCTAAGACTTAATCTTGTGCTTAGCAAACAACCACTTTGGTTTCTTTGGCCCAGGGATCAGACATCCACCGAGAGGGCTAAGTCGTTTTCCCTAGGTGTTCTTTCGGTGTAGTTGTTCTTTCATGTCTTGTTGCCTTTTTAGAGTTTTGATTGCTTTCTATCTTACTTGTCGCACTATTGAGGTAGTTACATCAAGGATAGTGTTGATCGGACCAGAACCTGTTAGAGGAAGGAAATGCAGACAACAATAAAACTTTGAAGAGATCAACTGTGAGCACACTGAATATCTCGGAGATGACCAATCAACAAGTGCCACATCCCACCCAACCTCGTAGAATCCTATTAGGCATGCAATATTGAAGATGCTGGTGCTTTACTTTTATGCAAATGATCTATGATAGGTTGCATGGTAGAATTGCTTGTAAGCCTTTACTTTGTCGCAACCTATACCCTTGCACGCCCGCTGTTAGGCTAGATGCTCGATTACTTACATGCTACTACTTCTATTATGCATTATATCTGTGATGTGATGCTTGGTGGAGGATTGTTTGTGAGTGGCTAAGGCACATGGTGCCGCTAAAACCGGTGATACCTTGGGGAGATCTTGGCGTGCGTTTTGAGTGTGTGGTGAGGGTCGAGTTGACCGAGCAGGATTCTATGATCAGTCCTTGGACGAGTCTTGCTAGGGGGATATGACCTAGGCATTCCCCATGAGAGGTACATGTGGCGGGTATATGTGAAATGAGGAGGTCCTATGGTGGAGTGTCTTTGTGGGATGAAGCCCCGCGATGGAGGTAATGCCGAGGCACGAGGCGTTGGTTGGCCCCTTTGAGAAGATGTTTTGTTTGGTCACCCTAAGGACTTATAAGTTCTAGGAATCGGTTCCAAGGAATCCTTGCACCCCACTCGCTCCCATTCGAGTGGGAGACGGTTACCGGGCTGACTAGGACGGTGCCACTACTATTGGGATGGAAGTGGACGAGTGTAGGGAGGTACGGGCGTATGGGCCACACCCTCGTAAGACAGCGTAGTGACCTCTAGTCGCCCGGTATGCGTCTCACAGTCTCAGCGTGCCGGTGGACTCTGGGGTGGCCCAGGGCTGAGTGATAGGGTGGCATCGCATCGGTTAGAAGTCAATCGGTATCAGCCTAGGTGGGGCACCGCCGATGATGGTGTATCTTGTGGGTAGTGTAAACCTCTACAGAGTGTATGGTTGACCGGTCGATACATATCTCATCTTTTCGGCTATGGACCTTTCCTGTGTTACTGCTTCACTTGACTAGTGAGAGGTGTCCTTTCTTCTTCTCCCCCTACGTTTAGTGTTGGTTTCCGGCTTTGGCCGTTGAGGCAAGGTACGAGCGGGAGTCGTCCTTGTCGCCTAGAGAGTGAGAGAGTGGTAAGATGTGTGTGATGGGATGGGTGAACGTGTGGAAGAGATGGGTTAAAACTTGATGAACTATTATAAAATATGGATGGACTTGCATAGGAAACCTACAGCCATATATAGGCCTTTGCTCTACCCTTGCATTCCACTTACTACAAAGCATACGCAAAGCATAGGGTGGGAGCCAGTGGCCAGTACAAATCGTACTGAAAGATATTTGGCAGGTTTTGGATGTCATCTACGACGACAACAATGGAGATTAGAAGGATTAGATGGTCTCGTTCCTGTGCTCAAGTTTGGTTGAGTAAATGAAGTCTATGCCCGCTGACATTCTAGGCTGACTTTGATGATTGCCCGTGAAGGAGGAGCCTTCACCCACCGACGCGCTATGTCTACTGTAATGAAGATTTGTGTGCGTTCCGCTAGGATAACGATGTACTTAGGTGTTTTACCAAGTGTTGTAATGTCTTGTAATCTTGTAATTCTGTGATGTATGACTGTGAAATCAACTGAATAATGATAATGTGATAGCTTGGTCTTTCTGGGATTATCACATTATCATGTAATCTGTGGATTTCCCTACGAGGAAATCGTGGATCATTTCAATGGGAATGCTGCTGCGCACATTAAGCAATGTAACACAAGCATCTGTTCGATAGTAACACGATAAAAATGGTCGTTTTGTTGCCTAGATGCACATGATGCTATATTTAATACGTTGCTACTGCAAATGAACATAGCTAGACAACGAGTGAACTCATCAATTTCTACAACTGAACAGGGAATGGTGCTGGAAAGTGGCCGGCACGCAACAGGCACCACACAAAGTTACTTTGTACTACTAACAACAATGGATGCATGTAACACTAAATTAAGGGCACTCCTAGCACAAGTAGTTTCTTGCCATTATTGAGAAAGCCATTTCATCAAGAGATTTAATAGAAGAGACAATTAGGAAATGACTTCTCGATGGACAAATGATTATTTCGGCTCAAAAACCAAAGAAAAACTTTGTTGCGTGTTTTTTTGAGAGGTGCTCTCTGCGCTTGCCACGCGGTACTGCTTATTGTGTGCTGAGGCCACATAGAGTCCTTCTATCCATAGGCCCTCGCTGTCCTCTTGCTGATGTTAGGAGGCTGCTGCGGCCGTGCTCGCTTGCGATGGCGGTGTCAATGCTGCAACATGCGTACCGACGCTCCGCATTGGCCATGCGCATACACCTACCACTCAAAGACACCCACGGTCATTGCTCTGCGCTCTAAATCGTCTGCGGCCATGCTAGCCCTTCCGTGTGCTATTCCACTCACCTATGCTTGCTTCCAATACCTGTTCTCGTCCCATACGACTACTATAAAAAAAACAAATTGGCGACTGGCATATTTATTTACAGTGATGGGCAAAATATGATGGCGTCCCTAGAAATGGACTGTGGACTTCAGAGATGGTCTACTCATTTTAGGAAACCATTTGAAAAATGACCGCTTCCTAAAATTGATTAATAGAGGCCCGCCTTTGAAAAGGTGTGTATTTTTAGAGGAAGACCTCTTAGGAGGCCCATTTCAGAAAATAGACCCAGAACCCAAAAATACATTACTAGATTCGCTTATATATACGGAAGATTGGGCTGTGGGGCTCCCAAACCACCTCTCTCTCTATTCTCCCACAGCACTGCCCCTCTCTCATCTCTCAGTGGTTCCCTCTCCATTCTCAGCAGTCCCTTCAGCGATTAGAGGATCGTTAGCTCCACTTCTCCGAGCTCCCTCAGTCCTGTCACCATCCATCGACTCCAACCCTTGCTGCTCCCAACCCCAATCCAGCTAGTGATGTGCGTCTCAGGGCTCTCCTCATTCCACGGTGCTCATTCAGGGCACTCCTCCGATAGCGCTGTGCAGCCCTGGAGCCGTTCGATGGCACCCACGGTCAGATCCATATCGAGGTGGGTGTGTCAAGCATCTGGTGGGCTCCTCTAGTGGTGGCGTGCAGCCCGAGAGCCCTGTGGTGATTGATGTCCATGGCCTTATCCGCCTATGAGGGTTTGTCATGCGGCCCGAGCACTCCATCGGCAGCACCCATGGTCGGATATGCCGACGAGCGTCCATCGTGTGGCCTGAGTGCTCCTTCGGTGGCGCCCAATAGCACAAAGCACAACCTCTGTTGATCATTATTAATAATGACTCTTGAGTGGCTGCCTGTGTTTGTAATTGTTTTTTGACAGTCTTCGATAGTCTTCTGTGTGCTAGTTGCGCAACTCATCACCAAGCTGCCTCACTGCCTACGCTTGCCCCTAAGCACGCCATGCCACTTCCATGCACCTACACTACTATGGACACAGTCTTTTGAGGTGGTTAGAAAGGGTTTATAGACATGGATAATTCATCTGCCTCTACCAATGTGTCTCTAGAAGTCAATTATTTCTAGAGGCAATTGTCTAGCTGTCCCAAGAAATAGATTTTTTGAAGTCGAAAGGAACATGAGCCGTCTCTAAAAATGGATTCCTAGAGGCTGCTAAGGTTCCCAGTCACCTCTAGAATATTTTCCCACCAAAACTAAAACTTCAAATTTCAAATTCCGAACACATATAATGTGTGTGTATGTATATGTATGTTCCTTTTTCTAGAGAATGTCACATGTTCTTCTCAATATGTGTTATATTTTTTACCTCAACAATGTAGATCAGCGTTTTGTGATCAGGGAATAAGAGGGGTCGCACATAGGACACATATGTATACTAGTTTAGGTATAGGATACCCTACATTCTGGAGAATTGATCTCGTATGGTCGAGTGTTTATATGGACACTCATGAGATTTTCTACTACTAACTAGCTCTAATGAGATACTGATTGAGGCTCCCTACCTCACCTTATATAGTCCGGGAGGTAGGGCTACAAACAATCGCAATCGGTTACATGGCTTCCTAGTTTGTTACAAGGAAATCTATCGGATCCTATTGGATCAACACTAAAATCTTGGTTTCCAGGCCTCCTGCATCGGTAGCTTGGTTTCAGGTCGATGTAAGATAAGGGTTCAGTGGCGTGAGGAATCTGAGCCACCTCGTCTTCCTCACCCTTCCTGTTATGCTAGTGATGCCAAGATGTGTGAATCAGCGCCATCCAATCCATGTACCCGATCTTTATGGTTCGCCTACAAAATCGAATGGGTGGAGTTCTTTGCTCAACACACAGTTCCTTCTTCCTCTTGAAGTTCTTGTGTTGAATAGGTATATCGAGCACCACTGTGTCATGAATGACCCGGTGTTCTTGCTTTGCAATCATGGTCCGATGACCCGGTGGCGATCTAGGGGTGCTTCGGTATATGCAAATTGTACCCCACATTCTCGGTCCTGACCAGCCCCTCAAGCCTCGAAGCTCTCTTCACCCAAAGGTGTGGGCAGAACACATGTTTGAAATGAAACCGAGTGTCAGGCAGCCCTGTATATGGAAGATATTTGTTATTGTACACCTTGTGACCCATAGAAGGTCATTGTTATTATACATCGAGCACAAAAATTTATATCGAAGAAATGAAGTTCTAATTGGTGGACCTGAATCCGAATGGCTCTAATGTTTCCTTGAATTGATCGAGTATTTTCTTTGAGTAGAATGCATATTTTCCTCCAATAGATCGAGTAAAAGCACCATTAGTGGATAATGTCATTTGGGCCATGGCTCAGTCGCAGAGAGGCAGAGTCAAACTGCCATACATCGAGTACAACTTCATCCAGTGACACAAATCAAGGATACCTTTTGTTGGGTACATTGACTACCTCCTAGACCAGGGTTGAGGCTTATCGATAGAGTTATCTTACAAACGGGTCATAAGATCCTAATCAATTTAGGCTGCATCTCAAATAAAATATGGGTCGGATGGTAACCTTAGAGGGACTGTCGATTGAGCTATAGGCATTTTGCGAAACATGCAGCGACGCCTACCACTCGTCAAGCTATGAACGTGATGAACAAGTGGCACCTGGGTACTCAACATGGAGTATCACTACTAGAACTAGTATGCCCGTGCTAACGCTACGGCTTCATTTGAGGGATGCACATGGAAACAACCAAACTATGGTGGTATTTCGTCACATAAATAGAGTACAACAACATAAATAAGAGAGATTCCAATTCATTGCATCACTTTCAGTACATTATAGAAAATTTTCCAGTACATATGCCAATACGCCATTCAGACAATTGTTTATTATACAACTAAATTTAACAAAAAAAATACATCAGAGCTATAAAACATAAAATCTCAATTCTAGCTATCACTACTGATCTGCCAATGTTGTCTTCTTGCTTCAGGTGATGTCCAAAACATTCGACTGACCTTTTGGACCTGCAATGGCTCTATACTCTATCAGTACTACACATTATTGAAAACAGAATTAAGTTGAATTAAGAACGACAAGCTTAGAAGCTTAGACAAAAGGTAGGCGCCTACATTTAAGGGGACCTTATTCTTTGAACACACCAATAATTATATCAAGCATAGGTTGCACAAGTCTCAGTCTACTTCGTAAGAACAGAAGTTTAGGCATTTTGATTACTACAATGGTGGTCAAAGGAATATATTCTTGCAAAAAGAAAAAACCGGTGGTTGGCTTCATCATGTCATAGTGAATCACATTCATAGAGTGCATGTACTCCAATGCCTTTCAAGTTAGAAAAAAGGAATTTCCCTTACCTGGTCTCTCCTACAAACTGTGTGCAGTTTTTTTTTTTTTTTGAAATCATACTGTTTGCAGTTCTAACTGTATGAAGTAATGAAGAATATGCTCTGCTTCTTGCAATTGCACATACTAGGAGGTAGTTTGGTTGCTTTCAAATTTTAGTCTTAGAAAATAAATAATTCACAGAATCTCTGGTAATGGTAGTGAGACATATAATGAAATTTCTGTGATCAAGTGTAAGAGACATACAGATAATTTCATTATATAGTATATTGCCGGTGCTAACACTACTGCAGCAGGCATGAACTACAATTAGCTTGCCGATTACACAAGAAAATTTTAGTCAGTTTTTTTTTTATCATTGCAATGTATTTCTTCTCTGGTTGACATCTTCCATTCTTTTTAGTCTACAAATAATGTACAGATTCTGTATTGCAACAAGAGAGAAAAGGACGCCCTAACACGGACATCAACTCGAAATTTGACAATAATCATTTAAAATCCATCTTGATTTATCTAAAAACAAAATGAACAAAGCCTTAAATTTCAAGAAAAAACTCAATGAAGGTACAGAGCGAAAATTTCTAACAGCCTACAAATGATAGGAAAGATCTGTACTCATCGTGCATAAGTAATAATCAGTTATTCTATATTCAGTCCATCTATTTTTGTCTTTTAACACAAAAAAAAATCCCAGGATACAGCCAAATTTGACAGGTACCTTAATTCTACTGGATTTCGTGTAGATACAGCCGAATCACTCGCCAAGCATTACAGTTGAGTTTGCAATCATGTGCACACTCTAGAAATTTAAAGAGATACATATACATATGCTACGTAATAAGGAGCAGATCATGTAATTCATCCAAATGATGACTCATGATTTGGTACAATTTCTGACCTGGCTACTGTGCGAACGGACATGCAGGTTTGGAATAGACCACGATGATCGTCATGGAAGTGCAGGTGCTGCGGTGCCTGGAACCAAGTGCCTGGATGAAACAGCAGCACTGGTGTGAGGGGCTCCCTGTATGCTCTCACTTAACTAATAAATCCATGATGAGATCACTCAATTCCTCACTGAGTGGTCTGGAAATCCTGACTCAAAATGTGACCACAAAAGTCATTCAGAGAGGATCAACGCATTAAGTGGATGGAGCCTTGAACATGTGCACAAGATCATTTATTTGCTATCCAATAGGACAAGTGATATAAAAATGGCATGGGTTAGGCATGTCATCAAATGGTTACCAGCTATAATCATCAAACAATTTATGTATTCACAAATTGTAATGTGTAGAAAAACATGGTTTAATCAAGCAACATGTATTAACTAAACCATAGATGGAATTTGCATGTAGAGCCATACCATGTGCAAAAGGCAAGGAAGACATTTGTCATCGATCAACCACGCGACCACCACAGATAGAGGGTATACATTGCTAAATAATACACCACAGATAGAAATAAGAATTACCTGAATCTGGCTTCCTATGGGAGGATTTCCCATGCAATGGACGACAGCTCCATACTACCCTTTCATATTCGAGGGAGAATAGTTTTGTCAGGGCCATCTATATCCTTTAGTAAATAGTTTTTAAACAAAATCAGAACTCCATAAAAAATCACAACAGAGTGGAACGCCCTGTTGAAACAAGCCATTGTCACCACATGAAACTTGCAGGCTTGCAGCACCCTACCGCCGCCTAGGTTCATCTGAACTGGTTGCCTCGACATCTGCTTGGACATGTGTGCCATCTGTCCCACATTCATCTTGCCCAACCGATAGTGCCAATGTATCGCCTTCATCATCCGATGATGAAACACAGCTGGCCGCATCAACCAAAAAACAAGGATAAAGCATGATCAGATTCTTATTGACATCCCATAACATAGCATTTGTTTACAGAGGAGGTGTCAAATATAGCGAAAATTGAACCCCACTAAGCAATAACTAATCTTTCTACCATCTAAACAAATCTAATCTCTCTGTTTCCTACTTCCTTGCTGTCACATCCGGCCCAGTTTGGAATTTATCCCATAGTGGCCCATGTGCATGTTAATGAGGTATTGTGGGGGGTTTAGTCCCACCTTGATTGTTTAGGGTGGGATAGACCAACATATAAGGTTTCTAGAGTCCATCCCACCGTCTCCGGGTTAATCCTTTTACGTGAAGTGAGGACGAAAGCATAAGTGGATGGTGGTAGGTATGGTTCACTCAGTGTGTAGAGTGGATCTGAGCCATCTGGACTCTGGGGAGTTACACTTGCAGCATATATACAACCTGCTAGGCAATAAATCGAACACCTTAATCACGAACGGGCAGCCATGCTCAGGCAACCAAGGACACGATGGGGAAGTCATCAGCTCGCACAGAAAGAAGAATAGCAAGACAAGATCGAGGAGGTTTGATAGGGGGAGGGGAACAAACCTCCAAGTTCACGCCAACCACTGCCGCCAGATCCACCCTTTTGTGCGCACATCGAGAGACAGTCAGTCCCAGATCACCACCGCCCATAGCACAGGTGCGCACACGGGCAAAGGCAACCAGCCACATGAGGCGGGACAGAACTCACCTTGGCCGGCTTCTTCGGTAGTGCCATGGCCTCGTCTGTCGTCACCGTCAAGGCAGGGGCGTCCTCAGATCCGGCTAGCGCCGCATCCTCAGTGAGCGAGATCCCGACGATCACCGCCACCAGCGGCTGGGTCCCTCTCCACATCCACGACGACCACCTTGACGTTGACATAGCCCTTGCCCTTGATCCTTTTCTCAATGACAGCTACGTCATTACAGCGTACACCCTCCATTGTTGTGCCCAGGTTCAGCCTGGGATCGTGGCCCCGTCTCCCACAACCATATTGAAACGATCCCAATTTCCTCGAAGAGAAATCCACATATTTGAAGTATAACGTGATAGTCCCAGGTGATCATCCCATCACATCATCAAATAATAGTCGATATCACAGTCATGCATCGAATATCTGTCTTAAAGAGAGTACAAATAGCAAGGTTTACTCTTTTTTATATCGCCACTTGGTGAAATCACTCAGAGCATGCAGCATCTAGAACAGCATCATGTAGAAAGGCAACGAACGTCGACTCCATCTTCTCAACCAAACTTGAGCATAGGAATGAGACCTCTAATCCTCCCAACTGTCTCCCTAGTAGTTGTACTCATGCTCGGAACCTGTCAAATAATTATTAGTACGATTTATACTAGCCACTGGCTCCCACCCTATGTTTTGCGTTTGCTTCATGCTAGTGGAATGCAAGGGTAGAGCAAAAGACCTATTTCCTATGCGAGTATGTCAAGTTTTAATAATAATTCTACAAATTTTAACCCATCTCATTCATACGTTCTACCATCCCATCACACACATCTCACCACTCTCACACTCTATAGGCGATAAGGACGACTCCCGCTCGTACCTTGCCTCATGTAACACCATAAAATTTGCATCACTTTCAAATAGGTGAATTGGATTTATTTATGCAATAGTGTGTGCATGCAACGTAGAAAAATAATAAATTTTATCAAATTAAAACCAAATATAAGGTTTACCTACATGTCTATGCATTCATGCTGCTGCATATTATTTTTGTATTGTGTGTTTTGAAATCAAATTTCAAATTTATTTGAATTTGTATTCAAAATAGGTTTGGAAAATTAGTTTAGAAAAAGAAAAGGAAAACTTACTCCCTCACTGGTTTTCGGCACAGCTCGGCCTAGTCCCTCTGCCGGCCCAGCCGCTTCCCCTTTCCTTCTTCTGCTTGGTTCAACGCCAGCATAACCGCAGCACTCTCGCACGGCCCAGCCGAAGGCCCAGCGCTGCCGCCCGTGTTTTACTCCCTCACCTGTCTCGCTGACATGCCAAGCCCGCTCATCCAGTGCATCTCCTTCCTTCAGCTAGTGTCCAAGCCGGACACCATCACCGCTGCAGCTGCCGAATCCGCGCCACCTATGCCATGCCTGGCTTGACCCGCACGTCGAGGCCCTCATAAATAGGGACCCCTGCACCCACCGCCTCCATCTAGCAATCCGCAGCGCCTCCGTGCCCTACGCCGCTCCACCACGAGCTCACAAACCGCCGCCGCCGTAGGACTCGTCCAACCACCACCCCGTCGACTCACTGAGCTATCTGCCGTGCTTCAGGACAAGGTAATGAAGCCGCTAGTTTTCGTCGTGCCCCCTCCCTCGATTCCTACCGCCAGAGCCACATCGCCGTAGTTTTGCCGGCGAACCCAAGCTGCCATATCAAGCTCGAGCTCGCCACCGTGCCATCTTAGCACCCTCCGAACCCTACATCAAGCTCGCCTCGAGCTCCTCTTGCTTCCCATGCCTTTCCCGTGTCCAAGGGTGGATGAGGTCACCAATTCGACCAACTCCGACGAGGTCGGAGCCTCTCTAGCCATGGCGTCATTGCACACAGCGCCGCTCTAGTGACCTCCATTCCCCAATCTGATCTGCACCACCCGATCTGAGATCAACGGCCTAGAATAGAAGATACCCCTTCACCTGTCGTTTTGCAAAAAGGCCCTTATAATTATTTGGATCTCAACCCGCCATTCTTGCATTTATTCTAAAGAGCCCCTATGTTTCTTCGTTTTCATGCCCACTGTCCTTGGCTTGGTTTGAAATCTGATTTTATTTATTTAAATTCGAAAATTAAGTTTCAACTATTTACAGTATTGCCACTAGTCTTGTTTTAGCCACAAACTCTTCGTTTTAACTCTGATTTGATCTGTTTAAGTTGCGTTAGGTTCAAAATTGAGTAATCTACATGTTCATACTTCTGTTAAGTATGTTTCCAACTTTTAGAATTTGAGGTTAGATTTATCTATTATTTTACTAAAGGAAATCTTGTTTAGTTCATAACTTCTTCGTTTTAGCTCTGATTTTTATGATCTTCGCGTCTGTATGTTCATAGCGAGATGTAGATTGGTTTTCAAACTTTTCATCTTGATTTTATGCTGTTGGTGTACTGTTATAATCTATAGCTTTTGTTTGCTATGCATGATTGCTTCTGGATGCTTGTATGTTGCTGTGATTGTCGAGTATAGACGGTGAGCTGTTCGTGGGTGATCAAGAGTACTACTTTGACGAGCAGGATCAGCAGGAGCACTTTGTTCATGGCAAGTATATCATGGGATTATCCTTGTTTCCTATCAACTTTAATACATTTAATTCAAGTTGCATGTGTCACCTTGATAGGGATTCCCTAGAATTAAACTTATACCTTGTCACCTACGGGATATGCATTGGGTAGCTTTGCTAGTGCTCTCTTAAACCATGATCTTGTAACTTGACTAATGGTATATGCAATAAACATTAAAACATGACTTTTTAGCAACATGGAACAAGAGGGCTAGAGCATTAGGCTGTTTTTATGGTGCTCTAGATTCCTCTCCGTAAGGACTTATATGTAACTGATCATCCAGGACTTACAGTATAGCTATGACGGCGACATGGCTCTGGCTTTAGTTCAGTATGAGGACCTTTTCTAGCTTGTTAGAGGTTACCTTTATTGGCATAAGAATGGCTTGACGAATCGGGTTTAGTGCGGCCTCTGTCCCCTTTAGTATAGGTTGTGCGTCATTGTGCCATCGGGAAGAGGGGCTCTATATCTATTTGCCGAGTGAATCTAATGGCCCTAACTTGTTAGATGAACCTTTGAAAGGCTACATAGTGAACCTTGCCTGCTGACCTCGGAAGTGCTTTTGGAGTAATTAACCTGGGCGTATGGGTATCATGAGTCACAGTGAAAGTGTACAACCTCTGCAGAGTGTAAAACTGGTATATTAGTCATGCTTACGGTCACGAGCGGCCTTAGAACCCTTATGGAATAGATGGTGACTAAGAAATATTTGTTTATGCTATTCATTATTCTTGTTTACATTGATCATGTGTTTTACTTTGGGATTGAAACAACTTGATGCTACTCTTATGCTAAAAGTGTGACAACTAAAAGTTGAATGTTGTTAAACCTGTGTCAAGCCTTTTGAGCCTCACAACCCCCATGTTAGACTTGTTGAATACGACGCGTACTTATGCTTGTTTATTTTCAATATTTGGATAAAAATCCTAGGTGGGTAACAGATGGCTATGGTAATGATGACTATCCTAAGGATTACTAGACTTGTGGTCAACCAGTTGACGTCCCTATGACATGGATCTTCCGTGAGAGATTTTATCTTTATACTTCCGTTACATTTATGTGAAGACTCTGTCTTAATATTCATGATGTAATAAACACTTGTGATGACACTATCTATGATTTGTTAGCTTATGTGTGTGACTGAACTCTAGGCACACATAAGATTTTGCATCCCATTTTATCCTTAAAATCGGGTGTGACAGATTGGTATCAGAGCCGTGTTGACTGTAGGATGCAAGCCAAGTTAACAATGGTCGTTTTAGCCTGTTTTGCTTCACTCATTTCATGCTTTCCATCTCACCCATGTTATTTGCTAAATTTTATGCTTTTTTTGCCTGACTCTGTTGTGAAAATTATTGCTTCTAATCTGACTAAATCTAATTATGTAGATGCCCCATGCCAATAAGACCACTCGCATTAGCACCAGAGGTTACTACCCGCCTCATGGCTTGTATGAGTCCATAGAGCCACATGAGGAGGAGGAACCCTAGGAGCAATAAGTTGATTCGACAGCACCTGCACCTACGCCTGAGCCATTCCAGGAAGAGCCCGAAGAAGAAGAACCCGAAGAAGTGGAGGTCGTTGCATTGTCTAAAGATGATGAGGAGGAAGACATCATTCAAGAGGATGAGCCGATCCCTCCCCTGGGATGGACTACGAAGGTCTGGTACAAGCTGGGGTGTGAGTCCTCCATCTCGCACCACTGACTTATGGGGATTCTTCAGACCTACTATGGTGATTGGGACGTAGCTGTGGAGTATGTCTGCAATGAGCATACGCATCCTCTGGAGGACACTTATTGGAAGACCAGGGTGTGCATCTCTATCAAGGATAAATAGAAGGAAGCATACTAGTTGGACTCGAATTATGTGCATCATGCTCACTGTGCCACCATGGAAGATGCAGCCACTGTAGCCTGCATGGGTCTCCATGGTCGTCGCTTTGATGATATGAAGGAAAATCAATATTGATTCCTCCCTGGCCAACACCCTGACTTGGGATGGGCAATAATGGACCCTGAAAGCATGGATCCCACCACTCAAGTGATGGTGCACTATGCCTGTGAATTAGTAGACAAGAATCGACGGCTAGAAGATCAGTTGAAGGCACAGGAGGCGACCCTTAAGAGATATCGACAAGTGATAGATGAGCAAAGGGTGTGCCTTAACCTTCCAAGGATCTATGAGGAGCTTCTCCATAAATTTTGCCCATAGATGTTGGAGTCCTTTCTAAGTAATAAGATGTTAGTAGCATGGGTCAAGTTGAGTCAAGTTGAGTCTAGTAGTGTGGTGTGAACTTTGGTGTGCCTAGTTGGATTGTTATTATGTTTATGTGTGAGTCGGATTTTTGTAATGAGTGCTAGAACTTTGTGGGCATGTCGGCAAGTTCCATAGTAAAGAATATTAAAGTTTGAGTCAATAATATAAATAGTTGGTTTGGTACATCATGTTCTCTCAGATATATTTTTCGAAGCAGTCTGCCCTTATCTCAATGCCAATCTCAATCTACTTCACAAAAAATTATGAAATTTTTATGAGAGCAACTAGACTTAAGTATCTTTATAATGCCTCTGTAATCACCCCTATATATGATCTGGTTTGAGAGATATAGCTATTTCAAGTTGAAGTTTCTGTGTAGTCTGGAACCTAAAACAGTTTCGGTTGTATCCTGTTTTTATGTTAACTATCATCAGAATCTGGGCATGTGTTTGGAATAAAAGTTGTAGATAATTTCTTAAACTTTCCAACCATGTAAAGAACGCCTCTTTTGGATAACTGAAACTCGAGATATGACTATTTTACCGAGCTGCTGATGTTGGAACTCATCCAGAAAATTTTCAGAATGTATTCTACATCTCTATAAGTGCATATAACTTGAAAATCTCTAAATTTTGAATATTTGTGTTGGATGTCAGATGTCTAGAAGAGGAAGAGGCCGAGGTTGTGAAGGTGTTCCCCAAAACTATAGTGCGGCCTCTATCCCCTTGAGTATAGGTTGTGTGTCACTGTGCCATCGGGAAGGGGGCCTCTATATCTGTTTGCCGAGTGAATCTAATGGCCCTAACTTGTTAGATGAACCTTTGAAAGGCTTCGTAATGAACCCTGCCTACTCAACCTGGAAGTGTTTTGGGAGTAATTAATCCGGGCATATGGGTATCATGACTCATAGTGAAAGTGTACAACATCTGCAGAGTGTAAAACTGGTATATCAGCCGTGCTCATGGTCAAGAGCAGCCTTGGAACCCTTATCAAATAGATGGTCACTAAGAAATATCCGTTTATGCTATTCATTATTCTTGTTTACATTTATCTTTATACTTCCGCTACATTTATGTGAAGGCTCTGTCTTATTATTCGTGATGTAATAAACACTTGTGATGATACTATCTTTGATTTCTCGGCTTATGTGTGTGACTGATCTCTTGGCGCACATAAGATTTTGCATCCCATTTTATCCTTAAAATCAGGTGTGACGCCTCATTAGCCAAAGCCGAAAACCAACACAAGAACCCAGGGGGAGAGAAGAAAGGACTCCACTCACTAATCCATGGAAGCAAAGGTCCTAGGAATGTCCATATCTGAGGACATGGCTATACGTATAGATCGATCAACTCTGTAGAGCGTATACACCTAGAACCACAAGATAACCATCATCAGCGGTGCCCCGCCTAGGTAGATACCGGGCTACCTCCCAACCGGTGCAATGCCACCCTACCACTTAGCCCTAGGCCACCCCGGAGTCCACCAAAATGCTGAGACTGTGAGACATAGTACCAGGCCCCAGAGGTCACTACGCTATCTTAGAAGGGTGTGGGCCACATGCTCATAGCTCCCTACACTACCCACTTCCAACCTAGTAGTAGTGGCACCGTCCTAGCTGGTCAGCATTTGTCCCCCGCCCATTCAGGGACAAGTGGCGTGCACGTAGGGTCCTATGATCCGGCTCTCTCGACATACTAGTCCTTAGGAGGACCAGACAGGATATCTTCTCAAAGGGAATAACCAACACCCTGTGCCTCGATGGCACCTCCATCCTAGGGCTTCATCCCACAAAGACACTCCACCCCGGGATATCCTCATCTCACATGCACCCACCAAAGGTACCTCTCATAGGGGATGCCCAGGTTGCATCCCCCTGGCAACACTCATCCAACGACTCATCTTAAGATCCTGCCTAATTGACTCAACCCTCACCACACACCAAAACGCAAACCAAGATCTTCCCAGTTGTTACCACATTATCGGCACCAAGTGCCTTATCCACTCACAAACAATCCTCCACCAAGCATCACATCAAAGATATAATGCGTTGTAGAAGCACTAGTAAGTAAGTAAGCGAGCGTCTATCCTAACAGCGGGTGTGCAAGGGTATAGGTTGGGACAAGGCATTGGCTCACAAGCAATTCTACCATGCAACCTATCACATATCATTTGCGTAAAAGTAAAGCACTAGCATGTACATTGTAGCATGTCTAATAGGATTCTACGAGGTTGGGTGGGACATGGCACCTGGGAGGTTGTCTCCAAGCTCCTCACTGTAGTCGGGGTCATGCTCCTCAGTTTGTGGCTCCTTTGGGTCTGTCAAACAAGACATATAGGCGCGATATGCGACTCCTATAGATGATCACAAGGAAGCAACAGAAATTCAAAAGATCCAAATGCACTCAAATACAAGCCTATGACATAGAGCTCATTTTTAGGAAAATCTGGACACTAGTTTCATATTTTTCTAAGGTCGTATGAATTTTCTAAGTTTAAATCATTTTCTGAAAAATAAAGGGAATTGGATTAACCAGAGGCTGACACATGGCAGCACGGGATTGGGCACGGAAACACGATCAATGATAGGTGGGACCGGCTTAATGGTCATTGGTTGACCGAGCTCAGGCTGGGCCTGGCAGACCGAATAATGGGCCGGGTTGTGCCGGTCTGGGCCGGGCTTGGCCCGAACACATGTCGCATAGGAAGGCGGCCACGTGGCGTGAGTGGGCCGCTACTGGGTTCAGGTCCATGAGGCTAGTCCACAGTGGACAGCGTGGTGTGGGTCCATGGACCGTAGGTACAGTCCATGGTGGACCACGTCCACTCCCTAGGCATACCATAGGATGTCGCTGAGCATGCACTATGCCTCATCCTAGGCTTGAAGCCTGCTAAGCAATGCCTATGTAACTTTGATGACAAGAGGCGCAGGGCCATAGACGAAGAGGTCGCCAAACTCCTGGCAGCCAGATTCATCAGAGAGGTATTCCACTCCAACTGGCTTGACAATCCTGTTCTTGTTAAAAAGAAGACTAGAAAATGGAGAATGTGCGTTGATTATACTGGCCTCAACAAAGCATGTCTAAAGGATCACTTTCCTTTGTCGCGCATAGACCAGATAGTCGACTCCACCTCAGGTTGTGAGATCCTCTCCTTTATGGATGCCTACTCGGGCTATCACCAGATCACGATGAAAGAGTCCCATTAGCTTGCAACCTCATTCATCACCCCGTATGGTGCGTACTGCTATGTAACCATGCCTTTTGGGCGGAAGAATGCTAGCACCACCTACCAAAGGTGCATGCAGCAATGCTTCGCCGACCAAATCGACCCTCTCGATCAGCCTGATCAAGCTGAGCGGCCAAAACCAACAATCACCGTCTATGTTGATGACATAGTGGTCAAAATGGCTCAAGCTTGTGACCTGATCGCAAACTTGACCGCAATGTTCATGAACCTCCGAAGGTTCAACATGACATTGAATCTTGAGAAATGTGTTTTCTGGGTTTCGATGGGGAAGCTGCTTGGATACATTGTGTCTGAGTGCAGCATCGAGGCCAACCCCGAAAAGATCACGGCCATCTCCAACATGGGCCCTATACGCAATGTCAAGGGCATACAAAGGCTTACCGGCTGTCTGGCTGCCCTGAGCTGATTCATCTCTCAACTCGGCGAATGGGGGATGCCACTCTACATGCTCCTCAAAAAGATGGATGCCTTCGTCTGGACTAAGGAAGCTCAGCAGGCTCTGTAGAGCCTCAAAGCGTCACTAACGTCGGCCCCAATCCTTGTCCCTCCCGAATGGGGAGAACCCCTCCTCCTCTATGTCGTGGCAAGCAACCATGTGCTGAGCGCTGCCCTGGTCATCGAAAGGGAGGAGCTGGGACTCCACCTTAAGGTCCAGCGGTCCGTATACTTCGTCAGGGACGTACTCACCGACCCCAAGGTCTGGTACCCCTAGGTGCAGAAACTCTTATACGCCATGCTGATGGTGACCTAGAAGCTTCTGCACTACTTCACCGACCATGAAGTCACGGTCGTCACTTCATACCCGCTCGGGGACATCGTCCACAACCGCGATGCCGCGGGATGGATCTCCAAGTGGGCACTCAAACACATGGGCCATTACATCAAGTATATCACCCATATCGCTATTAAATCTCAGGCTCTCATGGATTTTGTTGCCGAATGGATGGAGGTGCAGCTACCGACCCTAGACATCACCCACCAGTACTAGACAATGTACTTCGACGGGTCAATAATGGCACATGGCCTGGGGGATAGAGTGGTTATGATCTCCTCGGATGGGAGTAGGCTCCTCTACACCATCCGCCTCCATTTCTCAGCCTCAAACAACACCATGGAATACGAGGCCCTCATCAATAGGCTGTGCATCGCCATCGAGCTCGGCGCTACGTGACTCTACGTCTGTGGTGACTTAGAGTTGGTCATTGACCAAGTCATGAAGGAGTACTCCTACAAAAGCCCCCTCATGGTAGCATACTGCTAGGAGGTGTGCAAGCTCAAGGACAAATTCCAGGGGATCGAGTTGCATCACGTCCCCTAAAAGGACAATGATGCCGCCGATTTCCTCACAAAATTGGCCGCCAGGCGAGATCCGCCTCCGAGCGGGATCTTCATCAACGATCTCCATGAGCCATCCACCCACGTCCTGGAAGGTCCGACCTAGACACACCCTGATGCCAAGCCAGCACTCGGGGGCTCCGACCCCAGTGCCTCCTTGATGATGTCACCCGCTAACGTTGCCGTGTTGGCACTCAATCAAACCGACTAGCAAGCGCCGCTACTCGCTTACCTCCTTGAGGAGGTTCTCTCACCCAGAAGGACTAAAGCCCGATGGATCGCTCAACGCGCCAAGACCTTCATCACGCTCGGTGATGAACTCTACAAACAGAGTCCATTGGGAGTGCTCATGAAGTGCATCCCTACCAGCCAGGGGAAGAAGCTCCTCCTCGAGGTCCATGCCAGGATCTGTGGACATCACGCGGCCCCAAGGTCGCTGGTCAAAAAAGCCTTTCACCAAGGTTTTTATTGGCCCACCGCACTACGAGATGCAGAGGAGGTCCTCCATAGGTGTGAGGGATGCCAATTCTACACTAGGCAAAATCATTTGCCGGCACAGGAGCTTCAAACCATCCTCATCACCTGGCCATTCGCAGTCTTGGGCCTCGACATGGTAGGACCCCTCAAAAATGGCCTGGGCGGCTTCACTCACCTGCTTGTAGTAATCGACAAGTTCACCAAGTGGATAGAGGCCAAACCCATCACCAACATCTGCTCGGAAGAGGCGGACAAATTCTTCATTGACATCATCTATCGATTCAGCTCCCACGACTTTGGCGAGCGCAATGGGTACCTCAAGGGTGTCGCACCCATAGATGCTCAGTAGATGAGCATGGAGCTCCTAACCTTCTCATGCAGTCGAGGCAGCTCCTGGGCAGGGACGCTTTCCGCCGAGGTATGGCTGCCATGGCTAGAAGATGTCTCATCAAACTTTATGAACTGGCCAACCTGAGCAGCTACAAGGGCAAAACCTCCCACCGGCGTAGTCCTGAGCATCTTCCTCTCCGACAAGGCTCGCTCGGAGAAGACTCGCCAAATGGAGTCCATGTGCGGCTCCATCCCGACGAAAGCCTCACAAATGGTGATGAAGCGGGCGACGTGTAATACCGTCTAGTGTGCCACCTCCTTCGATGAAAGTAGCCCCTTCTCACCAAAGGCGGCCAACACCACCTTATCTACGTTGGATGGCCTCCAGCTTGACATTGTGCTCAAAAATCATGAACGAGTCTATGAGTTCTCCTTTCCCTCTCCCTTCCCCTATTTAAGAAGGAGATGCAACAGTTGTAGAAGGGCAAAGGATTGGGGAAAAAAACCCTCTCCCTTCCCTCATTCAATGCGGATGGGAAATGACGAGACATGCCCTAACTGATGGGATGCACCTTGCCTGATGGAATGGCGCCTGGTCAGACGGGATGTGGCCTAGGTATGGCCCACCACTATTGCATGACCAGACACGAGAAACAAAGTGCCACCACACGCAGGTGGCCCTCCGCCTTCCCAGGCGGCACTTGGAAAGGCCCAAGTATAGGATCTCTGCCCAGGAGAGACCATCGGGCTTCCTAAGTCAATCGGATGGCTCAGGAAAACACCGAGAGATAGGTAAGGAGCAAAGGGACACCCCATGTGGGCCATGCCAACTCCGTCATGAACGACGAGCGTGGATCCCGGTCGGACATTTCCGATTAAAGCTCTTCAAACCTCGTCACTCGAGTCATCAAGGTAACATTACCAACCCCCACTATTTCTGTATATAATCATTCATTCATCTATACACACATTCATTGATTCCATACATCCGAGGCATTGCATATGCAGTTAAATGCATCACAACGCTATGTGTTGCATCACGAAGCGGTAGTTGCCTCATTCAACATGAGCAACGATCGACCGGGATTTGAAGGTCAGCCCATGAAGGGGTCGAGGCCGCCTCGTGTCAAATAGAGCTAGGGGAGAAAACGCAGATGAGCCCCGAGCGGCCCTCATCCAATCTGCCCCAAAGCAGATAGGGTCATCTCAACCTTCTCATTCGATCCTAACCTCTGCCAAACCCACAGAATCTCCATCGAGGGGAGGCCAGTGGGCCACCCGTTTCGGTCTCCGGAATGACCCAGGCATCTGCCGGGTTACAGGTTAAGGAGTAGTGGAATGTCACATGAGGGCTATGCCGACCCCATCATGAATGACGGACCCAGATTTCACTCAATCATACCCGTTAGCAAGCTCACCGAGCGCGTCACTCGAGCCATTGAGGCAAACGATGTTAGCTCAGCCCCTCCGGTTGCTAGAAATAGCGGACGGGGTAACGCACAAAACTCAACCGACCCCTACCAAGACCAATAGGGCTTAGGGGCCCAAGACACCTAAAACTGCCTCGGTACGTCTGATGCTAGGATCCGCGAAACTCCGTCTTGTCCGATCCCTAAAAACTACCTTAGCACACCCGATGCTAGGATCCACGACTCCGTCTCGTCCGATCCCTAAACTACCTCGGCTGCCCCCGATGCTAGGATCCATGACTCTGTCTCGCCCAATCTCGAAGCTGCCTCGGCTACGCCCGACGGTAGGATCCATGACTCTACCTTGCCCGATCCCTAAGCTGCCTCAACTACGCCTAATGCCAGGATCCGTGACTCTACCTCGCCCAATCCCTAAGCCGCCTCGGCTGTGCTTGATGCCAGGATCCATGACTCCATCTCGCCCGATCCCTAAGCTGCCTTAGCGGCTCCCGATGCCAGGATCCATGACTTTGTCTCACCTAATCCCTAAACTACCTCGGTTGGACCCGACGCCAGGATTTGCAACTCCATCTGGCTTGATCCCTAAGCTACCTCGGCTGCGCCCGATGCCAGGATCCATGACTCCACCTCGCCCAATCCCTAAGCTACCTCGGCTATGGCCAATGCCAGGATCCGCGATTCTATCTCACCTGATCCCTAAGCTGCCTCAGCTGTGCCCAATGCTAGGATCCATGACTCCGTCTCGCTCGATCCCTAAACTGCCTTAGTTACGGCTGACGCCAGGATCCACGACTCCATCTCGCCCGATCCCTAAGCTGCCTTGGCTACGCCCGATGCTAGGATCTGCAACTCCGTCTGGCCCGATCCCTAAGTTGCCTCGGCTGCGCCCGACACTAGGATCCATGACTCCACCTCGCCCGATCCCAAAGCTACCTCGACTACGGCCAACGCTAAGATCTGTGATTCCATCTCGCTCGATCCCTAAGCTGCCTCGGCTGCGCCCGACACCAAGATACTAGGACCAACCGACCGAGGATGCCCACTCAGAGAGGACTAGGAAACAGACAGAGCAAGTAAGGTAGGGCACTCAAGTCAGCCGCAAAACTGAGGACCATACCCTGTACACCTACAGGAAAGTACCGACAGGACATGTGAGAAGAGTGCCTTGCAACCTTCTAGGCATGTCAGAATAGTGTTGTGGGCGCTGACATTTGCCCTACAGTGTTGTGGGCTTCCACAAAACTGCCATACCAGACGAGCACGGTAGAAACCCTTGCATGCCTCTAGGCATTAACAGTATGGCAGGCACTGACGTCTGCCATACCTGAAGAAGATGATGCAACGTCCCACATGCATCTTACATTAACAATGTTATGGCTACCTACAATAATCTTGTACCCGATGGTGTGGCAATAAGACTTAGCATACATACTCTCTCTCTCTCTTGTAAGGCCATCCCCTTCATTTATAAAAGGGGATGCACTCTCTCTCAATAGATAGATCGATCAGTACACAACAACACGAACAACACACACAATAGGAGAACCACTAGGTTCAAACCTTGAGCACACGCTCAAACACTTAGCACATAACGGAGCTCCCGTCACTCTTGGTCCTTCAGACCAGAGTCTGGCCGGACCTCTTGTACCCCCATATTTCTCCCTTCCGTTTGTAACCCCATAGCAAACTTCGAGCACCTAGGCTTAGGAATAAAGTCACCGACCGACTCAAACTAGATGTAGGGCACGTTGCCTGAACCAATATAAACCTTGTGTCATTGAGTGCTAGGCCACCTCCGATCACAACGTATAGCAAAACTACAAATATTTACGTGTTGGTCACTTTTTGCACCGACAATTACCTTGTGCCTTGATACCTACGGGGTATTGCATTGGGTAGTGTGATGCTAGTGCTCATTTAAAGACCATGATCTTGTAACGTGACTAATGACATATGCAATAAACACTAAAAGATGCTTTTTAGCAACATGGAACAAGGGGGCTAGAGCATTGGGCTGTTTTATGGTGCTCTAGATTCCTCTCCCTAAGTTCTTATCTGTAAGTGTTCATCCGAGACTTACAGTACAGCTATGAGGGCTACATGGCTCTAGCTTTAGCTCAGTATGAGGACCTTTTCTAGCTTGTTAGTGGTTACTTTTATTGGCGTAAGAATGTCTTGCCGAATCGGGTATAGGACAGCCCCTACTCTTATGTGTATAGCCGTGATGGAATTATGCCATTCGACAGGGGGGGTCCTATATATGTTTGCCGAGTGAATCTAATGGCCCTAACTTGTTAGACGAACCTTTGAAAGGCTTCATAGTGAACCCTGCCGACCTTCCATGGTAGTGGGTCAAGAGGCTGATCACCTCGGGCAAAAGGGTAGATCATGACTCAGTGAAAGTGTACAACCTTTGCAAAGTGTAAAACTAGTATATCAGTCGTGCTCACGGTCACGAGCAGCCTGAAACATTTACGGAATAGATGATGAACACTGATGATACTGATGATAAATATGCTCACTAATGATTACTATTTATGTTATTCATTATTCATGTTTACCTGATCATGTGTTTATGTGGGCTTGTGAATAAACTTGTTACCACCCAATTTGATGAGAACAGGCCCGATCTTCCGAGAGGTAGCCGGTAAGTTCGATTTGTGGAGATCTCGACGTTGGCGATCCGGCTTCAAATCAGACGCGATTCGAACCCTGCAACCGTTACACCACTGCTCCGTTGGTTATCAACCAAGCACAACTTGATTGACCTCGCCAAGAAGGCTTTTCCTGCAAGCGAATCGAAGAGCACAAGCAAGAAGGTAAAACACGCAATCTGAAATTGCAAATATGAATGTCGCGAATATCAATAGAGGGTTCAAGAACTCGGTTCCAAAGGACTAATCGACACAGTGGAGGAGATCAAGAACGGGGGCCCTGGATCACTGTAAAAGGATTTGTCACCACAGTTACAATGAACGATTCAGTTTCTCAATGGAAAACTAAACTCTAAACAAAACCCAATTGAGTAGCAGCGGCGGCGGCTGTGTTTATAGTCTAAGACTCGACCTAGGGTTGGGGACGGCTAGGGGTTGGGCGCCCACAACTTGGGCTTAAGGCCCGACACGATACATGGCCAAGTTGGCCCAAATAGGTGACGCAGCACCTTGCCGTGGTCACACAGAATGATCCACGGACCTTCTGTAGCTGGGACCAGATCCAAAACGACGGCGTCGTCGTCCCCTTTCCAACGCATCCAAGAACGGCCCGTTTCGATGTCGTATGAGGAAGTTATGACCGAAACAGTGACGACGTGTCTACTGAATCCGAGGGTGACGTGGCAGCTGAGTTGGGAACGAATTGCAACTTGGAGAAGACCATGGCGTCAGTGTGTCCAGCGTGGCGATGTCCTCATCATCCTCCCCTTCTCGAATTGGAGTCGTCCTCGACTCCATCTTGGCGATGTCCTCATCACAATTGCTAAAAGATGACTCATTAAAAGCTAATCGCAGTTAAACCAGTGTCAGCCTTTTGAGCCTTCATGGACCCCATGTTATATTTGTTGAGTACGACATGTACTTACGCTTGCTTTATTTTTTTAAAATCTTTGGGAAAATTCTGGATGGGTACCAGATTGCTAGAGTTGGGAGGAATTAGGCTTGTGATCAACCAGTCAGTTGTCCCTGTGGAATTGGAGTCTTCACCTGAAGATCAGAGTTATCTTTCGGCTGTTTGCTATCTAAGGTTATATTCTTTATACGAAGTACGTTATATATTGAGCATTGTCTTTTGATATTACCCTTACTTGTGGCTATATGTGAGATTTAATTTCCTAGGCTCACATATGGTGTGTATCTGGTTTTGTTCTTAAAACTGTGTGCTACCTAGTGCCATCCAGATAGATGATAAATAAATAAATACATACTCCCTCCTTCCTGTTATATAGTTCATTCTAGCATTCAAAATTTATCCTCAAATATAATGCATTCTAGAGGATAAAACCAATTTTGCATTAAATACTTTCCATTTATCAACTAATCACCATTAATCATGTTAATGATAGCATTTAATTAGGAAATAAAATGAGGGTACATGCGTCTTTTATGTTCTCTCTTAATTTGTCTTAAAATTCATATAATGTAGTATATTACAGGACAGAGGAAGTATATATACATACACAAAACAAATAGATAGGTTGTTACAGGTAGATAGAGATAATGCAGAGATAAAGATATAAATAGATTTTTATTTTTTTGGACTAAATAGGTAGACAGAGAGATGGATAAACAAAGATATAGTCACAACAAATAGTTAGGTAGGTACAGATAGATAGATAGATAGATAGATAGATAGATAGATAGATAGATAGATAGACAGACAGATAGCGATTGAGATTGATATTGAGATGAAGATATAGATATAGATATAGGTAGAAATAAATAAATTTTGACAATAAATCTTACTCAATGTTTTGGGGTATTCCTATATAAACACTGGCACACTAACGCAGAAAACAAATACAGATACAATGCACACCACTCCAGATCCCTAAGCAAGGTGAAACAGGAAAATAAGGAGGAAAAAATAAAAGGGTAGTATTGTCCTCTGGCGTAAGTCAACAAGTGCTATACAATGAGGAATGTATGCCTGACAAGTGCTATTTTCCTGATACTTATGATCATTTATTCAACCACTCCACCATGCCAAGGTATATAGAGAGATATAATTACTTATACTTCGCATTGTTACATATTACTACCTTGGTTCAAATAATATTTCGGTTTGTCTTTGTGTCATATTCAAATGACTCTAAAAACTTCGTCCAAGTTTGTTATGAAAAAAATAAACTAGTGCAAGTCCACATAAAATACACTATCAAAACAAACATATGTCTAGAATAAATTTAATCAAAGTAATATGTGGGTTTCGTTGCTCGAGCATTTTTCTCTAAGTTTCGTCAAAATTAGAGAAATTTTACTTAGAACAAAAGTAGAGAAATTTAACCAATCAACATGTTTTGATTTTTTTGTATTGTATTGCATGCATGTCTAACTAGGCCAAAACTAGCTCGAGGCATGGCATCATCACCACAGTTCGCCACCACCGCCACCAATGGAATCATCACCACCACGCAGTTTGTCTGAAACATCACACCATAACCAGGGGGGGCTCCGCCGCCGCCAACGTTGTCATCACCACCACGCAGTTTAACAGAGACATTACACCATCATCACCACAGGTGGCCACTGTCACCACCATGCCGTTTGTTTGAGACGTCGCACCATCATCACCAAAAGTCACGTCCGCCACCTCGAGTAACGACATTGCCACCGAGAAGTTTCTTTGAGACGTCACACTGGCATCACCACAGGTCACCACCTCCGCCGCAGTGCCGTTGTCACCACCACGCCATTTGTCTGAGACATCACACCATCATCATCAGCATAGGTCACCACCTCTGCCACCAGTGCCATCGTGACCACGCCATTTGTTTGAGAAATCACAGCATCATCACCATAGGTCGTCACTGCCACCACCAGTGTTTTCAACACCACGCCATTTATCTGAGACGTCGCACCATCACCAGCACAAGTCGCCTCCGCTACCACCAATGCCGTCACACTACTAGAGAACAGACTTTAGAACGATGTCCCAATTTGGCATTAACCTCAGCATTTTTTGCCCCCGGGACTAAAGGATCCTTTACTCTCGGTTGGTAATACCAACCGGGACTAAAGGTTCCTGCCCAACGGTCGTCCGCGGGGCAGGGATCTTTAGTCCCGGCTGGTATTACCAACCAGGTCCCGGCTGGTATTACCAACCGGGACTAAAGGTTTACCTTTAGTCCCGGTTGGTAATACCAGCCGGGACTAAAGTTTTTAGTCCCGGTTTGGGTGATGCCCCGGGAATAAAGATTAATCTTTAGTCCCGATTTGGCCCCCTAACCGGGACTAATTATCCCGGCCTATAGACCAGCTTATTTCTTCCTCCCCGAGCCCGAGCCATTCCATTCAAACTCACTGCCTCTGTTCTTCAGCTTGCTGTTGTTCTTGCTCTCTCACCCTCCATTGGTGTTGCTCTTCGATTTTGGAGGTAACAAACTTAATCCTCTTATGTTTTATCAGTAGCTTATCTCATTTTGCGATGTAGATGCATGTGTAACTTTATATGTTGGACTTTATTATGATTTTATATGTCATTTTTAACTCAAAATCACATGATGATTTGCATATATGTTTGGATAAACAAAAGTTAAATTAGTTCATCAAAATCACGCCTCGCTCGTCCTCGCTGGAGCACGCGCCATCCTCGTCCCCGGCGGCTTACGTGATCTTAGAATTAATTTTTCCATGAAATGAAAAACTTAGAAAATAGTTAGAAAATTGTAGAAAATCCATACTAGTTGAACTTGCGGACCGTGTTCAGCTCGGCGAGCATGTTCTCTGCCGAGCGGTAACGGACGTCAAGGAGGAGCTTTGATTTTACGAGGGAGAGCGGCAACGGTCGTGGAAGACCGTGTTCCCTTCCTCGTAGAATCGGAGCTCTTCCTTGGCCAAGTACGGTGCCGTCCGGTGGAGAAATGCTCGCCGAGATGATCACGTAAGCAAGGTCAACTAGTACGGATGGTTATTTATTGAAACATGTTTTTGAGCTATAATTTGATGGATATTTGATAACTTCAGACCAACAAATGTCATCTACAAATGTTACTATCCTCGGCAACCTAAATGCCCGCGAGCTCGCCGATATCGAGCAGGTCACTTATAATTATTTTTTCCATGAAATGAAATACTTAGAAATCATGCCTTTTATTTTTAGAATTAAATTTTCCATGAAATGAAAAACTTAGAAAATAGTTAGAAAAATATAGAAAATCCGTGCTAGTTGAACTTGCAGACCGTGTTCATCTCGGCGAGCATGTTCTCTGCCAAGCAGTAACGGACGTCAAGGAGGAGCTTTGATTCTACATGGGAGAGCGGCAACGGTCGTGGAAGACCGTGTTCCCTTCCTCGTAGAATCAGAGCTCTTCCTTGGCCAAGTACGGTGCCGTCCGGTGGAGAAATGCTCACCGAGATGATCACGTAAGCAAGGTCAACTAGTACGGATGGTTATTTATTGAAACATGTTTTTGAGCTATGTGATTTCTATGTCATTTTTAGCTCAAAATCACATGATGATTTACAATAGTAAAATCACTTGATAGTTTGGTATTTTACTATTATACATAGTACATATTTCATGGTTTAGTTAGATAAATAAATAATTTTAGTTTTGTTTAAATATATTATTTTAGAAAATGTGAAATTTACACTAGTTTGCAAAAATAAGTATAGAAAGTAGATGACAACTGGTACCGGATCCTCGGCCTCTCGTTCGGTTGCGAAACGACTGAGGCCATAACTCCCTCTCATTATCTGCGGCAAGTGTAAGCAGAAGATTGTGATGGAGTAGCGAGTCAAGAGACAGGGACCCAACAAGGGTCGTGTTTTCTACAAGTGCCCAGATCGCGATGTGAGTTTCTTACGCATTTGATTATTATGGCTAATTGACCTGCTTTTCTTGAATATTTTTGACTAAATATTTTTTGGCTTTAATTTCAGTGGGAGGGCAATGGATGTGATGGTTGGTACTGGGAGGAAGATTATGCTACATACGTGCAGAATTCGGGTGCGCTTGAGGTAGTGGCTGCTGATGATGAGGCAGTGAGCCAGCAGGAGAAGCTTATTGATATTCAATAGACGAATGATTTGTCTGTTTAGTTGTGTACGGTCATGAAATAATTATGTTACTGAAGTGCATTGTAGTTTTAGTTTGTTTAGTGATAGTTGGGATTGCTTATGTTGTAGCCAGGCTTAGTTAATTAATCAACCGTGTGTGTGTCATCTATGTTGTGTAATAAAATACTTAATTATGTTCAAGGTTTTCATAATTTGTCGTGTAATGCAGATTATGTCACACCATTGGATGTACAATGCCGATCGCCGCTCCTAAGACTTTATTGAGGGTGTGCACTATTTCTTAGGTGTGGCCGAGGCAAATAAGCGGGATGGTTTCATGTGCTGTCCATGTGCCATATGTAAGAATTTAAAGGAATATTCAAGCTCAATGAGTCTTCATTCACATTTGCTTAAGTTAGGTTTCATGTCAAACTATATATGTTGGACTAAGCATGGAGAAAGCGGGGTCATGATGGAAGAATGTGAAGGAGAAGATTTAGACATTGATGACATTATTGCTCAGTATGGTGCCTTTGATGATACTACAATGGGGGGAGATGAAGAAGAGGTAGCGACAGAAGATGATCTCGGTGATGCTCTTGGCGATGCCATTCGTGATGCACAACAAGAATGCGAAAGTGAAAAAGAGAAAGTTAAGTTCGAGCGCATGCTTGAGGATCATAGGAAGTTGCTATACCCGACGGCCGAAGAGGGGCAAAAAAAGTTGGGTACAACACTGGAATTGCTACAGTGGAAGGCAAAGAATGGTGTATCCGACAAGGCATTTGGGAATTTATTGAACCTCATAAAGAAGATGCTTCCGAAGCCAAATGAATTGCCCACCACTATGTACGAAGCAAAAAAGGTTGTCTGCCCTTTGGGATTAAAAATCTAGAAGATACATGCATGTCCTAATGACTGCATCCTCTACCATGGCAATGAATACGAGAATTTGGATGAATGCCCGGTATGTAAAGCAACGCGATATACGATCAGGCGCGATGATCCTAGTGACGTCGAGGGTGAACAACATCCTAGAAAGAAAATCCCGCCAAGGTTATGTGGTATGCTCCTATAATACCACGCTTAAAATGTTTGTTCAGAAATAAAGACCATGCAAAGTTGTTGCGGTGGCATAAAGAAGACCGTAAGGTAGACAATATGCTGAGACACCCAGCTGATGGGTCCCAGTGGAGAGCGATAGATAGGGAATTTCCAGAGTTTGCAAATGAGGCTAGAAACTTAAGGTTCACCTTAAGTACAGATGGTATGAATCCTTTTGGGGAGCAGAGCACTAGTCATAGCACTTGGCCAGTTACTCTATGTATCTACAACCTTCCTCCATGGTTATGCATGAAGCGGAAGTTCATTATGATGCCGATCCTCATCCAAGGTCCGAGGCAACCTGGCAACGACATTGATGTCTATCTGAAGCCATTAGTTGAAGAACTTCTAGTTTTATGGAACAAACCAGGTGTACGTGTCTGGGATGAGTACAAACAAGAACACTTTGACCTACGAGCAATGTTGTTCATAACAATCAATGATTGGCCTGCTTTAAGTAATCTTTCAGGTCAGACAAACAAAGGATATAATGCATGCACACATTGTTTTGATGTGGTTCAATGTCTTGTCAGCTTTGAGTTGGTGTTCCCTCCATCCTTCTTTAATATCATGACACACCTCCTAGTTCATTTGGTGAAGGAGATTAGTATTCTTGGACCTGTGTTCTTACATAACATATTCCCCTTCGAGAGGTTTATGGGAGTCTTGAAGAAATATGTGAAAGTCCGTTCTAAGCCTGAAGGAAGCATCACCTAGGGCTATGGAACAGAGGAGGTCGAATATAATAATGCTCGAGATGAGAATTAGATGTAATTATATGCGTGCGTGTATTTATATTAGCAGCATAGAATACGTACATAAAAACATATTATATATTAAACAAATATGTGTAACTGAACTGAAAACAAATTAAACAAAAAAAAGAAAAAGAAAAGGAACCTTTAGTCCCGGTTGGGGTTACCAACCGGGACTAAAGGGTGCGGCCACGTTTGCTCGGCTAGAGGGCCTTTAGTCCCGGTTGGTAACACCAACCGGGACTAAAGGTCCCTCTTTAGTCCTGGCTCGATGACCCGGGACTGAACGTTCCACCTTTAGTCCCGGGATCGTTGTCCCGGCGCGGTAACCGGGACTAAAGGCCGTTACCGCCCGGGACAACAAGTCCATCCTGCAGTAGTGTCATCACCACCTAGCGTTTTGTCCGAGACGTCACACTGGCGTCACCATAGGTCACCACTGCCGCCACCTGTGTCATTGTGACCACCATTCCATTTGTCTGAGACATCGCACCATCATCACAACACATCATCTCCGCTGCAACCTCCAGTGCCCTCGTCACCACCACATTGTGACAGAACCGCCCAATTTATACAAGATCAAGTACGGCTGTCCCCACTTAACATGTTGACACGCGCATACTCTCACTTATATAAACCCGGTAGTCTGCCGAGTGTCACACAGGACCTCGGTAAATCAACATCACAACCAAGATCACGTGATTAAGCAAATACACCTCACATACACAGAGTTGCAGCGGAAATAATATTACAAATAGATTCATAAATAATAATACAAGTTTGGATTTCAAAACCGATTAGTGAAAACAACATTGCTTTCGAAGGATTTCATTAATATGAGTTCCAAATACATTGCTAGCATGAGTGACATCCTCAGACAAAAGCATGTAGATGAGAAGTGAATATAGAGTCATCGAGCCCACCGGTGGTTAGCCACCATCCTCAGCAGGTCAAACCTTACCTGCAACATGGTGGGATAAACCCTGAGTACTCGAATGTACTCAGCTAGACTTACCCATCATAAACCAAAAATAAAATTGACTCCAAGAAGTATGCAAGGCTTTATAAGTGGAGGTAGCTTGACAACATTTTGCATAAAAAGCGATTAACTCAATTATACAATTATAATTCTGTCATCAAGTTAATTAGAACTATCCATCTCTAGATTAGCAACTATCCTGTGCCAAACATGTGGTATATCTTTTTAGAGCATACAATAGTAACCATAGCAGGTATAGTAATTCCATGTTTATTCGAACCATCACATTCCATAATCCAATTACAACGATGTTGGGACTAGCCAAGTTTCTCACTATCCGGGAGAGACGGCGATTCGAATTGATTTCAACCAGCTGGGAATTTATTCCTAACACAAACCTAGGCAGACCAGATCAACGGTCACCTTAGGTCACCTTTGGTACAACTCAGGTACACATTTCACGGGTCCGTACCGCGCCGCACAATCTGGGACACCAGATACCAGGACGTTCAGGCCTAGCCTGCCCTTGGGCTCAGTCTGATCGTCCCCCGGAAGGAGCGCACAACAGAACGGGTCCTGGCCTAAGTTGAATTACTTGGCTTCGCGGTCGGAACGAGTTATCCGGCTAGCTAAGTGAGAGGCATGCGTTCAATCTTGTCAGAAGCGCCAACAACAGTACGGTCCTTAATCGACACGGACGGGGATAGATCCACACCCAAGACCTCCACGTCTTGTTGCTTCGCTATCGACATCCGGCCCGGTCTCGATTTTCTTTTATCCCAAGGTTTTGTTCCACGATAGCAAATATAGCCAACCGTGCTCCGGTATCCACATATATCTCGCAGGTGACAGGATATCACCCGACTTCTACCGGTCTAAGCATGGCTAAGCATATATTCGATCCTGGACCTATACCGGTTAAAGGTGTAATATCTGGACAAGGAATTTATATGCATCAAGTGGTTCCATTCAACTCTTATAACCTAATGCATCAATCATAAGTACTTAAGTAATCATTTGTAAAATACTGGGAGACTTTAAATGCTCCGGGGCTTGCCTGGGATCCGACACAAGTCAGTTCAGTTAGCTTGCACCGACTTGGTGACATCTCCGGTCCTAACACTTGCTTAGTCCTTCCATCTTCGGGATAGATCCACCAAACCCAATCTTTTTGAAAAGCTTAAGAAAAGTACTAAAACTCATGTATTGTCATCAAGCCATGATTCATAACTTAACTAAGCTAATTAATTCAAATATCCAGGACTATTCAGAATAGGAGCAAGGCAATACAGGTAATTTGTTATTTTTATAGATCTTAAACTATAAATCCTAAACTCCTGAAATTTTTACCAGACAACAACAATCACCTTAATAGCACTCCACAAAAATTTCACATTTATTTGAGCACAACAACTGCAGTTATAAAAAAACAAGTAAGACTAGCATTCAAACCCTGACTGCACAAATCCATTTTTACAGCTAAAACTTTAAACTAAAACATGACATATTATAGATCTCGTGCATAGAGAATTTCACAAGGATTCCAAAAAGTCCTCATTTACTATTTTACGAATTTTCTACGATTTACTATGAATTTCCAAAGTTCCTGCAAAATAATTACAAACCAGTCCTTATGGCACTATTCACATGAGTCAAAGGTTCTGCAGAAAGGTCCCTCCCTTATGTCGAATTTTAAGACGAAGTCCCTGACGCGAATCACAGCAGGGAGGTCATCGGAAAGCTTGCGATTTCGGCCGGAGGAGGCTCGTCGGCGGCGATGGGGCGGCGGCGGAGCACCAGGGGCCTCGCGCGCACCCATGGGACAACTCGTCTTGGCACGAGGCGGCTCGTGGTGGCCCGGCCACGTGCGCCGGCGGCCATGCCCACAGCACCACCGGCGGCAGGGCACTCCGGCGACCACGGTGGCTAGGAAAGGGGCGCAGGAGTGGCGGCTCGAGCTAGAGATGGTGATGACGCGCTAGGTTGGGACGGAGAAGGCCTGCAGCAGCGGCAACGAGCTCGGCTCGGGAGCTCTGCAGCGGCGGCCATGGTGGCTCCGCTCTGGTGCAGCCAGAGCGCGAGCGAGATAGCGAGAAGGGACGGGGCAGCACTGGCGCGTGGTTATGGATGAGTAGGGCGTGCGGCAGCGTGTTGCACAGGGGGTAGGACGCGCGTCGGCCAGCTGCGGCCACGTGGCAATGGTGGGAGCGCGCCCTGGTGCATGGCTGACGTGTTGGCCTGCTGTCGAACACCTGGCGTGCGTCGGCGTGGGCAAGGTGGGGAGCCGATTTGGGCCACTTCCAGGCCGAATCAGACCTTGGGCCAAAAATGAAGTTTGCTCACCTCGGCCTGCTCTACATTTCTCATTTAAGTTGCCAAGTCATTAGAGCTCTAGATCAGCGGATAATTAGTGTCCTATTAGCCAGTGTCAATGGATTGACAGCGATTACCAAACTCCAAAAATCGATGGTCAAGACAAGGTCCAACGAGTGCCATCTTTATACATGCTCTTCGCCATCATGTACACTCCAACTTTTATCTTTGGACCAAATTGAGTTGCTTAACAAACTTTGGAGAACGCGAGACGTCAATGCCGATGTCGATGAATTTCTAGACTTAGAATATTTCTAAGTGCTGAAATCAGCAGCAGGTTCCAACTTCGAGCCTCTGTTTGACTTATTTCCAAGTTGATCTAGCTCTTGGTCCAAAAACAAAGTTTGTTCTACATGATATGGACTACAACTTTCATTTAAGATCCAACCTCAAAACTGGTATAGAACCTACTGTTCTACTTTGACCAAAGTAGGATCACGATGGAGCTTAAATTATCCTCTTTGATCCATTGGAGCGTTTTCTTGGCATTTGCCCAACATGAACCTTTCATGACTTTTGTTGTAGAATTCATCTAGAGTCATTTTGGCAAGGTTGCAAGGTTTGGTTGACATCTCATGCTCTCATTCACTTAATAGTGCAATTCAAGCACTTTGTAAAATCATTCCAACAAGGATATAACTTATCATTTCATGTGACTTTTTGATTCGAAACTTCATGAAACTTTTCCATGGATCAATATAGATGGGTATTGATGTGAGACACATGAAGATATTCCCATAACACCAGCCAAGCATATATCTTGAAAAGGGCCTATATGTAAAGCAAGGGTGCAATATCCAAGTTTAGGTTGGGACTCATTTCCATAGGTTTGACCTTGACATCTTCATCATCACTTAACATGCCATGTTTGAGCTCAAACCCATTGCTTAACTAGTGGCAAACACCTGGGGTGTTACAGCCCTCCCCCCTTAAAGGAATCACGTCCCGAGATTCGATGCAAAAGACTTTTAAGGGAAGAGAAACATGTCAACCAGTTTCCAACATCAGTGATAGCATTAGGCTACTTAACTTCGGAGTATCAGAGAGACTAATTTGGTCACGACACTTTCTGATACTTGCTCTTCATCGTAAGCTGTTGTCTGAAGAATTTCCTTCGTTGGCGTCCATAAAGCATTGTTACATTGGAAGAAATCTAAGATAGCACTGTCCTACGTACTTCGTCCTCGATGTACGAAGAGTGATACAAGTATATACTAAATACTTGTAACATCTACTTTCCTAGTGGATATAGCATGGACCTTATGGACTTTGCACTAGACCGCAGTCTATTGACGGATATTCCTTGCAATGGTGCTATATTTGCTCCCAAGGTTTGAAAAGCAATTCTCTACAAAAGTGGCTTGAGCACAACTTCTCGTAAAGGATGTGATCATAAACAGGTAAACGTCCTTTGAGGGTATGAGAAGCTAGTTAACCAATATCCAAACTGGTTGTAGCGGTGCAATCACTCAAATGTCAACTGATGGAAAGCTACATAATGTTCCATGTGCGCAGTGCTCTTTCTTTGATAACAATATTGTATGGTCTGAGTCTGCTGAGTGAGTGGTAAACGTAGTAGCTGACTCTGTTGGCTCAACGTTCTCGATGATCATTCCTTAGGGAGCCTTTGGATCCAAGTTGCAACAGTGATCTGGGTTGAATCTGATGCAATCTCTTGGGTAAAACACATATAAGGTACCAAAGGCATGTCAGCATCGGAGAACCATTGACGTAGAAGGATGTTAGAGAGGCTTGGAAGACAACACAAGTTGCAAGTAATCACAAAACTAGGGACTAGTTCACTACCAAGCAGGTTGAGTACAATTTGCCTTCGTGGTGCAGTTGCATAGCAAGTTGGGTTGACTTGTATCGTAGCAAAACTAGCCTTCTTAAACTATATTTGACATCGAGGCTTCCATTCTTAGGCCAATCAATATCTCGAAAACCATAATCCAAAAATATATGGTTTGACACCTTTCCAATTACTTTTGACTCGTAAGGGCACAATTTGACTTCTAGAACACCTTGACTGCTCACGCATTGTTGATGTAAGAAGGCAAAAGCAAGGCACATAGGGGTGCAATTAGTGTTCTCTTGGGTATGGAGGGTTGTCTAACAGCAATACACCTACAAGTTGTAATTTCTAGGCATGAATTACGAACACAACCTTTTAATGCAAAGGATGATCGCCGTCACAGCGAAATTGCAGATTCTGTACCCTTTGGTTTTCTATTCATACTTCACAAACTAATGCTCCAATATGCACAAATTTTGGTGGGCATGTAGATCCATGGGTCTTCTAACTACTCACCAAAATTCAACTCAACCGGACACCGTTTGACCATCCAAACCATTCATCTACCAAAACTGCTCTGTTCTGAAATGACAGCAAACCGAGCCGACAAGATATCTCTCAAATCCGATGTTTCACTCAACCAATACTCAAACCAACTTAAGGTATTGAAGGGTCCTAAGCAAGGAATGAGATCACCAAGTTTGGGGTCAATCCAACTTAGTCCTGGCTTGAAGATAACCGGTTTAGTGCCACAAAATCTGGACAGATTTCTCGTTCTTCCTTTATAACCGCGGTAGCTTTCTCGCTTAGGATGGAGGCTAGGATTTTCCTTACATGCCTCTTAGGAAACAACCTCAACCATTGATTTCGACACCAACTCGACGATGCACAAACATTGGACTGGTGGGCTATTTTCACAGGGCGCAAAGCATACTCTTCCCGGAGGGACTGTCCTACAGAGATAAGGAACAATTCCTATATATCCTTTGGCACTTCGTCCAATAGAACCTTGAACAAATCCATTTGTGGTACCTAGGGTCACAATGATGCTGATCGAAACTAGGGATATGCTTTCTCTAGTTCTACACTTAGCTGATACAACATCTTGCATTGCTGAACGTCCTTGCTATTTCTTTGCTTAGCATTGTTCTGTGAGATCTGGCCTTCGTAGTTACCAAAGAGTCATTACCTGACTGGAGACTAACTTTCCTACTGGTAACTAATCAGTTGTCTCTCAACACTAAAAAGGTTCCAAATCTTCACTCTTGATAATAAAAATTGTGGTCGAAGCATACAGATGGTCGCCATTGAAGTCAACAGAAAGGGGTCACACCAAAGAAGGTCGGTTCGTCTACGTGATCCTTATGCACCTCAAGATTGAGAACTTGGACATGAACTTATATACCAGGTGACCTATTACAACACATAATACATTGGTCCATTTATCATCCGACTGATCACTTGTTCAACCTTAAGTGTGGTGCACCTTTCTGATCCAACGAAAATGACATAAGTTGCTCACTAGATGACCGACGTCATTACAAGGACAGTCATGTCGAGTAGAGTCACTTGTCTACCACCACTTGCAGTCTGTTTATGTTCCTGTTAGTGACCTGTTCTTCAAAGGTTAACCATTGGACGACTTCAAAAGGGAGTCCAATTGCATTTGATTCAACGTACATATCTTCTACCACGCTATGGAGAGATAACCAAGGAAGAGCTCACGTGAAAATAACACATCGGTGCAGTTCTGCAATGGATCATGACTAGAAACCTCAATACCAGCGCGTGCCGAGCAGCACAGACTTGTGTGTGCACCCACAGGAGGCTCTCAATTTTGTCGCGGCACCGTAGATCGCTAATCGTGGCACCATTACTGAACATACAACCCACAAGAAATGTCACATGGCACAAATTGGGTTACTTAGGAGCAAATACTATGCGAAGGAGGGATAGCAAACAAAGGTAGTCACAAGGTTAGGAGTCAATAAGCAGGGGATCCAAAGATTTAAAACACAGCGCGAGAGAGCATAGCCTAATTGCCGAAGGCAACTAAGTAGGAGACTCTTGCTGAATTTCCATATACGCCTTGTGTCCACCAAGTGATTACCAGGTCAAGATTAACATGAGATTTGGTCTTGTCGAGTAGCAACATGAGATCAAGACTGATAAATATTCAGAGACTTGAAAGAGTTGGGGACAAAACAAATGAGATTCAAGGGACAGAGCCATTGCACTGACTAGGGATTCAGTTGATAAAGCAATGACAGGATCTGTGAGGAAAAGGTTCCAAAGCCAGAGTAGATGGCGATTAGAGTTGCACCAGATCATCAGGAGGAGAAGGAGCAATGAAGTCCGACAAGGATTTCGGAGCAAGGTCCTTCCACAAAAGAGTGGGACAACCATGACACATGCAAGCATTCAAGGGAACTAAACTTGGGCCTAAGGTCAAGCAAAGGCATGGATAAAGGTCTTCGTAGCGCAACGTTCACGGCTAGCAACCACGTGTACAGGCTCAGGCTCCTAAGAGAGAACTTAATTGAAAACGACAACCATGAGATTACCAAAACTTGGACGTTGTTCCAGGATAGCGCTCTTCAACACTCATATACTTTCCGAGGACAAAAGGAGTGACAGCTACGGCACTACCTAGATTACGAGCATCCGCACCTACATCCTGGTCTTAAGCAAGCATTTTGAAATACTCAATCTAATTAGCTTAAGTGACTATTACTAAGCACAAAGCTCGCACCTAACAAGTAGTCACCTACAACAACACTTGCTACACATATCATGCAAAACATGGTGGTAAAGTATTGTTATCTTTTAATTCCTTTTTTTTGAGTAGGTGGATATCTCTACAAAACAAGTTTTGCTAACATTTAGCAATTTAGTTTTCAAAGGGGTGAACCTTTTGCTAACTATTAACTTGTCATCTATTTCCTTTGGAAGCAAACATACAAGGTAAAGCTAATCACACACTATCTTCAAGCACATCTATTCAAGCAGCATGGAACAAGGCACTTTGTCTAGCTTCACACAAGGAAGATAGTAGCATCACATTGGTCACAAGTTACTTAGTATTAGAACAAGGTGAGGGAAGCATATTTATGCACAAGCACAATCATGATGCATGCTTGTCCTATTCGCCCTCACAAAATTGCCAGCCTAAGGTGGCAATCACGTTCTATATCGGTGGCATAACACGTACTCTCTCGACATATAGCTAGTCGTCAGCTATATTCAAGCTACGCATTCGTGGTTAGTGACCTGCAGGCAAATTCATTGCAGCCCATTCCCATAAAAGATAAATAAGCACACAATGACAGCAGTAAACTAAGATACTTTCCATATATACATCCCTAGATATATATACATCGGTATCCATAGCTACCCGATAAATATACCCACAATTAAGTACCTTCATATATACATGTGTGTAACACGTAAATATTCTAGTAACCATAGCTAACTCTCCCCTAGACCGATAGTTGGACGGTCATGCTCTCACAACTCACACTTACCTAGGCGTAGAGGCAATTGATTCATACATTATCATTCAAGCGAATGGCATCCATACAATAGCACGCCGTATGGACGACGAAAGAAAAATTGCAATAAAGTACATCCACCAAAGTTAGTACTTAGATAGCCACCTAATAGTCCTTAACTAGGCATAAAGGAGGATGTCGCTAGCATAGTTTTGCAATTAAGTTTTGACAAATTTGCCTATCGCTAAAGTTTTAGTCAAAATAGGCTTTTTAAAACCAAAACTTTGTTTTTAAAACGACGTACATGACAGTATTATGCTTAATCTCGCTCTGATACCAGCTGTGATAGAACCGCCCAATTTATACAAGATCAAGTACGGCTGTCCCCACTTAACACGTTGACACGCGCATACTCTCACTTATATAAACCCGGTAGTCCGCCGAGTGTCACACAGGACCTCGGTAAATCAACATCATAACCAAGATCACGTGATTAAGCAAATACACCTCACATACGCAGAGTTGCAGCGGAAATAATATTACAAATAGATTCATAAATAATAATACAAGTTTGGATTTCAAAACCGATTAGTGAAAACAACATTGCTTTCGAAGGATTTCATTAATATGAGTTCCAAATACATTGCTAGCATAAGTGACATCCTCAGACAAAAGCATGTAGATGAGAAGTGAATATAGAGTCACCGAGCCCACCGGTGGTTAGCCACCATCCTCAGCAGGTCAAACCTTACCTGCAACATGGTGGGATAAACCCTGAGTACTCGAATATACTCAGCTAGACTTACCCGTCATAAACTAGAAATAAAATTGACTCCAAGGAGTATGCAAGGCTTTATAAGTGGAGGTAGCTTGACAACATTTTGCATAAAAAGCGATTAACTCAATTATACAATTATAATTCTGTCATCAAGTTAATTAGAACTATCCATCTCTAGATTAGCAACTATCCTGTGCCAAACATGTGGTATATCTTTTTAGAGCATACAATAGTAACCATAGCAGGTATAGTAATTCCATGTTTATTCGAACCATCACATTCCATAATCCAATTACTACGATGTTGGGACTAGCCAAGTTTCTCACTATCCGGGAGAGACGGCGATTCGAATCGATTTCAACCAACTGGGAATTTATTCCTAACACAAACCCAGGCAGACCAGATCAACGGTCACCTTAGGTCACCTTTGGTACAACTCAGGTACACATTTCACGGGTCCGTACCATGCCGCACAATCTGGGACACCAGATGCCAGGACGTTCAGGCCTAGCCTGCCCTTGGGCTCAGTCTGATCGTCCCCCGGAAGGAGCGCACAACAGAACGGGTCCCGGTCTGAGTTGAATTACTCGGCTTCGCGGTCAGAACAAGTTATCTGGCTAGCTAAGTGAGAGGCATGCGTTCAATCTTGTCAGAAGCGCCAACAACGGTACGGTCCTTAATCGACACGGACAGGGATAGATCCACACCCAAGACCTCTACGTCTTGTTGCTTCACTATCGACATCCCGCCCGGTCTCGATTTTCTTTTATCCCATGGTTTTGTTCCACGATAGCAAATATAGCCAACCATGCTCCGGTATCCACCTATATCTCGCAGGTGACAGGATATCACCTGACTTCTACCGGTCTAAGTATGGCTAAGCATATATTCGATCCTGGACCTATACCGGTTAAAGGTGTAATATCTGGACAAGGAATTTATATGCATCAAGTGGTTCCATTCAACTCTTATAACCTAATGCATCAATCATAAGTACTTAAGTAATCATTTGTAAAATACTGGGAGACTTTAAATGCTCCGGAGCTTGCCTGGGATCCGACACAAGTCAGTTCAGTTAGCTTGCACCGACTTGGTGACATCTCCGGTCCTAGCACTTGCTTAGTCCTTCCATCTTTGGGATAGATCCACCAAACCCAATCTTCGAGTTCGGCTCCACATCACATCCTTCACGTGGTTTATCTAGCGTACCTAAATGAGATGCAAGATGCAGGTGTATGAATACATGGAAGTGCAATAGGCAATGCATTGCATGCAGTAAGTAAGACAAGCACAAGGTTACATTAACATGCACAAGCACTTCACATTGCTTACTATAAATATCGCACAATTTATCATGCCACGATAGCAAAGAAGATGACAACACCAAGCATGACACAAGTTTCCCAAGATCTCAGGTACTCTAACTCAACCATCATCAAAGGTATGAGCCACACTTAGCAATATACAAGCGAACAACTAAAATGGGAATCTGTCAATTTCTGGACATGCAAACAGCAGCTACAAGATTTAGCTATAACTGTAGTTACACAAATCCAAATGACTTGAAAGAAGACATTCTGGAAAGCTTATGAAATTTTCGACAATTCATATTTAATCATCTTAGCATGATTCTCAAGTTAACTAAGTCAAATATACCCATTTACAGAAACTGGTCTAAACAAGATAGAGAGTAATCAATTCTGTAACCCAACTTTAAACAGGCATAACTCACAAACTACTTGGCCAAATACCACCAAATTTTAACAGAATCTAGATACATGAATTATCTACAACTTTGTTATTATCACCAAAAACTCATTCAAATCCTAACTAGATCAAACACTAGCATCTTTCAGATCTGCTCAGAATAAAATCAAAACTTGCTAGAAGACTTAAAAGTCATGTAACTCCTAAACTATCAGGCCTATGGTCTTACAATTTGAACACAAGCAAGATTATGAAATTTGCTACAACTTTTGTATTCCCTATAACCATAGCAAACATCATTTACACCACGAAAATAATTGCACAAGCAAAACTGCAAATCCAGCCCAACAGCAGTGGTATAGAAAACGGATAGCATCATCAGAGAAGCATAACTGGAGTTCTAGACCTCCAACAAACATGAACCATAACTTTTTGAAAAGCTTAGGAAGTTACCTACAACTTTCGTATTCTCATATTAAGATGATTCTACAGTTAGAAGGGTCAACTAATCCAATAATTGCATCTCTGTCCAAAACATAGACAGAAACTAACATGCCATTTTAAACAGCTATAAATGGAGTTATACTTGTCCAATAAATGTGGTTCTGGACTTTTTAGAAAGCTTAGCAAATTCTAAACAACTTTGTTGTAAACACCTAAAGCTAATTCTACCAGTAAAAAGGCCCCACAGTAAGAAAAAGGAAACCCCTCTCTGGGTTTAGGCAGAAACAGCCACTGAGATTCAAGCAACTATAACTCAAGATCTACTTAACCAAAAATCATGGTATTTATCTTTTTGAAAAGCTTAAGAAAAGTACTAAAACTCATGTATTGTCATCAAGCCATGATTCATAACTTAACTAAGCTAATTAATTCAAATATCCAGGACTATTCAGAATAGGAGCAAGGCAATACAGGTAATTTGTTATTTTTATAGATCTTAAACTATAAATCCTAAACTCCTGAAATTTTTACCAGACAACAACAATCACCTTAATAGCACTCCACAAAAATTTCACATTTATTTGAGCACAACAACTGCAGTTATAAAAAAACAAGTAAGACTAGCATTCAAACCCTGACTGCACAAATCCATTTTTACAGCTAAAACTTTAAACTAAAACCTGACATATTATAGATCTCGTGCATAGAGAATTTCACAAGGATTCCAAAAAGTCCTCATTTACTATTTTACGAATTTTCTACGATTTACTATGAATTTCCAAAGTTCCTGCAAAATAATTACAAACCAGTCCTTATGGCACTATTCACATGAGTCAAAGGTTCTGCAGAAAGGTCCCTCCCTTATGTCGAATTTTAAGACGAAGTCCCTGACGCGAATCACAGCAGGGAGGTCGTCGGAAAGCTTGCGATTTCGGCCGGAGGAGGCTCGTCGGCGGCGATGGGGCGGCGGCGGAGCACCAGGGGCCTCGCGCGCACCCATGGGACAACTCGTCTTGGCACGAGGCGGCTCGTGGTGGCCCGGCCACGTGCGTCGGCGGCCATGCCCACAGCACCACCGGCGGCAGGGCACTCCGGCGACCATAGTGGCTAGGAAAGGGGCGCAGGAGTGGCGGCTCGAGCTAGAGATGGTGATGACGCGCTAGGTTGGGACAGAGAAGGCCTGCAGCAGCGGCAACGAGCTCGGCTCGGGAGCTCTGCGGCGGCGGCCATGGTGGCTCCGCTCTGGTGCAGCCAGAGCGCGAGCGAGAGAGCGAGAAGGGACGGGGCAGCACTGGCGCGCGGTTATGGAAGAGTAGGGCGTGCGGCAGCGTGTGGCACAGGGGGTAGGACGCGCGTCGGCCAGCTGCGGCCACGCGGCAATGGTGGGAGCGCGCCCTGGTGCATGGCTGACGTGTTGGCCTACTGTCGAACACCTGGCGTGCGTCGGCGTGGGCAAGGTGGGGAGCCGATTTGGGCCACTTCCAGGCCGAATCAGACCTTGGGCCAAAAATGAAGTTTGCTCACCTCGGCCTGCTCTACATTTCTCATTTAAGTTGCCAAGTCATTAGAGCTCTAGATCAGCGGATAATTAGTGTCCTATTAGCCAGTGTCAATGGATTGACAGCGATTACCAAACTCCAAAAATCGATGGTCAAGACAAGGTCCAACGAGTGCCATCTTTATACATACTCTTCGCCATCATGTACACTCCAACTTTTATCTTTGGACCAAATTGAGTTGCTTAACAAACTTTGGAGAACGCGAGACGTCAATGCCGATGTCGATGAATTTCTAGACTTAGAATATTTCTAAGTGCTGAAATCAGCAGCAGGTTCCAACTTCGAGCCTCTGTTTGACTTATTTCCAAGTTGATCTAGCTCTTGGTCCAAAAACAAAGTTTGTTCTACATGATATGGACTACAACTTTCATTTAAGATCCAACCTCAAAACTGGTATAGAACCTACTGTTCTACTTTGACCAAAGTAGGATCACGATGGAGCTTAAATTATCCTCTTTGATCCATTGGAGCGTTTTCTTGGCATTTGCCCAACATGAACCTTTCATGACTTTTGTTGTAGAATTCATCTAGAGTCATTTTGGCAAGGTTGCAAGGTTTGGTTGACATCTCATGCTCTCATTCACTTAATAGTGCAATTCAAGCATTTAGTAAAATCATTCCAACAAGGATATAACTTATCATTTCATGTGACTTTTTGATTCCAAACATCATGAAACTTTTCCATGGAACAATATAGATGGGTATTGATGTGAGAAACATGAAGATATTCCCATAACACCAGCCAAGCATATATCTTGAAAAGGGCCTATATGTAAAGCAAGGGTGCAATATCCAAGTTTAGGTTGGGACTCATTTCCATAGGTTTGACCTTGACATCTTCATCATCACTTAACATGCCATGTTTGAGCTCAAACCCATTGCTTAACTGATGGCAAACACCTGGGGTGTTACACACGTCATTTGTTTGAGACATCCCACCATCATCACCACTGGTCGCCTTCACCACACCACCAGTGCCATCGTCACCACCACACAATGTCTGAGACGTTATCACAAATTACAGCCAAATAAAGCTAGAGTCCGTGACATGCTGCCGCTGCAACAACAGATCCTGTTTGACTCATGATTGCCAGAAGATGTGCAAGGAAAATGGCTTTGAATTTAAATAAAGCTACTTTTTGTTGCATACATGCTGTTGCCCACATTAAGCACTGTAATGATCATCTGTTTGATGCGGACTCAATAAAAGATGGTTCTTCTTGTTGCGTATGTTGTGCAATAATTTTATTCTAATGCACATGATATACTAACCTATTTACATTATAGTACAATAAGATATTATATAATTAATATTATTCTTGTGATATTTTGTTGAAAATGGTTTATAAAATTCATGTGTTTAGATCGCTAGTATTATCTGGATTTGTAACCATAATCGAATTAATAGGTCTACAATTATACATTTACAAAGATTATAAGGAGGAAACGTCCAAAACCCAAAACTCATGTGTAACAACCCTGAAAATCCTAGAGCCCAAAAATCCCAACTTTCAAAAACTTTTTCCAAAACCTTGCATGGTGAGTGTACATGGTAGGAAACAAACCCTATATGCACTAGGTGAACCCTACTACATGTGTGAGCATGTGCATTAACTCAAACTTATAAGTTGCTTCTTATTTGGTTCTGATGATTTGTTAATAATTAATTAATAAACTTTTATAAACAAAGTTGTTACGTGTATGTGCTAGGACCTTAGCATGGCTAGCCATATAAGGTGGACCTAGACGACCCACTTAGGTATACATGGCCTTCTTTAGCATGTTCTGGTCTCCCGTTGCTGGATAGATATATAAATAGATGTTTATGATTATTGGGGTGACTTCATTTGTAATCAGTATAATATAGAGATACATACGCAGGTGTGTCCATAGATTAAACTAAAACATATATGAAACCAATATATAGAGCGAGAGATAAATTAAGGGAACTGCTAGCGCCCGGACGTCCGATCGAGGCGCTAGCGTCAGATGCTCACGCTGCTGCTCTTGGATGCCCCCCCCCCCCCCCCCCCCGCGCACACAACCAGCAACCTCGTTCTCATCCCCAACCTCATCCCCATCGCCCGCAACCGAGCCTGCTTCCATCGGGATGCCCCCGCGCACACCCACACCTCGCGCCCCCACACCTCGCCCCCATCTCCATCGCCATCCTCATCCCCATCCCCATCCCCATCCCCTTCCATTTGCCTTGCCCCCGTAGGAGCACCCCCCACCGCATCGTGCCCCCGACGACGGCTCCGCTCCCCAACGCAGTCATGTCCCCCCTTCCCCAACTTCCACATGGAAAAAAATATGTAGTGCCACATTGATAAACATACATTGCAACATCAAAAAATATCTACTGCAACAACGAAAAATATCTGCTGCAACAAACGAAAAATATGTACTGCAACATCGGAAAAATATCTAATGCAACATTGAAAAACATGCACCGCAACATCTAAAAAATCTGATGCAACAATGAAAAATATCTACTGCAAGAACGAAAAAATGTGTACTGCAACATTGAAAAACATGTGCTGCAACATCAAAAAAACATATACTGCAACATCGAAAAAATGTGGACTGCAACATCAAAAAATTATGCTGCAACATTCGAAAAAATGTACTGCAACATCTCAAGCAGTAGTACTGCAACATCAAAAAACATCTGTTGCAACAACCCAAAAAAATCACATTGCAACATTCAAAATCATCTGTTGCAATATCCCAAAAAAAACCAGTGTAACATGGCGAGATCTGACCCCGAGTGCTCGCCAAAACCCTAGCCACCGCCGTGTCCCTCACATCTTGATCCAGAGAAGTAGGAGGAGAGCTCAGATCCAGAGGAGGAGGAAGGAGGGATCGGATTCAGATCCAGAGGAGGAGGGGCAAGGCCTCAGATCTAGATCCCTCCACGACATACCTCGTCGGAGCTGCCGCTGTCGTCCTCGTCTCCGGTGGGGTGCGCGAGCCGGGTCACAGGGAGAGTGGGGGTGCATGGAGGTCGCGGAGGCACGAGGGATGGAGGGAGGAAGGGAGCATGGGTGAGCGGGCGCGCAGTGAGCTCGCATGCGGAGGGAGGGAGGGATGGTGCTCGCACGGCGACGAGCAGCATGGAGAGTGAGTGCTGGAGAGAGCGAGGGCGGGGGAATGGGCGGAGTGCGGGATAGAGCGACTACGGGGCAGCGGGTGGAGCGGGTGTGCGGGTCGCGAGTGTGGGGCGGTGCGTCCGGAAGCCCAGATGCTCGGTCTATAGCATTACCAATAAATTAAAGTCAACAAAAAGATTTAATTGAGATAACATACGTACAGTTTGCCAAAAATAGTTTTTAATTGCAGCTTCCTTTTTATTTATTTCCGTAAATAATAAATATAAATAATAAATCCCACACTAACGAAACAAATAGAGAACAAATAGAGATTAATAAAAAAAACTACTGTAGGATAACTTTCTATCACTAATGCTGCCTCGCTATAATTTGCAGGACATCCTGCTCGGAACCATGTAGACAAGTATTAGGTCTTTTACCAGCAATATCTGGTGGTGATGAAGATGAATAATTAACAGATAAAAGATCTAAGAGGAACTAATGCAGTGGCACTCGGAAACCAAGATGTGGAAGACAATAGCACAAAGCCGATCATATAGCATTGGCTTGGATACCCTCCTTCCTGAAATTCTACTCTGCTGGTAGCATGACCCTTGGTACTCATGACTAAGTAAATAGATAATGGTCGTAACATTTGACTGATAAAAGTAACACAAGCAACAGTAATAAGTAAGATCCAAATAAATAAACCCAAATAGGGCAAAAATAGATAGATATTTCTAAAAAATGGATATCAGATGAATTAGTTATGATTTTTTATATGTGACCATACTTTTATTCTTATTTGGAAAATACATATACAGGCCAAAATGGAGGGACAATGGGCCCAGACATTGTGACGAAAATTTTGCACCGTCATTATTTAACACATGGATCAAAACCGTGACACCTAAAATTCGTCGCATTGATTCTTTGCCATGTTTGGTGCCAACGTGGGATGCTGACTTGGCCATGGAAGCCATCTGTTGGGTTTTTCAGGCGTCCAAAAAACTTCTGAACTAGTGGATATTCGAACTTGCTACATCACGGTACCAACTCCACACACATCCCCACTGCAATACTATGATCTTTTGTGTTATAATCTAGAATAGTATTATTATATTCTTAACATTGTTGACTTCAGCAATCTAAAAGGTTCCAACTCCACACACATCCCCATTGCAATACTATGTTCTTTTGTGTTATAATCTAGATTAGTATTATTATATTCTTAACATTGTTGACTTCAGCAATCTAAAAGATCCAGCCCCTAAATCATATGAATTGTGTGCACACTTATTAAATTGTGTTTTTCTGCAATGCATGTCCAGATGGATAGAAGTTGGGTGCACAACACACTATTTTTACAAAATATGCCATTGGTGTCACGAAAATTTAAGTATTTCATTAAAGAAAAATTTGGTGACAATGATCAGATTCTCTGCCCCATGTACTAGATGCCTTAACCAGAAGTACCTGCATCTGCCCAATGTGAAGAAGCACATATTGTAGAATGGCGTGGACTGTACATGTACTCGGTGGGTACATCATGGAGGGGACATTAGTGTACATGTTAATCAAGTTCCTATTCCTGTCATTAACAGTGATGAGGGTTCCATAGATGGGATGGGTGTGGCCGAAGATGACAACAATGGTGCTGATCGGTTAGATAGGATGATAAGGGACCTACAAACTGTAGAAGGACATGGTAGACATGATACTGAAACTAAAAATGAAACAAAGATGGACACACGGAAGGCTCTTTTTTGAATCATGTGATGAAGGAGGCTTAGCACTAGCTTTATCCTAGTTGTACTAAATTTTCAAAATTCTCAATTGTGGTACCCAACGGCTTGCGTGTCACTTGTGGACCCTTCTCCTTCTTCATCTGACCTATGGGACCCGACGGCTTACATGTCACTTGTGGACCCTTCTCCATCCGACTTGTGGGACCCGACCTTTCTCCATCTCCATTTGACCTGTGGGACCCGACGGCTTGCATGCCACTTGTCCCATGTGTGCCGCCGGGGTTTAATAAAATCGAATTCAAACAAACCATGAGACCCAGGACTCGAACCCGGGACCCAGAGCAAGGAATGGACCGTCTTCACCATTGCGCTAGACGCCTGGTTGTGTTGACATGTCTTTGGAGTCCTTATAGTAGTATATATTCTCTGTGTGGATGCCCTACAAGTTGACCTATATATTGTATAATGAGCCTTTATGTACCCTGTCCCCTGATCTTCTTAAGATATGACTGTATTTTAGCTAGTTAGTGGCATGGTTCCTATCTCATTCTGTAGATGGTTAATACCTGAATTGCATTGAGAGCTGTATGGAATAAAATATTGGAGGACATTCTTGATACACAGTTTGTATCTGACCAGGACATTGTCTCTTGGAAACTTGAAGGTAAAGGTAAATTCTCTGTGAAATCCACTTATAATGCTTTGACCTGTTTTGAGGGGGTACCCTTAGTTAAGTATATTTGGAAAGGAAAGATTCCTCCTAAAATCAAGATCTTCCTTTGGTTAGTGGATAATAATGCCATCTTAACTAAGGACAATTTGATCAAAAGACAATGGAAAGGTGGCCCTACATGCTACTTTTGTCATCTTCCTGAAACTGTTAAGCATCTGTTGTTCAACTGTTCTGTTGCCAAGGTTGTATGGGCAACAGTTGCCACCTGTCTTGGAGCATCCAACATTCCAACTTCCTTTGATCAAAGTTGGAGATGGTGTGAACAATGGATTGCTAAAGGAAATCAGTTTTATGCCGTGGGCATTGCGGCCATTTGCTGGTCAATTTGGAAAATGACAAACATAATCTGTTTTCATGGGAAGAAATTCCATAATCCTCTGGAGATTGTTAGTCATGCGTGTGCTTTAATGAGGCATTGAACAAAGGCGTGGAAAACATGATCAAGATTGCGGTGCAACTTTTGAGCAAGAAGAACCAAGCTGCTGGTCAGTCCAACCTGCTACAAGATGCAACCGGGAAGGATGAGGAGAACAAGGAATCAGATCGTTGAAGAGCTAGATGATGTTAGCAGCTGCAAAAAGTTTATGTTGTAGGCTTTTGTTTGTCGCTGCTGTTAATTTCTGGGTTGTAGTCTGTTATGGGAGTTTAGCCCCCTATACTGTTGGTATCCTGTTCTGTCTTTTGCTTTTCTAAACAAGCTCTTTAAACCCTAGCTATATTTCCGTTCATATGCGATGGAAATGGGGAGATCCCTGGTTCAAAAAAAATCCCCTACAAGTGTGGAAACAAAGCTGTGCCCGTTGGACTTCTGGTGGCAGTGGCGGCGGCAGCGGAGGATCCCCGGTGTGCTGTGGTGACTCAGGCGTCCTTTTGGAGGCTAGGCGGTGGGGCTTCCTGGTGGAGCGCGGCGACATTGGCGTTCGTGTCCGTTGTGCGCTGCGACAGAGGCGATAGATCCGGTCTGCAGGTCTCCTTTCTCACCTTTTCATGTTCGCTTCACTGTTTTGGTCCTTGCTAGAACATGAGGTATACAAGAAACATTGTAGCGTTGGAGATTTGGTTAGACCAATGATGTTGAAAAGAATTAGGAGCTAGCACTGGTTGGTTTCTGCTCGTGTCTTGGTTTTCTACATATGTTCAGTGTTCTTATTGTAAATGCCTGTGTGTAACTAGGCTTATTAATTGACAAGTGCTTTCTTGATTATACCTATCTGTCTAGGCAAACAAATAGGCCCTTCGCTTTTGTCTTAAACTAATTTTTTTGTCTAGTGCTTGCTTGATTCTACATTTTTGTTTCATATGCTTCAGTGCCACCAATGAGTCCTTATAGTATTTAGAACATGTAACATATCTGAGGCCATATTTCTTTGCCAATGATGTCTACATGGTTGTGGGATGTTTTAGGATGCAACTCGTATGTTTGCTTTTTGTGTCTTCTCCTTGTTGACGACCAAGTTATTCATTTGGTTCAAAACAAGAGGAAGGCATCGAAAGCAAATCAATGCTTTGTGTCCATCATTCACATGACTGAGGCCAATAATATTTAAGTTGCACATGTTGCTACTGATGCCGATGATGATCACTACCACTTGTTCATTGAGATTCTACTTGTGAAAACTGAGCAAGCTCCATTAACTGTTGAAATTGTAATGGTTATGGCTCCATTAACTGCTCCTCTAATATATATCTATGTGGTGCTACTCTAAATTTAGATGAGGTCGTACCATGAAAATTGTTAATGGTTATTAACGTTGCACTTTGGTATGAGTTGTGGACTTCACTAGTGGATCTTTGTTGGATTATTTTCCTCTTCAGTGATCTCATTACTGAGGAAGCTCTCATCTTACAACACACTAACGAAATGGAGGAGGCCCCCAACAAGAGGAATGCACTGGCTAGCCTCACGGATGATGTCTTTTTCAAGATCCTCTACTGCCTCCCCGCCTACTCCTTGTTCTACTTTAAATGTGTCTATCGCTCCTGGAAACGCCTCATCTCGGACTCTAACAATCATAAGAATCTGCCCTAGACTGTGGCCGGTTCTTCTATGACACTGAGAACAGTAATCGACACTTCACCATCGTCCCTGGTGTACGCCCCCTCCTTGGAATTCTTGCCCTTCAACATTGACAATCCTTGGTGTACGGCCTCATCCTATGCTGGTGCTTTGGGGCTGATGGATCATACCGCTATGTCATTTGCAATCCAATGACCCAGAAGTTTAATATACGGCCGCCTAGAACCCTTGATGTTGGCCATTCTGTTGGTGAGGCTCGCTTGGGGTTCGATCCAACAGCCTCCTTGCACTTCCATGTGATTGAATATGTGGATGTCGACACTGTGTACGCAGGTCTAGAGATCTACTCATCTGAAACTATAGCATGGATCTATAAGGAATCTAAAAGGGGCAAGCATACTGATGTGACATTTTACAGATCACCAAGTGTGTTTCTTAGCGGTTGTCTGCACATTATGGGGCACTCTAGGGTGTACTCTATGATACTTGCTGTGGATATGGAGGGAAACACATGGAGGAAAATTGATAGGCCTAGTGGTCTTCAACACTCCATGCATCAAGCTCAAGGTCACTTGTGTGTATGTACTGTTGCTGGTCCCAATGATTCCAAGCTTTCAATCTAGATCCTTGAATACTATGGTACTAATAATGGGACATTGCAGCATACGGTCAGCATGCGGATCTTATTTGGAAGGATTAATATTAGATTTGGTTACGTGAATTGTGTTGACAACTACACAGTGATTTTAGTTCACCCAGAATGAAATTTGATTTTCTTTGTTGGGGAGGATGGAACAATCATCGCATATGACCTGGACCGCATAAGAGTTCATGTCAACCTTGCCCATGTCTTTCGGTATGGTAGACGTAGCGTTATTAAAAATAGTTCATCTGCAAACCATTCTATCTTCCTTATGTTCCCTTGTTCTTGGATTCATTAGCAGAGCAGTAAATAAAGCTACATTTGATGTATCTCTTTGTCATGCATTTTAAATGGACCAATGTTGTTTTCTTGTCTATGGACATGTTAATTTCCTCAATGATGGATGTTGTCATTATTTCAGCTAAACTAGTGAGCCATCTTTGTTTTGTTTGCAAATTGAATTATTTGTTTGGTGCACACATGTGTTGCGGTGGTGTTAAAGCTCCTGTTGCTGTTTCATCCATTAATTCAGCTGTAGTAGAATACTTATATTGATTTCAAATGTCATGGGTACATGGGGTATGCTAATGAGGGCGCTCCAAAATACAAAAAATGACACTTCAAAAGCACTACAATGCACCTACCATATTGTACTACAAGGCAATGCTACTATTAGGTTAGCCAAACTTAAAATTGTAAACAACACAATAACAAGCATCATAGAAAAATGAGGAAAACTACGAAGGATACTGTTAGACACATTCAAATGTATAGAGGTCGGACTTTCTTACATGTGCAATAACATTTCAACACCAATGGCCCCTTTGCTCTGCATTAGACCGAGGCGAGACTTGTGGTCGGACTTTCTTATGTGTGCAATAATATTTCAACACTAGTGGCTCCTCTGCTCTGCATTAGACTGAGGCAAGACTTGCTCCTCGTTGCATGGTTCTTGCAAGTTCAACAAAGATTGACAAAGACACCAAGGCAACAAAAAAAGAAATAGAAACCAAATGACTTGAGCTACACCACGCTCAACAGATTGTAAGTGCGAGACTTTCTCCTGGGGCTGAAATTGTAATGGTTGTCACATGCTCCTTTTGATTGTAAGTGTAATGGTTAGACTTGATTTAGTTGAAATTGTAATGGTTGTCATCGAGGATGAGGACAAGGACGAGGATAGTGATGCCGACGATGAGTAGAGGAGTAAATAAAGTTCCGTTTGATGTATCTCGTGTTGCATTCGATGTATCTCACGTTGCATTCGATGTATCTTCCTTATGTTGGTAGTACCAAGGGAGTACATGTTGTTACTCTTTCCTTATGTCCATTGGTCATGGTGTAGATCAAGTCCTTTGGTCATTTGGTAGCCGGTTTCTAGCCCCTATTGATTGGTTTTGCCTGCAGGTTTCTTTCTGGTTCTCTTGCTAATCTGTAGTGTCGGGGTTGTAACCCTAGGGTGTCTCAAGGCACCAAGTAATTAGCAGGCCGCACGACCCACAACACAATGGCTAACAAAGGCCCGAATGACTGAGGCCAAGCAAGGACCGAGCAGAGCAGACTAGGCGCTAAAGATGGGGTCAGCCTTGACCCCTTCCACCCACCTTAGACACACAGCACTAGCAAGATGCATGACCTCTCCACGTCATGACCCTAGAGGGGATGGGGAGAGATCAAGTGCAGCTAGGCGTGCCTGCTCTGACAAGAGCAAGCATGCCTCACTAACCCTACAAGGACCGAGGGGACAACAGCCACCTCGTCCTAGTCAGACATCCTCCCTGTGCCATGCCGCACTGACGAGACAACACCGCACCATGGTGGCAATAGGTATGATAGCCGCCATCCAAATATGGACTGACTAGACGCTTGTACAATCCCACCCACTATGGGGTGGGACCCATGACACAGGACTCGATGGAAAGGCCATCTAGACCGATAGAGTACCCCGACCTCGATGATCAGGGTCGTGGCCCTCGACCCCGTGAAGCGACCAAGCAAACGATGACCTAGGGTAGCTATCTACTTCGGGTACGATGCCCCTGGGAACCAAGAGATGATGATGAAGGCCACAACGGACACCGCATTGCATAGGACGGCTAATGAACCACCATATAGGTTACAGTGCCACCACAGGTGGCATAGTAGCACCACGTCACATCCTACCTCAACATGGCCAGAAGACCATGATGATAGCCATGACCGGACATGCACCAGAAGAAAATGTAGCTTGCAAGCCAAGTTAGCTATGCCCTCCTTTAGGCTCTCAACCCTTCGGTCGGGTGAACCTCCTCATTGTACAAGCCTTGGCCCCAAACTTTATATATGGGTGGCCAGGGCACCCATCTCAGGAACGATTCATATCCTCTACCATTCCATTCATTCACCATTGTAGTAGGACTCCTGGAGCATCACTTCGGGCAGCCCTTCACCTAGCATAGGACCTTCCACCATTCTTGCACCCCAAATGTAAGAACTTCAGAGCATTCAAGCGAGGAACACGCACTCGATCATCTCTGACACTAGACGTAGGGCTCTGTCCTAAACTAGTATAAATCCTCATGCCCATTGGATGCTACCATCGTCTTCCTAGAGCAGCACGGCAATCGTATAAGTTTGCTAGTCTGGTTTACAAAACACAAACAGTTAGCGCGCCAGGTAGGCGACAATCACGCACTCTCGATCGTTGAGAAGGAAGTGATGGCTCCCTGCACTTACGTTGGATTTGCTCTTGGCGCGGCCCTCGGTGGCCACATCCGCTTCGGAAGCCTTGAGTTCACTGACATCAACGGACCATCTCCCATAGATGGTCTTCTCCCCGGCCAAGTATTGCGCTTCGGGGACATGGACATCGTGGCTGACCGCATGGGTCGGCTGCGACTAAGCGAAGAGAATGTGGCTCCGCCACACATCTTGATGGCTGATCATGAACTGGCCTAAGCCAGTCCCATGATCGTTGACTCCAATGTGCTAGCATGCCAAGTCGAAGCCTATCATGGGGCAAACCCTGAGCCAGAGTTGAGCCGACACATGTTTTATGTGTTGGCAAATGCTTTCACCCAACTCTCTAGAAGTGGGCCCCTATCGCTAGAGGCCGAATTCTAGAATCCTAGCACTGCACTACCCTCCGAAATGAAGGACGTGATTGCACTCTTCGAGCGAGAGCTCGCCAGACACACTAGTCATACGATGATGCCAGAATCCTCTAGGTTTGTGGGGATGATGGAGAGGGATCCAGAGTCCCTCTATGACCTCCTGCTAGCCACCCCTGAGAACACGGACTCTGAGTCTGATTCTGAGGGGAGCTGCCATTTGCCAAGGTAGTGCAACATGTTGCATCCCTCGGAGGATGGCGCAGCACCGGCGGAGGACACAGAGGACGACACCTATCCAATTCTATGCACCCTTGAGGAACAGGACAGAATGACCAAGAACGCCTAGAATGAGCCAGGTCCTGAGAAGCTGATCAGGCCGACGAATGTCATGACTACAAATGCCCTAGCCCGTAGCACCTCTACACTGAGGGAGCGGGCACGCCATGTGTATGATCAAATCCAATAGGGCAAGAGGGAGACAGATGTCTTCCCTCGAGCTAGCCAAAACATCACAGCTGCCACCATGATCATGCCAATGGCCCCTGAGCCCTCAACCGATGAAGGAAAGCATGTCCGCCAGGAGCTGCGAGACCAGCTAGAAACTACAGTGGTGCAGTAGGTTCAAGGCTCCATGGAAAGGCGGTACCCCGAAGCCAGCTTCGCACACATCTCCTTAGCACATGGTGCCCCTGAGGGTTACCATGCACCAAGCATACTCTGACCAGACGACATTGGCATAGTGCATAGAAGGGAGCTCTCCCCAGCGCATAGCCGCCATGTCAAAAACCACAATGCCCATGCAGCTTGAGGCGCCAGGCGCTAGGGGCCAGACCGGGCAGGCCAAGACCAATTACACTATGGCGACAGTGACCCGCATAAATGTGGCCAGCATCCTGAGGTTCGGGACATACAACACAGCCTGAGCCCGGATGCCTGTTGGTCGTAGGCATTCACAAAAATGATTCGGTAGACGCCATTCTCGACGCGCTTCCGCACGCCACCAAACATCATCAAGTACTCTAGGGGCACCAACCCTGCCATGTAGTTGGAAGACTTCCGCCTCGCCTATCGAGCACCTGGGGTGGACGACGATCTCTTCATCATCCAATACATACCGCTTTACCTGGCCGAAAGCACCCGAGCAGGGCTTGAGCATCTCCCCGCAAATAGCATCCACTCATGGGTAGACCTAAAGCGCATCTTCGTAGGGAACTTTTAGGGCACCTACGTGTGCCCTAGAAATTCATAGGATCTCAAAGCCAGCAAGCAAAAGGTGGGAGAAACTCTATGCAAGTACATCCACCACTTCTCCAAGCAGTGCAATGAGCTCTCTGATATCGTGGATGTGGACATGATCAGAGTGTTTGTCTCTGGCACAACCAATGATGCATTCGTCCATGAGCTCAGATGTTGCAAACCACGGACTACATGGGAGTTGCTGGACCTCGTAACAAGCCATGCCTCCGACGAGGAGGCCGTCCACGCAATATTCTGGAAGCACAAGGGTAAGGATCAAGCTGAACCCATGAATGAGGCCAAGGACCGCAACTGACGAGTGAAGGGCAAGAAGGACAGCTGGAGGTGCCATGACAACGACTTCATTGTGGTAGTCGATGGGGTCCACAAACAGAAGACTGGCAAGTTCAACCATGTCAGTTTCGATAAGAGAGTCAAGATGTCATGCTGCAGGTTTAACCATGGCTATCTAGTCAAGCAGACCCTTGAGGAGTGTGACCTCATCAAGTGCTACTTTAGTGGTGATTGCAAGATGACCGGCATAGACTCGTCGTCTGGGCTGTCGGCAGTGAAGAGAAGGGTGATGCGTATCCCAACACGAGAGGGTACCTTATGATCTTTGGTGGACCGATGGTATATGAGTCCAAATGCCAATAGAAGCTCACAGCTAGGGAGGTCAACGTGGACACCTAGGGTGTAGCCATCTCAGCCTTCCTAAAATGGTCAGAAGTCACGATCACTTTCGACAGGAAGGATCACCCTAACCACATTCCACAACTGGGATGCTTCCCCTTGTCGTAGACCTGATCATTGGCAGGACCCACCTGTCTCGAGTCCTCATGGATGGTGGGAGTGGCCTCAACCTTCTCTACACTGAGACCTATGATGCCATGGGACTTCCATGGGCAGCAATACGACCATCCAGTGCCCTATTCCACGGAGTCATACCCGGGCCTCAGGCCATTCCCCTCGGGCCGGTCGACAAACTCATGACATTCGAAGGTCAAGCCAATTTCCACATGAAAACACTCACCTTTGAAATAGCAAATTTTCTCGGTGGCTACCATGCCATGCTGGGCCAACCATGCTACGCCAAGTTCATGGTTGTCCCCAACTACACCTACCTGAAGCTCAGGATGCTCGGCACTCATGGGATCATCATTGTAGGAGGCAACCTATAGTGGGCCCACCTATGTGAATGCGAGAATTATGACATCACAACAGCCACGTGCCAACCCCTAGGGGCTGAACCTGAACATGACTTCCCTATGCGGTAGGATAGCACGTGGAGGTCGCGCTCTGCGACCTCGACCAAGGAATGTGTTGACGGTCATTAACATGCTTTATAAACCATCAACATAACTTGAATAAATGCATAAAAAGGATCACCAACATAGGTCTAGGGTTTAAACTAATAAATTCCATGAGTTTTGGTAATTCTGTGTTTTCAACAGGATTTAATCAGAAAACCACAAAGGAAGACTTATTCGTCAAAGGAAATCATAGAATTACGCCGTGTAAACAGTGTGGGAAGACTCTAGAAGACTACAGGAGACTCTACACTAAAGATGACCATGAGAGGCTGACATGGGGGGCCGGCCGGCCCGTGGGTCCCACTAGTAAGCCCCTCCTTCGTACGTCAGTTTCCCACCGCCTCCTAGATTGCATCTACGTTGTTGTTTCAAGTCGGTTTGATCCGAGAGTCCAGAATTGATGCTCTATCCTATATATACCAGCCCCTGCCTCCTCCCTGAAGCCATCTTGAAACCCTAATTCATATTCTCCTCGTCAAGATCAGAGCCGACTATCAAGAGAAGATTAGTCATGTTTATGATCTAGTCTTGTAAATAATGGTGAGATGGAGAGTGAGGGAAGAGTTTGGAGGTGGTGCCGCCCTATCAATGCTCTCTCTATGGCTTGTACCTTGTTGGATCCATGTTCTATCTAAGCTTGCCTCTGAGATTTCTATGGTAATCAACTTCTAATCCAAGTAAGCTTCTTGTTCATATTGTTCATCAGGTTTGCGACTCTTTTGAGTGCTTCATTCTCTTCCTAGGGGGTAAAGTATTAATCCTAAGTGTAAGCATGGTGTGTAGACTTAGGATAATCGTAGATGCATCCTGCATTCTGGATCAGTGGTAGCTCGCGAGGGTGACTCTTATAGCCTCATTGAATCCTTTGTGGCCCATGTCCTGTTTGTAAGCATCTTGTTCTTATTGTTTATCAGGTTTGTGACTCTTTTGAGTGCTTCATTCTCTTCCTAGGGGGAGTAAAGTATTAATCATAAGTGTAAGCATGATGCTTAGACTTAGGTTAATCGTAGATGCATCCTGTATTGAGGATTGGTGGTAGCTCGCGAGGGTGACTCTTATAGCCTCGTTGAATCCTTTGTAGCTCGCAATCGGTTACAAAGGAAAGCATCCTTTGCTGGTTTCTTCAACTAGTAATGTCCCCAGTTGAATAGTAGAAGACATAGCTTACCCAAGTCAAAATTAGACAACCTTAGTTTTCCTCTCTATGCTCCTATTTATCCTAACCTTGTTGCTACCCTTAGTTAAGTTACACCATAGTTAGTCTCACATGTTTCCCTATAGATACGATACTTGGAATACTTCCTGGTGAAAGCTTTCTAGCGTCATTGCTGGGGAAACAGTTGCTGAATTAACTACAAGCCTAGCTTTACCTTTTATCTTTTATTCTTTCTTTTGTTTTACTTTTTCTTTTAGCATGGATTCCACTCCTATCTATCAATATGATAAACCCACAAGCACAAGCCTAAAGCCACCAGAATCTTCAGAGCCTATCATAACACCAAGTTATGAGCTACACCTGTACTTAATAAAATTGATTTGGGATAAATCCTTCTCAGGAGAAGGCAACAAAAACCCATACTCACACCTACAAGAGTTTGAACAGACCTGTGCATGCTTGCGTATCGCTAGCATGTCTGACAAGACCTTAAGATGGAAGTTGTTTATGTTCTCTTTGACGGGAAGATCTAAACAATGGTATAGTCTAACCATAGGAAGTATACAAGGAGATTAGGAAATGCTATGCTCAAAATTTTGTTTACGTTTCTTTCCCATCTCTAAAGTGGTTAGCCTTCGAAAGGAGGTTCTAATTTTGAGACATATAGAAGAAGAATCTCTTGGTACATCATGGGATTGTTTTAATGAACTCATCATCACTGGCTCAGACTTGCCATTCAAGACCCTGTACTTTTTCAACATTTTTACATGGGTCTTAACAAGGATTCTAGGGAATCCTTTGATTTTGCCTCTAAAGGAGCTTTCCTTCATTTGTCTACAAGTGAGGTAAGGTCTATGCTTGATAGAATTAGTGGAAGGATTCCTGCACTAGCATTCCTAATAAACTCCCCAAGGAAGAGAAGGAATCATCTCCTGATCAAGAAGAGTAAGTTTTGATAGCCAAATCACAACCACTTCAATCCCAATATTTAGCTATCAAACCTGAACCCTCAATACCCCAAAATCCTCCAACAGAAGAAGGAATTTCACCTTTGGAAATCGCTGTTGAAATTAAGGATGACCTCTTTGGTGCTGATTTTGGGAGAACATTAAATTCTCACCTTCATAAGAGACCTTCGAGCGAATATAATTCAAATCCTCACAAGAAGAGACCTCTTAGAAAGCATCCTTATTACCATATAGGACAATGGGAAGATTTTAAGGATGGCATGTCTAGTGAACCCATAGAAGGAGAGCCAAGTCATTTGGAAGTCATTCCTATCTTCTCCCCTTCTATACCCACATTAGATGTTTTATCTGAACCCATCTCTCAACCCATCCTTGATCCTGATGATCCCTCTTATGCTCTTTCTCTTAAGTTTCATGATGACTCTAGAAATCCATTAAGACAACCAGAGTATAGGAGTCATGAAGACCACGAAGATGACCAAGAAGAGCAATGGTAATGGCTGGAATGTATTAAGAATTCATATGCTATTGCTAAAGAATGGATGGACAAGGATGAAGCCTTATGGGTAGAATCCAAACTTGTTCTAGATTCAGACAGTGAGCTTAAATCATTCTCTTTTACAAACATGACTCATCCATGTTTGGAGGAGGCCTTAGATGAGATCAATCCAAGAGCCACCAATCCATGGGAAATCTTGGACAATAAAATGTCTAATGAATGTCATAGGCATGGAATGATGGAGACAATGTTTCCGCCTATAGACATTCATGAAGAAACACCCTTGGAGCTTGAAATGGAAGATGACATTGATGGGCATGGAAGTTATTTCATGAAAACCTCATCAAATTCATGCTCACATGAGAAATCTCCTGAATTAATTAGTCTCTCCAACATTGCCACACACGAGATCTTGAAACCCATCGTGCTTCCTGTTCATAAAGACTTTGAAAGGGTGGTTGTAGATGCATATGTTTATCATAAGTATTGCAAATCTCGTTGGCATGAATCTTGAGACAGGTACACGAAGATTGGTGTTGGAGAGGAAACCACTTCACCAATTACAAGCACAATTAGAAGGTTTCCTGAGGACGAGCATTTATCATAAGCAAGCACTTTCAGAAGATAATATGAGTTTTCACCTATCGTGATACCCTTGTGAAATAAGCATAGAAATATAGTTGATTTTTGTCACTAACCATTTCAGGTTTGAAGTGAAAAGAATGAAGGATGACGACTCAAGGTATGTCCAACCAATTATCATGCAACGTTGAATCATATCCATCCAAACTTGATTTTGCCTTACAAAATTCAAGTGTGGGGGATACCCTTCTCTAAAAAAATCTTATGCCATGTTGCTAATTTTGGTTGTCTCTACCATTAAGCCATGCTCAATTTGCTAAATAACAATCATGTTCTTTCATCTCCATTTGAGTAAATCTCTATAGTGCTTTCATGTTACCTTTGTCTGCCATAGTAAGTTTTGGTTTGGAAGTACTCAACGTACTTCCAAAGGCATTTTAAATTAAGTGAGGTGCTTAGGTTAAAATGCCTTCCTTAATCAAATTAGACATGGAGTCTGGTTTGGTTATTGAACTAAAAATTGCCTTAGCAGATACTAGATATTTTATTAGACTAGCCCCTATAGAAAACTCTCAATTCAATTTGGGTAAGTCACAAGATGAATTAAAATTGGAGATGAAGCAAGGCACATGATAAACTCCAATAACATTGCGCAAAGAAGACACAATTCATTCATCATGGATGGAAGAACTATAAGTATCAAAATTCATTCAGTTTGTCTTCTATTGCAAGTTACCTTAGCCTTGAGCCATGCTTTTATAGAACATGATAAACAAAATCTATGGTAAAGTAATATAAAACCATATTTTCATTAGCATAGATGAAAACTACAAAATTCTAGACAAACAACTAGTGTTTCAAAATTGTATATTCCTTCAGGTATGTGTTGTCCACTAATCCTTTGCAGGCATAAAACAATGAGTGAGGCGCAAGGTCTAACAAGGTGTCAAAAGATTGAAGACCAGAAAGATGGCATGACAAAAGAATAAGAAAGAAGGAGTGCAACCTAGGAGACAAGAAGCCCATGAACAGCTCAAGCTATGAGGCTAGCCGAACAAGGAAAACCTCAAGCAAAAAGGAAAGGACCATCACGAGTCATCTACCCTTCATCATATGGTGCTACCATGCCCCAATGACAAAGGTAACATCCAAAGGTAAATGGTCATTATTTAAAAAAAGTTTTCCCTTGATTTTGGTAGGCATATAAATAATAAACAAACATGTTTGAGTCACAACTTACTCGATCCAATTTGACTAATTCAACATGTTTAGTTCTTCAAGCTTGTTCATAGCACCATTTTCTTGATCGCATAGCCTTAACCAAATGATCTAATACTTTGCACATCTTATTTCTGGAAGATGATAGTCATAATCACGTAAAGATTGATACATTATGTAGAGAAAGACAATCCTTCCTTAGGTTAAGCAACTCAACCCTTTTTGCAAATGTTCTTAAATTCTACATTCATGCTCAATCTTTTAATCCTATCACCTATGATATAATTGAACACAGCACATAACATCAACTTTGCCTTGTTCCATGTGTCTGGTTAGAAAAGAATAAGGAAAGTTTTGGTTCTGTTGGTGTTTTCCTACCAACAAAGCCCATGCACTTCATCTCTATCTTGTCTTTATGAGCAGGACACACTTCAAGCAAAGTGTGAGAGAGTTAGTCAATTCCCCAAATTTCTACAAGTGAAGGTCCTGAACCTGTCAAACCAAAATCAAAACTCAAAACCAAGATAGGTTTGGTGGAAGAAGGTGACATCACCATTATAAGTGTCATCACAAGAATCCTCATCTTTAGAGCGAACCAAGGTACTTGATCAATGAACTTCACAAGGAGAAGTCTGGTTTGAAGGATTTATGACACCGAACCCTCGCCGAAAGAGCTAGCTTGGGGGAGAAGCACTCCCATGTATCCAGGTAAGTATTCTTTCTCCTTTTGTTTTAGTTTTAATTTTTTTATAGTTAAAAAAATTGATGAATGAAAACAAAATAAAAAGTTGTCCTCATAATAAATATATATAGTTACAGTAATAATATGTGAAAGGTGTGTGTCTAGTTTGTTTTAGTTTATGTTTTTAAGTGTTGATTAGCAAATAAAGAGGACTCAAAATGATCTTTTAAATGGAAATGATGAATAGTTGCTCTGTTGTAATTCCTTTCAAGTACATAGCTTTCAGCCTCGAATTCTCCTGAGTTTTGGATAAGACTGTTTTGACATAAGGGTTTACTCTGAACTTGAAACTCGTGGGTAGCATATGCTTGATCTAAGTCTAGGTAATTGACGAATATGATATGAGAAGGTTTGAGCTGCTGTTTATCTTGTTCCAAGTGACACTAAAGTTCTAGAGATTTATCTTTTGAAAAACGCACAAATTCTACATGATGAGTTCTTGTATGACAAAGCTTGAATTCCTACCAGAGCCATACATGTTATTTAGGCTAGGAAAACTTCCACATATATGCTGCTTACTTTTTCATTGAGTTTTGTCAAGCTTTGTTGACCCTTATGAGAGGGTTGTCGTGCTCTTAAAATCATGATCACGTACACACCACCCACATATGCACTACTCCTACACTAGAGGTAGGCATAAAAACATGCCTTCCATCTAGATCCACCCAAAAATGTTCTACTCCTACACTAGGAGCGAACATCAAAAACATGTTTGCTTGGTTTTCCATCCACCAAATAAATGCTCCAAGTTCTTGTTGCTATCTCTCTAAAGTTTTGTTGTAGAAAAAAGGCATGGGGCTATACAAAATTTATTCATAAAAAAAGGGAAGATAAAGAAAAAAAGTTGAGAAAAAATGGACAAGTGTCTGAGATATCTAAAACAATGGGTACTTAGATGCCCTCCTAAAAAAAAGAGATGAATAAGATAGCCCCTGTTGTCTAGCAATTGTATCCAAGTTTCAAAAGAGAGATAAGCTTTTAAGGAGCAAAGTAGAATTAGGATTAGCCACCATATATTCCACACACATGCACATCTTGATTTCATTGTATGACTCAACTCTCTTTGGATCCGAGGTTTGACTTTACAATATATGCATTGCAATTATGCCCTAGATTTCTCCCTACCTATGAACTCCACATAAGCCTTAGTGGTAGGAAGAGAAAAAGGCATAACATCTTTATTGCCTTAGTGAGGATCCACAAATACCACATATATTGAGAGACTTGAGAGTGTCATATGATGGAATCTCTGAGTTTAATTTTGGAAATTTATAAAAACTTCAGAACAATGGTTGAACAAAGAACTTGAGACATAGTGCTTGACTTGATCGTTCTGTCTTTCAATTGCTTAGGACCAAGTGAAGGATCAGAAGCCCCATGGTTGAAGGTAATATGGGTAAGTTTGAAAGTCAGATCAGTTTATTCTAATCTAGAAGAGAATTTTCGATTGAACGCATGTGTACTTTTGTGGAGTGAAAGCATTGTACCAACTCCTAATCCATTGCTGAGTTTAAGCTTGGCTCAGGGGTTAGCAAAGGTTAACTGTGGGGGAGCTTGTTGAGGGTCATTAACATGCTTTTTATAAACCGTAAACATAACTTGTATAAATGCATAAAAAGGATCACCATCATAGGTCTAGGGGTTTAAACTAATAAATTCCACGAGTTTTGCTGAATCTTTGTTTTCAGCAGGATATAATTAGAAAATCACTAAGGAGGACTTATTCGTGAAAGGAAATCATAGAATTCCACCACGTAAACAGCGTCAGAAGACGCTAGAAGACTCCAGGAGACTCTCCACCGAAGATGACATTGAGAGGCTGACATGGTGGGCTGGCTGGCCCCACCTGTAGCCCTGCCGGCCTATGGGTCCCACTAGTCAGCCCCTCCTTCGTACGTCGGTTTCCCACCGCCTCCTAGATTGCATCTACGATATTGTTTCAAGTCGGTTTGATTCGAGGTTCTAGAATTGATGCTCTAGCCTATATATACCCGCCCCTACCCCCCTCCCTAAAGCCATCCTAAAACCTTAATTCATATTCTCCTCGTCAGGATTAGAGCTAGTTATCAAGAGAAGATTAGTCCTCTTTAGGATCTAGTCTTGTAAATAATAGTGAGATAGAGAATGAGGGAAGAGTTTGGAGGAGGTGCCGGCCTGTCAGTGCTCTATCTATGGATTGTACCTGGGTTGATCCAAGTTCTATCTGAGCTTGCCTCTGAGATTTCTCTGGTAATCAACTTCTAATCCAAGTAGGCATCTTGTTTATATTGTTCATGAGGTTTGCGACTCTTTTGAGTGCTTTAGTCTCTTCCTAGGGGGAGTAAAGTATTAATCATAAGTGTAAGTGTGGTGCTTAGACTTAGGTTAATCATAGATGCATCCTGCATTTCGGATTGGTGGTATCTCATGAGGGTGACTCTTATAGCCTCATTGAATCCTTTGTAGTCCACCTCCCATTTGTAAGGGCACGTAGGATGTGGTTACGAAGGAAAGCATCCTCTGTTGTTGTCTTTCCCTAGTAATGTCCCTAGTTGAATAGTAGAAGACATAGCTTACCCAGTCAGAATTAGAGAACCTTGGTTTTCCTCTCTGTGCTCCTATTTATCCTAACCTTGTTGCTACCCTAAGTTAAGTTAGACCATAGTTAGTCTCACATGTTTCCCTATCGATACAATACTTGGAATACTTTCGGGTGAAAGCTACAACGGTATCCATATGCTTACGAATTTATCTGTGTGCGCTAAAATATACCAACAGCATACGAAGAGGCAGGTGGCGACACGGCATGAGGATGACACGATTGACGAGTGCTAGGGCTCATGATGCAGCGCACTCCTCGACTCGATGAGCCACGCACTACAAACCTTGCCGCGTCAAGCACCGCGGACAATGAAAGCCACGACCAGTGGCGCAAACATTTGGTGTTTGCGTTAAAGCTACTCTCAGCGAGCTGAGATTTTGTACATAGTGACCAATGAAACATCCCTGCACTCAAAGATCGCATCATGCTTTAGTGGACTCACGCCAAAGCAACACTCTAATGACACATGTAACCCTAAGCGACCTAGGCCGATCAGTGCATGCTAGTTGACATGGCTCGCTCGTGGGGGCTACACTATAGCATACCACACATTAACGTTCACCAGAACAAAGAACATCATGACCTAAAGGACGACAACAAAAGGCACGCTGCCGCTAGACCTTGTCCATGATGCCTCGGTCACTAAAATGGAGTCGCCCTAGACTAAGCTTCGTGGGTCGAATCCCAGGCAAGGTCGGGACTACGGCATTCAAACGATCAGATCAACAGCAGACGTGCAAAAGAAAAAGAAGCATAGGACACAAACTAAAGAATCTTATTCATCAAAGGATCCTAGGTACAACCTAAGGCCCCTGGCCACCGCCGAGTAGGATGTCCTCCACGTCCATGGCAGCCACAACGGCGGCCGTGGTGGTGGCAAAGCCGGCAACCAACTCCACCCGCTCTGCCTACCCAGCAAAGTCTAGGAACCTAGGTACCACCTGATGGAAGTCCTAGCCGGTGTAGAGCTATAGGGCGGTGAGGACAACACCCTCACCCTACCGGATTCTGGCCACCGCCATGCATTCATAGTCCTCCATCAGAAGAACCTCCTGGAGGCGAGCCTCATCTATGTCATGATGGGAGGCCTCCAGGTGCTCCTCCAACACTGACAACAAGAAGACAGGAGGATGAGAGGAAGGTCAGCAGCGGCAAGTCATGAATAGAATGACAAGACGAAGAACCACCCTCACCCATGATGCCAGCCTAGGTGTCGGCGGCCACTGCTTGCGCGGCATCAGTCTCCCTCTTTAAGGCCTCAAGGGCCACCATGATGGTGTCAAGGCAGTGCTCCAACTGGCTCGCTTCACGGGTGGCATCAAAAGAGCGCTAGCGGGCCTCATCCGCCTCGTGGCTAGGCTCGCAAAGCTTGCGCTGATCACTCGAAGCTGACGATGATGGGCTCAAACCCCCAGCGGGTGGGGTCACAGCACGAGCAGCGCTAGCGGCTCCTCTGGACGAGACATGGGAGGCAGCCCTATGAACATCCATAGTCAGTTCAGGTCGAACCTTTGAACTCGAACCTTATCCAAATGCACTTACATCTGATCATGTAGGCAAGGACAAAGAGGCAGTAGTGCCCCACCGGCACCTGACGACACCTCCAACGGTCGCTTATCATGGCTCATCCCCTTCGGAGAGAAAGGAACTCTAGACGTGCAAAACTGAGAACAGGGAAGTAGCGGAGTAGGCGACTCAAAAACAAATGCCTGCCCACCATACCACTCCAAGAGCATTTATAGCTGCCAGAGGCACTCAAGGCAAATGCGCATTCATCCGCATTTACTAATCACTTGGAGAACCTCGCAGAGCATGTGAAGTGATCAGAGGAAAGGCAAAATGATGGTTGCCCATGCAACGACATGAGACAAGTAAGCCGCACAAACCCCCACTCCTTCATATAATTTCAATTTGTGTGCCCATGTTCCATGGCGCACGACAGCTCATGAGTGGGCGCCATCATGCCACGATGTGACCCAAGAGGCCAACCGCCTCCCGAGATCATGCGCTGAGCAACCCACTTCAACCATGACCCCATGTCATGCTTAGGAAACCCTCTATCAGGCTAGTCCTTAGAAGGGCTCGAGGCCATAAAAGGGATATGGGTAGGGGGGAGATGGGCCCCTATGGCTCTAATCGGTGGTGTGGAGCCACATGACCACCTCTCCCTATGTCTGAGTCATCCACTTCGAAGTGTCCTGGGTTGACACCCTCTGGGGTGGAGGCGGTTGGGGACCAATGGGATTGATGGCTGATGATTTATGGGACATCTCACGTGAGGCACAGCCGAACTCCATGTCACTTGGGGAGGATATCGGGTCCCGCTTGGATTACCCATAGACCCCGACAAGGCGCACTGCTCCGACCATGTGGTTACGGTGGACATGCCTCTCCCCGCATGGGTCGATACCAAACCCGCCTGTAACAAGGCAACATGACCCCCCATGAGTGACAAGGACATCGGGGAAAAATGGACTTGGGTCCCCGCGACCCTGAAAAAAGTCATGCCAAGCCACGACTAACTCCTCCCTATGTCCGAGGTCTCGGAGCTAAGGCCTGCTCTAATGACTCATAAACTATCAGAGGTCGATGACCTCTCCGGGAGAGATCGACAAAGCAAGAGGCCAGGGCGACGCCCAATGTGAAACCAAAAATGTGATCTCGGCTTGATCACGTGGAAGAAATAGAAGGTCCATGACCTCTAAGCCAACGCACGATGGCAAAAAGCCTCACGACTGTGCAAAAAAGTGGTCGATGGGATGATCCCTCGCATCAAATAGTTCTTTGGGCAACCCTAGGCAGAGGCACAAGGCCGACCACAGAGACTAAGGGATCACCACAAGGGGAGCCTAAACCATAGGGGAAAACCTCTCCCCACTTAGCACCCTCTAATACAATAGCAGAACCATCCAATTTATAAGAGCACAAGTACAATAGCAGCCTGCAAGCAGTCCCACTGCCATACTTAAGCCCATATAAACCCGATAGTCCATCGAGAACCATGAAGAGTCTCAATTAACCATCAACATACAACAAAGATTGTACATGATCCAACATACATGTCACACATTACATAAATTTCACAAATATAGTTCCATACATCAGAGTACGATTAAAAGTTATTACAATCCAAGTTCAAATAAAATAGTAGCGGAAGCAAATAATTTGAAACCAACATCTGTCATCATTGTTCGAATACGGTGCCAGCTCATGATCACAATTCCACAAAAGCATAAGAGAGGGATTATCATGAGACGCCTTGCCTAGGGCCCTACACCTCATCCACAGTGAGAAAGAAGCAGTTCTTACAGTAGCCATGATACATTGTATTATCTGCAACAAGTGGGAATAAAACCCTGAGTACAAGAAGGTACTCAGCTAGACTTACCCATCATAAACCAAAAATAAAGTGACTCCAAGGATCATGCAAAGCTTTATAAGTGGAGCTAGCTTGACAACATTTTGCATAATAGCTTACCAATTCAAGTATACGGTTATAATTCGGTCATCAAGTTAATTATAGCTATTTATCTTTAAATTAGCAACTAACCTGTGCCAAACATGTGGTATATCATTTAGTAGCATGTAGTAGTAACCATAGCCGGTATAATAATTCATGTTCATCATAACCATCATATTCCATAATACAGTTACTACGATGTTGGGGCTAGTCAAGTTTCTCACTATCTGGGAGAGATGACAATTCGAATCGATTTCAACCAGCTAAGAATTTATTCCTAACACAAACCCAGGTAGACTAGATCAATGATCACCTTAGGTCACCTTTGGTACAACTCAGGTCCACATTTCACGGGTTCGATTAGGGCCACATAATCAGGGACGACCAGCTGCCAGGACATCCAGGCCTGGCCTAACCTTGGGCTCACGTCTAGCTCCCCGCACATCCTTACTACCATCTAGAGTGCGCACTCTTACAGAATGGGGCCCACCCTAAGTTGAGCTACTCGGCTTCGCGGTCGGAATGAGTTATCCAACCAGGTAAGTGAGAGGCATGCGTTCAATCTCGACAGAAATGCCAACAACGGTATGGTCCTTAACTGGTACAGACGAAATCACATGAGTCAACCTACACATAGACTCCGCCCGGCCACCAATTACATTACCCCATGGTTTTGTTCCACGATAGCAAATATAGCCAACCGTGCTTCGGTATCCACCTATATCTCGTAGGTGACAGGAAATTAGCTGACTTCTACCGGTCTAAGCATGGCTAAGCATATATTTGATCTTGTACCTACACAGGGTTAAAGGTATATATATATGGACAATGTAGTTCTATGCATCAAGTGTTTCCAATCAACTCTTATAACCTAATGCATCAAACATAAAAGGACTCAAGTGATATTTTGTAAAACATGGGAGGCTCAAAATGTTCCGGGGCTTGCCTTTGATAAAAGAAGTTGGCATGTGGTTTGGGCACTAGGGTAAGTCTTCAAGAGTTTTCTCCTCTCCTTCTGGAGCTACGGCCTAAGGTGCCTCCTATTGTTCCTCCGACTCTTCTTCAAACTCCAATAGAGTTATCCCCTCGGACGATCCTATATGCATGAGCAGGAAATAAGATAACATGGATGCACATATAATGACATGTATACTATGATATGATGTGATGAATGCGTCCTCATAAGTTGATAACAAGTTACATTTTATTTTACTGAGTAGGTGCATATCTCTTCTCTAGTAACTTAAACAAACACTCATGTAAATCATTTTCCAGACTACAAGACAACAACCACTTGTTATGACCATAACTGGAGTTATACATTTCAAACTAATATGGCTGTGGGCATTCTAGAAAGCTTATGAAATTGCCTACAACTTTCTTTTAATCATCTTGATGTGATTCAGTAGTTATCTAGGTCAAACAATTAAATCTTTCAGATCTATCCAGAGAGCAAGCATTTCATATAGTAGACTTCTAATAGCCAAAATTCTTAAACCATAAGACCTATGACTATGGAAATTTAACCTAAGGTAGATAAGTGACTTATCTACAACTCTGTTATTAATAAGTTTTACAGAAAAGACCATTATCATCATGAAATTATCATCACAACAGAAACTATACATGCAACCATCTGGTTGAATTATAAAGCAATAATTAACTAGTTGCATACAACCAATTACTTCTAAGCCTAACTAATAACATCAACAGATCATATGCATCACAAGCACCATAGAAAACCACACGGTTATGCCTAACTAATTCATTTCTATTCATTTATCAATTTTCTTATATAATAAGGTCATTCAAAGGATTAATATTTCTAATTCTTAATAATTTCTGACAAAATTACAGTAGCCTACAAATGACCCTAATAGTCTACTGTTCAAATTTCATGCCATTTAGATAAGTATAGCCAGCTCTACAAAAATGGCAAGTTACATATGCTTATTTTAGCAAAAATAGTTTAGCATAGTGAAAAGTGTCAAGGAACAGATTTCTTATTTTTCTTACTTTCATCCTATCATAATAATACTGTGTAAAAATTGCATGATCATATGTTATGTATTTTTTCCCCATTTATTTTCACTAGAAACTAGCAATTAATTAAGATTAAATAGGAAGACCATATTTCAAGTATGCTTACTGTAGGTTTAATATTTTTCCTAGTGAGAGCATGTCAACACAAGACCAGCAAAATTGGAATCACAATTTTATCACCTTCCTAGCTCAAGTCATGCAATTTACAAGATAGAAACTATTTTAAAAGCACTTATCTTGCTCAATTTAATTCCCCAGCAATATAACCTAAAAAGTAGATTTCATACATTTATCAAATAGTACACATCAAGATGAATCCAACAAAAATTGATTCACCTCATTTGGATACTCTTAGCTCTAGATATAATTTTTGCAAGTTAGTAACAAAATCTATGAAAAATAAATAAAGAAAATCCAATTTGCACTTGGGCGCTACAGCTAGGTGCACCCAGTCCATACACCCCACTGTCACTGACATGTGGGTCCCACAGTCAACCTGGCCCCAGATGACAGCGAAACAGAACAGAGGTGGCACTTTGATAGGAAAGAACTCACCGACGGCTAGGTCACTGGTGACGAGGTCACCACTGATGTGTTTCCCACACCCTTGTGCACTCGTTGGTACCCTTGGTTGGCTCGATGAATCACTAGAGCTAGCTCATCGGCGAACAAGGCGGCTCAGCTGTGGCGTGCTGCAGTGAGCCCATCATCTCCGATGACGGTGAGCCTAGGCGAGCACTGCTAAGACACCTAGGAACCCTAGCGAAGCTACACGGCGTGGATTAGGTCAAGGTAAGGTGGCAACGAGGCTTGGCCATGTGCATGGCAGCACGGTGGCGTGAGCGCAATGGCGGCATGGTGGCGTTCTGCTCCGAGGAGGCCAGCATTGCCCTTAGGCTCTTACCTCGAGCTAAGCCTAGCTGTAACTGAACCCTAATGTCTAGAAGCGCACGAGGAAGGGAACTGGGCATGCACAGCCACGGCGGCGTGCAAGGCGGTGGCGCTCTCAGCGATGGCATGATGACGGTGATGGCCCGTAGGCCTTTACCTTGACTCGGGTTAAGGAAATGGGTGGTCGGTGAGGTGGGGGAGGTGATGGCCAAGCGGTGGGCTAGATATGATGGACGATGGTGTGGTGGTGGAAGTGAGCGAGCTCAGTGGATGTGTGGCGCGCAACGGCGCGGTGCTAGGCTTGCTCTAGCGGGTGAAGGAGAGGCAGAGAGAGGGTGAGAGAGCGAGAGTGAGTGAGCATGGCGGCTTTGCCTCCCTTTTCTCGCCCTGCTGGCATGACCAGCAGGGCTGATGCCGGCGTATTGCCGCAATGTTGTGCGCGCGGCCTGGACGTGGTCGGCCACCATGGCCAGCCGATTTGAATCGGTGAAGTTAATTCAGTCGACTGAAACCGCCATCTTTGCTCTCTATCTCCTAATCTATGGTAAATCTTTAAAAACTTTAGTAATACAAAGTGTAGATCTACGTGAGTACTACAACTTTTCTATAATGATCATGGTCTAATTCAAGCTAGTTTTGAAACTACAGTGCTCCAAAGTGGGGTACTCTGAAACTGTAAACCAGTTTAGGACTTAGCAAAATTTTCTAAGTTATAAACAACATTGAGTTGAAACTTGTGAGCTCTATTTGACCATGTTTTGCACCGATTTAGCTCATGACCCTTAAATAAAGTTTGTTACCCTTGATGTGAACTACAACTTTTATTTAGGTCAAACAACCATACAAACAATCTAAGCTTCTGTTCAACTTTGGTCAAACTAGTATCATGAAATTGGCATTTCAAATGAAACCAACACTTAGAAGCAAATTTGGTCTATGTCATGAATATAAACATTGATCCAATTATCATTCTAGATGTGTCTAAGGTATTTTGGTGACCTCACAACCATCTCATGCATTGGTCACATATGATCACAAGCATAATTAAGTATATGAGCAACATCCCATGTGATAAAGAGAAGGTAAATGAAATGAAACTTCATATGCTCATGCTCATGAATGCTTGGATGATGCTTGTGCTCATGAAATGCAAATGCCAAATGCAATGCTTAACACTAGGGTGTTATAGCCCCTCCCCCTTATAGAAATCTCATCCTGAGATTCGAAAGACCTATCATTCTTCATAAAAAGCGGGTTAAACCTCACGTAAACAATCTTCCAGTTCCCACATGGCATCTTGTTCATTGTGGTCATTCCACACCACCTTGTAGAACTTAATGGCCTTGCTCTAGGTTACCCTTTCCATTTCTTCCAACACTTGGATTGGTTTCTCTTCATAAGTCAAATCCGATTGGAGCTTAATGTTGGTGGGTGCAATAGCTTAATCAGGTTGGCGGAGGCATCTTTTTAGCTGCAAAACATGGAAGACATTGAATATAGCACTCATCTCTAGGGGAAGTTGTAACTTGTAAGCGACATTTCCCTTTCGTTCGATAATCTATTATGGCCCTACATATATAGGCACAAGCTTCCTTTTCACTCCAAATCTCTGCACTCCCTTCATGGGCGAAACTTTTAAGTACACATAGTCTCCCACTTCAAAGGTTAGTGGTCTTCTTCTTTGATCAACATAACTTTTTTGTCCAGACTAAGCTACTCTCATATGCTGTTGAATAATGTGTACTTGCTCTTTAGCTTCAGTGACAAAGTCAATGCCATAATATCTTCTTTCTCCAGGCTCAATCCAATTCAAGGGATTTCTATATTTTTGACTGTACAAGGCTTTAAAAGGAGCCATCTTGATGCTCTCTTGATAACTGTTGTTATAGGAAAACTTGGCTAAAGGTAGCCATTTCTACCATGAACCCTTGGAGGATATAACACAAGCTCTCAACATATCTTCTAAGATATAGTTCACTAACTCGGTCTATCCCAAAGTTTGGGGATGGTATGCTGAACTTTTGATTAGTTTAGTTCCCAAGGCCTAGTGCAAGTCTTCCCAAAAGTGAACTATAAACTATGGTCCGCGATCTGAGATTATGGTCCTTGGTACTCCATGTAGTCTCATGATCTAAGAAACGTACAACTCAGCGTACTTCCCCACGTGATACCTTGTGTTAACCGGTACCAAATGTGTTGACTTGGTGAGGTGATCTACAATGACCCATATAGAATTGTGACCTTGTTGTGCTAGCGGGAGGCCTGTAATGAAGTCCATACTTATTTCCTCCCATTTCCAGCCTGGAATAGGCAACGATTGAAGTAATGTTTGGTTATCATGAGATTGGTTGTCATGGAATAGGCAATGATTGAAATAAAGTGCTAGCTCATGATCACAATTCCACAAAAGCATAAGAGAGGGATTGTCATGAGACGCCTTGCCCAGGGCCCTACTCCTTGTCCATAGCAGGACAGAAGCAGTTCTTATAGTAGCCATGATACATTGTATTATCTACAACAAGTGGGAATAAAACCCTGAGTACAAGAACATAGTCAGCTAGAATTACCGTCATAAACCAAAAATAAAATGACTCCAAGGATCATGCAAGGCTTTATAAGTGGAGCTAGCTTGACAACATTTTGCATAAAAAGCTTACCAATTTAAGTATATAGTTATAATTCGGTCATAAAGTTAATTATAGCTATTCATCTCTAGATTAGCAACTAACTTGTGCCAAACATGTGGTATATCATTTAGTAGCATGCAGTAGTAACCATAACCGGTATAATAATTCGTGTTCATCATAACCATCATATTTCATAATACAGTTACTACGACGTTGGGGCTATTCAAGTTTCTCGCTGTCCGGGAGAGATGGCGATTTGAATCGATATCAACCAGCTAGGAATTTATTCCAAACACAAACCCAGGCAGACCAGATCAGTAGTCACCATAGGTTACCTTTGGTACAACTTAGGTCCACATTTTGTGGGTTTGATCAGCGCCGCACAATCAGGGATGACCAGCTGCCAGGACATTTAGGCCCGGCCTGCCCTTGGGGTGACGTATGGCTCCCCGCACATCCTTACTACCATCTAGAGTGCGCACTCTTATAGAACAAGGCCTGGCCTGAGTTGACCTACTCGGCATCGTGGTCTGAATGAGTTATCTGGCCAGCTAAGTGAGAGGCCTGCGTTCAATCTCGACAGAACTGCCAACAACGGAATGTTCCTTAACCAACAGACATGGAATCACATGAGTCATCCTACACAAAGACTCCGCCCAACCACCAGTTATATTATCCCATGGTTCTATTCCACGATAACAAATATAGCCAACCGTGCTTCGGTATCCACCTATATCTCGCACGTGATAAGAAATCACCTGACTTCTATCGGTCTAAGCATGGCTAAGCATATATTCGATCATAGACCTACATAGGGTTAAAGGTATATATATATATATGGACAAGGTAGTTCTATGCATCAAGTGTTTCCAATCAACTCTTATAACCTAATGCATCAAACATAAAAGGACTCAAGTGATATTTTGAAAAACATGGGAGGCTTAAAATGCTCTGGGGCTTGCCTTTGATAAAAGTAGTTGGCCTGTGGGTTGGGCACTTAGGTAAGTCTTCAAGAGTTTGCTCCTCTCTTTCTAGAGCTATAGCCTAAGGTGCCTCCTATTGTTCCTCCGGTTCTTCTTTAAACTCCAACAGAGTTATCCCCTCGGATGATCCTATATGCATGAGCAGGAAATAAGATATCATGGATGCATATATAATGACATGTATAATATGATATGAGGTGATGAATGCATCCTCATATGTGCTCTCAGCAGTATTGCATTAAGGTGATAACAAGGTATATTTTCTTTTACTAAGTAGGTGCATATCTCTTCTCTAGTAACTTAAATAGACACTCATGTAAATCATTTTCTGGACTACAAGATAGCAGCCACTTGTTTCGACTATAAGAGGAGTGATACAGCCTCCAAATAGTATGGTTGTGGACATTATGGAAAGCTTATGAAATTTCCTACAGCTTTCTTTAAATCATATTAATGTGATTCAGCAGTTATCTAGCTCAAACAATTAAATCTTTTAGATCTGTCTAGAGAGAAAGCATTTTAGATAGCAGACTTCTAACAGCCAAAATTCTTAAACCACAAGACCTATGACTATGAAAATTTAACACAAGGTAGATAAGTGAGTTATCTACAACTTTGTTATTAACAATTTTTACAGAACATACCAATATCATCATGAAATTATCATCACAACAGAACTATATATGCAGCCATCTGGTTGAATTATAAAGCAACAATTAACTAGTTGCATCCAACCAATTACTTATAAGCCTAACTAATAACATCAACAGATTATATGCATCACAAGCACCACAGAAAACCTCATGGTTATGCCTAACTAATTTATTTATATTCATTTATCAATTTCCTTACATAATAAGATGATTCAAAGGATAAATATTTCTAGTGCTTAATAAATTCTAAGAAAATTACAGTAACCTAAAAATGACCCTAATAGTCTATAGTACAAAATTTCAGTGCCATTTGGATAAGTATAGCGGACATGTACAAAAATGAAGAGTTCATATGCTTATTTTAGCAAAAATAGTTTAGCATAATGAAATGTGTCAAGCAATAGATTTCATATTTTTCTTACTTTTATCCTAGCATAAGCATACAGTGTAAAAATTTGCATGATCATATGTTATGTATATTTACGCCATTTATTTTCACTAGAAACTAGCAATTAATTAAGATTAAATAGGAAGACCATATTTCAAGTTTGCTTATCGTAGGTTTAATATTTTTCCTAGCTAGAGCATGTCAACACAAGATCAGCAAAATTGGAATCAAAATTTTATCACCTTCCTAGCTCAAGTTTTGTAATTTACAAGATAGAAACTATTTTAAAAGCACTTATTTTGTTCAATTTAATTCCTCTAGCAAAATACAATAAAAAAGTAGATTTCATATTCTTATCAAATAGTACACTTCAAGTTGAATCCAACAAAATTTGGTTCACCTCATTTGGATACTCGTAGCTCTAGATATAATTTTTGCAAGTTAGAAACAAAATTTATGAAAAACTAAATAAAGAAAATCCAATTTCCACTCGGGGGCTACAGCTAGGTGCACCCGGTCCATACACCCTGCTGTGACTGACGTGCGGGTCCTGCAGTCAACCCAGCCCCACATGACAGTGAAACAGAAATAGAGGCGGTGCTTTGACTAGCGAGAACTCACCGACGGTGAGGTCACCACCGACGTGTTCCCCACACCCTTGCGCACCCGTTGGTACACTTGGATGGCTTGGCGGATCACCGGAGCTAGCCCACCGGCGAGCATGGTGGCTCAATGGCGGAGTGCTGTGGCAAGCCCATCGTCTTCGGCAACGGTGAGCCTAGGCAAGCACAACTATGGTACCTAGGAACCCTAGCGAAGCTCTACGCCGTGGATTAGGTAAAGGTGAGGTGGCGGTGAGGCTTGGCCACGTGCATGGTAGCACGGCAACACAAGCGCAATGGCAGCACGGTGGCGTTCCGCTCGGACGAGCCCAACATTGTCCTTAGGCTCTTGCCTCAAGCTAGACCTAGCTATAACCTAACCCTAACATCTAGAAGGGCACGAGGAAGAGAACCAGGCATGGATAGCCACAGCGGTGTGCATGGCGGTGGCCCTCTCAATGATGGTGCGATGACGGTGATGGCCCAGAGGCCCTTACTATGACTCAGGTTAAGGCAATGGGTGGTCGGTGAGGTGGAGGAGGTGATGGGCGAGCGGTGGGTGAGATATGATGGACGACGGTGCGGTGGTGGCAGTGAGCGAGTTCGGCGGAGGTGCGGCATGACGACATAGTGCTCGACTTGCTTTGGTGGGTGAAGGAGAGGTAGAGAGAGGGCAAGAGAGCGAGAGTGAGTGAGCTAGGTCGACGCTGGTGTGTTGCTGCCATGCGGCGCGCGTGGCCTGGGCACGGCTAGCCACGATGGCTAGCCGATTTGAATCGGTGAAGTCGATTCAGTCGATTGAAACCGCCATCTTTGCTCTCCTCTATCTCCTAATCTATCGCAAATTCTTGAAAACTTCAGTGCTCCAAAGTGGGGTAGTCTGAAACAAAGTGTAGAGTTACGTGAGTACTACAACTTTGCTATAATGATCATGGCCTAATTTGAGCTAGTTTTCAAACTATAGTGCTCCAAAGTGGGGTAGTCTGAAACTGTAAACTAGTTTAGGACAACAAAATTTTCTAAGTTACAAACAGCATTGAGTTGAAACTTGTGAGCTCTATTTGACCATTTTATGCAGTGATTTAGCTCATGACCCTTAAATAAAGTTTGTTACCCTTGATGTGAGCTACAACTTTTATTTAGGTCACACAACCATGCAAACAATCTAATCTACTGTTCAACTTCGGTCAATCTAGTATCATGAAAATGTCATTTCAAATGAAACCAACACTTAAGCAAATTTGGTCTATGTCATGAATATAAACATTGTTCCAATTATCATTCTAGATATGTCTAAGGTATTTTGGTGACCTCACAACCATCTCAGGCATTGGTCACATATGATCACAAGCATAATTAAGTATATCAGTAACATCCCATGTGGTAAAGAGAAGGTAATTGAAATGAAACTTCATATGCTCATGCTCATGAATGCTTGGATGATGCTTGTCCTCATGAAATGCAAATGCCAAATGCAATGTTTAACACTAGGGTGTTACAAATACAAGAATGGGCACACCACCTGCAAGGTGCTAAGACCAATGTATCACCGCGACGGTGATACCATGGAGATGCCGGAAGGAAAATGCCATGGGCACAAGGAGGAGCAAGGAACCCCTCGCCAGTCTTCTCGCCACACCGCAACCTCTGGACCAGGGCGCATAGTAGAGGACAGGGTCACCAAGCCCAGAGATCACCACCATCAAACTCTAGGAAATAGGAGGGAAATGACGAGGCACCCTCGGTTTTCCGAAGAAGGTGATCATGGCCACTGGGACCCGTGTTTCAGTGAACCCAAACCTAGAGGTTCTAGAGACTACTAGAATCACTAGGACCAGAAAGTGGTATGGGCACCTGCCTAGCCCCCTCCTGCTCACAAGATCCCTTCTGGCACCAACAGTTAAAAAGGGCAGCTGCCTCCCTCTCTCATCCCCATGCTCTCTTCACGGGAAGGTGGGAGAAATTTGCAACTATAGCCATGGATGATGCAAATGGAAGAAAAACCCCAATTTATAGGTCCAAAGGTGGATCAAATGGCCAGGGGCCATCGCACCGCGTGGTGTACCATGGAGGGCCATAGCCAAGGTCCGATGCCCGCATAAGGGCAGAGAAGTCTGGGCTTCACCAAAGAGGAGCCATAACAGGGGTCGACGAGACCACATGGCTCCGACCGGGTCACAAACCCTGAAGCATGACACACTAACATGGTAGGGCTCATTGATTGAGAATCACATCATCAGGATGCCCTAACGGGATGGGGCACAACATCCACCTGCCACATTGAACACACCAACCTGCAAGAGGTTGAGCAATAAAGCTTGGAAAGGCAGCAACTATGAATTTGCGCTCTAACGCACACATGCATCAGCACTTTCATGACCACTTCATGCTCGTAAAACACTCGGGGGCTACTATTGGGGTTTTAACCTTGAGGTGTCTCAAGGTACCGACTAATTAGTAGGCCACACAACCCGCAACACAATGCCTAACAAAGGCCCGAATGACTGAGGCCAAGCAAGAGCTGAGCAGAGCAGACCAGGCGCTAAAGATGGGGTCAGCCCTGACCCCTTCCACCCACCTTAGTCACACGACACTTGCAAGACGCACAACCTCTCCCCATCATGTCCTCATAGGGGATGGGGGGAGGTCGAGGGCAGCTAGGCATGCTCGCTTTGACAAGAGCAAGAATGCCGCACTAATCCTGCAAGGACCAAGGGGACAATAGTCACCTCAGCCTAGGCAGACATCCTCCCTATGCCATGCCACACCAATGAGACAACAGCACACCACGGTGGCAATAGGTACGATACCAACCATCCAAATATGGACCAACTAGATGCTTGTACGATCCCACCCACTATAAGGGACCAACAGAGTACCCCGACCCCGATGATTGGGGTCGTGGCCCTCGGCCCCATGAAGCGACCAAGCGAACGATGACCTAGGGCAGCTACCTACTTCGGGTACGATGCCCTAGGAACTAGGAGATGATGACGAATGCCACAATGAACACCGCATTACACAAGAGGGCTGACGAACCACCATCGACGTTACAGTGCCACCACAGCCACGGACGGCATAGTAGCACCACATCACATCCTACTGCAACGTGGCCAGAAGACCATGATGATTGCGATGACCGGACGTGCAATAGAAGATGGTGTAGCTTGCAAGCCAAGTTAGCTGGGCCCTTCCTCAGGCTCTCGACTCTTCGGTCGGGAGAACATCGTCATTATACAAGCCTGGCCCCAAACTCTATATAAGGGCAGCCAGGGCACCCATCTCGGGTACAATTCACATCCTCTAGCATTCCATTCATTCACCATTGTAGTAGGGCTCCTGGAGCTTCTCTTCAGGCAGCCCTTCGCCCAGCTTAGGACCTTACACCATTCTTCCACCCCCCCATTGTAAGAACTTTAGAGCATTCAAGCGAGGAACACGCACTCGATCATCTCTAACACTAGACGTAGGGCTCCTACCTGAACTAGTATAAATCCTTGTGTCCATTGGATGCTACCATCATCTTTCTAGAGCAGCGCAACAATTGTATAAGTTTACTAGTCTAGTTTACAAAACACCGACATGTAGTATGGTAAACATGCATAACAGAATTCATCTGATGAAGTCTCACATTGATCCAATGCCTAATGGAGGAGCCACATGGCAATTCAAATTTACTGCACACGCAAGAAAGTCTGAGCATTGTAAATTTGACCGGGCCAGACATCTCTCATGTTATACAGGGAAACCTATTTCATACGAGTACTTTTATTGAATCCCTAAAGTAAACAAATAAAATTGAAACAAAATAATAGAAAAGCAAAAGCAAAAACAATATTTTAAACTTATTCAAATGAACTCCTCGCTGCATGGTTCTTTCAAGTTCAACAAATTTTATCAAAGACATGAGTTGGCTTCAATAGAGATAAAAGGCACACATGAATGTCTAGCATATTCAGATCAAAGACAACCAGAAAGAAATCTACAACGAAAAGCTACCAACTGGTGCTACAAACTAGCTACAAAATGACCAAACGACTTGAGCTACACCATGCTCAACAGTGTCTAACCCACCTAATACAAAGTATAGCAAAAGTTCACACAGACATGCATGCAAATAATAGTTCACTTATTTGCAAGGGCGTCCCAGAGATTAAACCTTGTCATGACTACTAATACTACTGATACGTCCCATAGATCAAGTCTCAAGGCGGTCATGTAGGATCTTGTCCACGTCCACTTCACAAAGACAGCGTTGGCGGCCGACTCGAAACTCTCGATCAGATTGTCGATGTCATCGTCCTTCGATCCCGGTGGAAAACCCTGCTCCACCACCCGGATGTTTACCGCTACGCCAATCTAAAGCTGGGCAGCAGCCAGCACCATTGTAGCCCCCTAATGAATCGCTTCAGTCATCATGGCTCGAAGGTGGGTCGGCAGGGCTCGGAACGCCTCCTCTATGGTGAACAGATTATCCCTGTTCCAGTGGGGAAGGCCGTGTTACAGTCAGCTAGCACGGATAGCTGCAAGGTCTCGACCACATCCTTAGTACCACAAACATGTGCATCATGTGTTGGGCCTGCTCCTTAGTGATCGCCAAGTTGCCTCATACCTAGGAGACCTCATTCTTGGAAACTTGAAGTGCATCGCAAGTGGCATCCAGTTCACCACGCAGCATCTCAGTGTTCAGCCTAGTCTATGATAAAACCGCTTAGATCTCATGGTAATCCTTCAATAATTGATGGTAGTCTGAGGATTCATGCTCTTCTAACAATTAGCCCACTTCAGGATCAGAGGGCTATGCGGGGATAGAGTGGCTCGGCGGCACCAAGCAGCAACGAGAAGACTCTCTAGCACCGCCGGGGGAAAGCCCCATGACTGGGGATGGCGCCGCAATGGAGGAAGCGCTGCCCAATGCAAGCAAAGTTCAAGCCCATATAGGATAAGGGCGAGAGCGATCTGATTGAGAAGGCAACTGACTTTTACCGAACTGACCTATGCAGCATGGCATGAAATTATGGGCGACTGCCTCAATTGGGGGATGCCTTGCGGGGACCGCTTTTTGAGGGCGAGCACGAACAAAGAACCAGGGTCTAGGGCCATCGAGGCACAGGATGCCATCATGGCCATGTTCACCTATTGAGGTAGTAGACAAATTCCAAATACTAGTTAAATTAAACAACATGAACACAAATACTAGTGTGAGCATTGCTCGCATACTCTGGTTAAATGAAGATAAACAACAAGAATAGTGGTATGGTGATGATCCACCTCGCAAGAGGGAACTGGCGGGTGAGAGAACATGCTGTAGAAAGGTCCATCTATCGGTGGAGGATTGCCAGTGTAGAAGGCCTCCAGGGACTCCACATGAATAGACGACCTCATTGGCTCCGCCATGGTCCTAGAAGGAGGCATCGGCGGCGTAGTAGGGTGGAAGGCAAAGGCTTTGGGATGGAATCAGGAGCTCTAGAGATAGAAGGAAGTAGGTATAACCTTCCCTCTCGCCCCTTGTCTCTACTGCTATAGTTTGGGGGTTGTCGACCACCCCATGACCAAGACGTTTGCGTGGGTGGGCAGCGGGGCTTTGCCTCGTCACGTCAATGTGATGTGCCAGGAGGCGACGTCCCCTGCTGTAATAGGTTGCTGATGCTAGTCAAGGGGTAGACTGAAGATCCTGTGAAGTAGACAGTGCGGTCTAATCCAAGCAGTCACCGCATTCAAGGGGTAGACTGAGGACTTGCTTCCATTTCTCTTGGTTTGTAGAGGCACGCATCAGATTATAAAATCTAAATTCTAAATAAAATTATCTTTGGTGCATGGTTCTTGCAAGTTCAATGAATCTTATCAAATACACAAAAATAAGACGAGTTGGGTTCAACACAAATCAAAGCCACTCATGACTACTACTACTATTGATACAAATCATTTGACTGAGTGCACTCTGTAAGCAAAAGTTTTATTCATTGCTCTATACTATATAGTGTCCGATGAGATCAAATGTGCCGCATTTGGACTTTCTTGTGAGCGCAGTTAAATATGAGAGTGAAGCGAATGTCGTAGGAAAGCTAGACTCAAGGAGTGAATTGAGAAAAAGAGCTTTTGACACCCTTAAGACTTGAATGCCTGGTGCAGTTGTGGTAGGTCTTTTTAGTACTTATTGATTCAATCCAAGCAGTCACAACAGTCGAGGGGCAGACTGAAGAGTGAAGTGTGAGATGTGTTCAGCTTGGTCAGATTTATAATGTTTGGACCATCACAGGGACTCTAGGGCAAGGCAAGATAAAGATTTTTTTCCAACTAGTGTGCTTCTCCTTGGGTACCATTGTGATTCCTTGGGAATCATAACCCATCATACCATAGAAGGCGTGTTCGACTAGAGGTGCAGGAGCATTGATGTTCCCAACCATACACTAATCAAAATAGAGAATGTATCCTCCATTTACGCTGATGAGACGACATGAGCTTCGGCGCTGGTTTTTACTGTACATGTTAGCTCCTCCACTGATGCCCCAACAGTGCATGCACTCCTTGTGTTTGTGAGAACACCAGAAAAAGAAAGCCCCCACGAGAGGAGAACGAGAACGGAGAAATACCAGCAATGATTCCTCCAGACTGCCGAGTTCCCAAGTTGGCACGGGGGGGGGGGGCTGCAAGAAGACATGGCAGGACTGAGCCAGAGTGACCTGGAGTGCATGAAGATCCTTCTTCTCGGAATGTATGAAAAAAATGGTAAGTGCCTATTTTCTGTGTTCTGAATCCGATCTACTGGGTTTGCTTTTGGGAATGAACTTGTCCATCTATCTGGCTCTGTTGATCATTGTGCACATAGAAGCTACCGGCTGCGATGGCCCAAGCCATTGGAGGTCACCGAAAACTTGAGCTTTGTCTGGGCGATGAGCAGAGCCTACCCCGGTGGAAGGTGGAGGTGTTCACCGATGACACCGACGATGGCCACTTGTACATCCACTAGGGAAGGAAGCACTTCACCCGTGCCCTTGACCACCAAGATAGGTTCTCTACTATATTGCGGTATGATGGCTGGTCATAGATTAATGTCAAGGTCTTCGACCTTACCACTACCATAAGCAGTACTCGCACGACATCGAGGCCGACGGTAGTCAGCTCTCTCTGCCTATCGTGGAGCCGAGGAGTTTTGCAGTGATCCTAAAGAAGTACAACCTCAAATCGAAGTATCTGGTAAGCACTCATGTGAGACACAGAACGTACCGATGTTGCAACTTACCAGTGTTGTCTTTCTCATCAATCTTTTTTGTGTGAGGCAAAGAACATGCTAGTAGAGTTTGAGGTAGCACACGGCTACCAGTAGTAGTAAGTCATCGAGCTATAATGGCTGGGCAGTCCTGTTTTGTGGGCTTGAATAGGACCATCATGAACAATAAAGTGCGCACATTGTTCAAGTATGGGTGGGATGAGATCTGCACAAGCAACCACCACAACTTCGGTGACACTTGCTTCTTCAGCGTGATTCATGAGGCCACCTGCAACGATGAGAGGAATGGGTGGAGAAGCAGGAGGATGATGAAGCTAAGCACAAGATGGCGCTGCACAAGATGAACGGCAGATGGATGTGGTGAACTCGGCACAAGAGTTGACACGATCTGTATTTTGTTCTTTCATCAAAACTATTATCCGGTTTGTCAAAATTTCTTAGTATTGGACTTTCTTAGGCCCTATTTGGATGGACTACGACTAGTTGTCCATGGCTAAAAAATATAGCCAACTAAAAATTAGCCAATTATTTGTGTTATTAGTCCATACCTGTTTGTATCCTGAACTAATTGTTGGGTTCTATAGACTAGAACTAGTCGTTATCCTCGGATTGTTGGGTTCTATGGACTAGTTGGATGGCCCCTTATAGTTGCCATCACTATATTTCGTTGTTCAGTGACTCGCAATGATCCGGATCATCTATATTTCGCAGGGCTGGACTCTCTTACGCTCCAGAAAATTTCAACATCTATACGCCCACATCCTCCAATTAGAAAGGGCGAACACTGTTAGTATACTACAAATCAGAAAGAGAACCAAAAAAAGATCTGCTAGCAAAAGCAACCAACAGGGGCTAGAAACCAGTTACCAAATGACAAAATGACCTAAGCTACACCATGCTCAATAGAGTTTGATAGACCTAATACAAAGTTCAACAAAAGTTAACACAAACATAGCGACTAGGTGCGTTAAACTCCATTGAGCATGGTGTAGATCAGGTCCTTTGGTTATTTGGTAGCTATTTTCTAGCCCCTGTTGGTTGGTTTTGCCAGTTGGTTTCTTTCTGGTTCTCTTTCTAATATATAGTATGGTAAACATGCATAACGGAATTCATCCAATTATGTCTCGTATTGATCTATTGCCTAACGGAGGAGCTACATAGCTATTCAAAGTTTACTGCACACTAAGAAAGTCCAAGCATTGTAAATCTAACCGGGCCTGACACATCCCACGTTATACAATGAAACCTATTTCGTATGAGTACTTTCATCGAATCCCTAAGGCCTTGTTTGGAAACGCATGTATTCATCTCAATCCACATGTGTTGAATTGGATTCGAGTGGAATTAAACTAAGTTCTATTCCATTCCACTTCAACACATGTGGATTGAAGTGGATACACATGCATCCAAACAATGCCTAAATGAAATAAATAAAATTGAAACAAAACAACATAAAAGTAAAAGCAAAAGCAACAAAAAATAAAAAGATGACAGAATACACTACATTTTGGGATGGAGGGAGTAATTCACTCTCGCATATAAAGAGTAAATTACTGGTTTCTTATTCCAATTTCCCATTCAAAAAATGGATTTCTTAGCAACACGTACAGTCGTCGCTGCAATACAGAGCCCTTCTTTCCCATTCGTCTGTATAGCCGCAAACACCACCTACTCATGGAAGATCACCGTGCACCTATGGCAGCGGTGGCAACGACAACTTGCCCCACATCGTTTGGAGGACCACCTCAGTGGCCTGGAAGCAGCACAGCACACACCCCTTGTTGCTTAGCCACCTACTCGTTTGTCTGGCACCGCTATCGATGAAATATGTTCGGCAGTCTACCGAGGGGTATGCCCATGGTAGTAGATGAATCGGTGGAGGTGCACATGAGGGATCCAGATGGTGACACAGAACGCAAGAGACAACGATTAGGTAGGTTTAGGCCATCAGCTTGACGTAATACCCTACGTCCTGTGTCTTTGTGGATTATATTATGAGTGATTCGATGCCTTAGGTTAAGCCTAGGATCCATATGAGGATGTCAACTAGGGGACCCCTGCCCCTCCTTATATACTCTAGAGAGGTAGGGTTATAAGGAAAATATCCTATTTGGTATTACAATATCTTGTTGTAGCCTTGCGGTGCACGCCGACCAGTGCCTGCGCCGCACGCCTCGATCTTGTGGGCTGGGCCACCTCTGATGGTGTGGCCCATGTTTTGTCCAGTGTGTACCAAGGGTCATACCCCCACAGCTAGTCCCCGAGCACCTTGAATCCGCTGAGCAACACTGTCATGAGTTCATCCGAGATGTCCAACTTGCTGCTGATCACCAAGAGTAGGCTTCTAACTAGTTTAACTAGGAGCCGAGCTATTGAAGCAAGCGCCCAAGTAGTTTGAACGAGCATCCGAGCTATTGAAGTCGGTGTCTAAGCTGTTGAGATAGGCATTTGACTAGTTTAACTTGGCGCCGTGCTCGGACTCACTTAAAGTTGAGGTTTGCCGTAAGGATGTAAGGAGCTCAAGTAAAAAAATTTGAAACCTTCACCTTAGATGAAGTATGACTACTTGCCTTAGGCAAAAAAGAGACTCTTAGAGCCAAGCGTAGATCATGACTTAGTCATGCAGGAAAACATTGGGTCCTAGAGACAAACACATTCACCGCAAGGTGAAGTGTGCCCACTTAGTCACCGAGCCTGACAGTAGGTGAAGTATTCACGTGGTGCCAGGGTCCAAAACAGTAGACTTCAGGTGCCAAACTAGTCCCCGGCTTAGCTAAGAAAAAGAAGCGTAAAAAAATAGTACAGTCATCGCCATATGACGTGAACACACGTAGTCCCCGAGACTAAAAAAAGATTGAGAAGAAATCTTGTAGCAGGATCAAAAAATTTTAATGAAAGCTTGCCAACGTCATCTATCATGTAGTTATCAAGATCCCAGATGTGATGTCCAAGATCAGCACCCTGATGCGAACGACATATGGAGCAACTTGATAAGACACCGATGAGACGTTGCAAGATCCAACCACCAAGAAAGTCCATAGCTTAGCTGGCGATGCTTGCATATAGAATCCGAATGCCGAGAAGTCCCCAGCTTAGCTAGTGAGCCCCAAGAGTAGCTGACGATGAAGTGATGAATAGTTCGACCAGCTGGTTGGCAAAGAATCGAGCACCGAGTAGCTCAACCAACTGGTCGGCGATGAAATGAGCGCTGAGTAGAAGTGAGTGCTGAATAGTCCGACCAACTGGTTGGCGACGAAGTCCATGAACCTAGTGGTCCGACCAGTTCATCGGTGGAGAAAGCAGCGGCGAAGCTTGCCGGAGATGTCGACCTGTTCGGCAAGGGATGAGACAACGTCCAATAGATTAGGAAAAAACTTATGTTTAAATGCTATGTAAAAGTGCTTAGCAGCTTTTGGTGAACACTTAGTGTTGTGGTCAGTTTTGTGTTTATATTTAATATAAACCATCCGAGTAGTTTGTGTGTAGCTGAGCCTCCAGCCTTAGCTAGCCCGTTAACCGTAATGCAGAGCACGGAGCTCATGTGCGCATAGCCACTGCCGGCCACCCATAACCCAGAGGGAAAACGCTCGTGCACGTGTAGGGAGAAGCCAGAGACAGGGCCATCTCTAGAAACATCCGAGCGTTGACATGACTGTTCAGGGATTTGCCTTAGTTGTAGTTTGTATGTCAACTTTAAGACGGTATACATGGACATTAAATGGAGTATGTTAAAGATATTAAACATGGAGAATGGGTGGAGAGTTAATAATTGGAGAAGCACCGAGGAGAAAATTGTATTAAATACGTATATAGGAAGGGCACTTATCTTTAGTTAGAATGGCTGGTCGGTGGCGTATGATGTTATCTAGTTGGCGTCGATGAAATTGCCCGGCCCTCGAGCTTTTCGGCTTGTCGTC